>NW_020948983.1:57403513-57454356 GCF_900497805.2 Vombatus ursinus | reverse complement strand
CAATTCAAGGGATTATCAAACACAACGTTGAGGGTTAAGAACTGAATCACTGAATTCTGAAGGAAGCATGGAAGGTGCTGGGATGGTGGTGGTGGGTGGGAGGAAAGGAGGTGACAAAGCCACTAGCCTAGGGGTATGGGCAACAGTTGCTGATGGTAGAACAGCTCCAAGGGATCTTTTAAGATACCAACAAGTAATTATCCACAGTAGGCCCCAAAGGAGCTCCCTACAATAACAAAATTAGTGACCCAGGAGTGAGTCAGGAATCACCTAGCTCCCTGAATCACCAAGGTAACTTCCAGCATTACCTGGGGTTTTCCCAAGAAGAGCCAGGAAAGGGAAGGAGGAGGAGTGTCTGTCTCCTTTCCTAGTATGGACTCAAGCTTTGCCTTGCCAAAAGCAACCAGCCAGCTGTTGGCTCTCCCAAAGGAAAGATAATCCCTCAATTTTTCCTCCCTGAGCTATGTAAATGGTGATATTTCTTTAAAGGCAGCCTCCCTGCCCCCAACTGGGCCCAAGGGAAAAAAAATTAAAATACAATAGGAAAATACTATGGTGTGACTGAGTGACAAGATCCCAAACATTTGGGTGAAAGTCATAGAAGGTTCCCACCCTTTCCCCACCACCTGCCCCATGACTAAGTCTTCAGTCTGCACTCCCACTCAGCCTTCTGAAAGAGCATGCCAGGAAACTAACCATCTCACCCCAACTCACACCAAATACAACCATCACAACACCTCTAGGCAATAAGTCTATTTACTAAAAGTCTGCACTGCCTGTCTGCTCTGTGGACAAAGAGATACCATTCTGACTCTAATAATACGACAAAGGCTATGTTTTCTAGTTCCTGTGTCTGTTGGTTTACTGTGCAAATTAGGAGCCTGGTAAGGCCCTCCTGACCGCTCTGGTCTTCTTAATCCAGAGCTCATTTATTAGGTGCAGACTTTTCTGGCCTGAATAGCTTTGCTGTAAGAAGGAGACTTCAAGCTTGACTCTCCAGCAGTTTCAAGGCTTTTCCCTTTTGAATGAAGGGGGGCGGGGGGAGACAGAGAGAGAGAGAGAGAGAGAGAGAGAGAGAGAGAGAGAGAGAGAGAAAGTGTGTGTGTTTGTGTGTCTGTGTGTCTGTGTGTGTGTGTGTGTGTGTGTGTGTGGAAAGCCCGGACCCCAGTGAAATTGTCTAGATGCTCTAAGAATTGTCTATAAGCCTAGAAGACTATACAGGTTCTTAGGAGAGGTACAACTTCACTGGAGAGGGAAGGAGAACCATTCTGACTGTTAATAGCTTCAGGTGCTAGTCTTTATACTGTTTTGCTTTTCTTGCTTTTGTTGAATTAAAACATCATAGATTTCATGTCTAGTTAGCCCCCAGTGCTTGTAAGGGAGCAAAGGGCCCCTCTCCTTTGATCTTAGAGACCTAGATGCATGTCAAATTCTGCTATTTCCACAGAAAACACTGAATGGGGGCATGAACCAAAAGAGATTGTATGAGGAGTCCCCAGATTGAACCCAATCCATGTAAATGCAGTTTTGGTTCTGGGCCACTGGTTTCATTTTTTTCTGTTTTATTTTAAAGAAGGGGGAAGGTGGAAGGGGGTAGTAGAGGTCCTAATGACATCTTAATCAACCAACCTTGATTTAAGGGACATCTAGATGTATGGGACTTTGATTGGCAGCCGCAGTTCCTTTAAAGAGAGCCAAGAACAGAAGCCAAATTCGTATTTTAGACTTGATGTATTCAAAGTTAAAAATCTGTCCCACAATACATCTCCTATCAGTTTATCTTCTGCTTCACATACTGCCTTATCCTATTAGTTCCTCTCTCTGCTTCCTTATCTTTCATTTAATTCTATAAGCCATGCTGGGCAGCTGACCCAATCTTCCCACCAAGACTGAAGTAATCGTTCCTGGAGCAGGTCTGTGACCAGGGTATGGGATCAAGGCAAACCCTACTTTCAAACACCCATTCCCTCACCTCCACGACTCATTCACAGTCTATGTACCCCCCATTAGTATAACATTCCTGCATGTTGCCCGAAGTACATTTTAAGAAATTCAACAGCTGGGGACAATTTATTTTACATCTATTTTAATTTAATGGTACAGGCTGCTCTGAGAGCATGCTGTGAGATTAAAAACTTCCTCCTTTGACCAGCTTTTGCCAAACACTCCCCAAAATCCACCTCCAAAGCCCTCTGATAGTGTTTCTCAGAAATAGACAGACGTCTCTGCAGTCCTGTAAAATGGCTTGCGTGATCTGGGGAAGCCAAGGAGGAACTGAATACATATAGCATAGCCAAAAGACCCACCTCCCACCCTGTTTTACTCATATCCAACTTTGCCTTTATCCAGCCCATGGTCACTTTACTGATTCTCCCCACCTCCCCCTTATTTTTTCTAGAGATCTGTTAGACTTTCAACTCAGACACGTGTTCATTATAAAACTTTAATCTCAAGCCAGCACCACCACCCTTTGTGTTTGGGGTCTAGTGAAGAAGAGAGATTAGTATCATTTTGTTTTCTCCCCTATGAAGTGCTCAGTCTTTCCCTATAAGGGCCAGGAGGCCTGCCATGATATAAACTACAAATCAGTGATTTCATCCCCATTTCCTGGCAATGGAGGAGTCAGGGAGAGAGTGGGGAGGAGAAACACAGTAATGTTTAGCCCACTTGGAAGATAGCATCAGGCTTTAAGCGGCAACAGCAGCAAAGGCGAAGACAGGGCCCCACAGTTTTTGCAAAGACAGTATGCTATCTGATTCTATAAACATTATGACTGGGTCATGTGTAGAACGAGCTGTTACTATTTAACTGCAAGTGGGGCCTCATAAACAATCAGTTATTAGATGAAGCATGAAATATCCCCACAAAAATTTCAGGCCAAATATACTCTTGACAAACATTTCCTCTTACTGGCAATATTTAAAAAAAAAAAAAAAACTTTAGAAGAAAAGACAAAACAAAACCCAGCAACAACAACAACAACAAAAACAACACACATCTCCACAAGTCTCTCATTAACAAAGCACACATTTTAACAGATAATCCCACATGTCCAACCGCTCACTGAACATCTCCACTTGGATGGCCTGCTGGCACCTCCAATTCCAAATGTGCATAACTGAACTCTACAACCTTCCTCCCTAAACATGTCTCTCCTCCCAAGTTTTATCTCTGTTGAGTGCACCAACTATTTATACCTATGTCAAGAGTATCCAGTTACCCAGGCTGGAAAACTCCAAATCTTCTTCTTTTTCTTTTTCTTTTGGTGAGGCAATTGGGATTAAGTGATTTGCCCAGGGTCACACAGCTAGTTAAGTGTCAAGTGTCTGAGGCCGAATTTGAACTCGGGTCCTCCCGACTCCAGGGCCGGTGCTTTATTCTCTTTGCCACCTGGCTGCCCCTCCAAATCTTCTTTAGCACACTGTCTGGCACACAGTAAGTACTAAATAAATGCATTTGTCCTTTCTTCCTTTAACTTTCCTTCACCCCATATATCCAATCAATCACTTGCCAAGTCATATTGACTGCCATGGCAGCTAGGTGGTACAGTAGATTGAGTACTAGGCCTGGTGTCAGGGAAACCCAAGTTCAAATCCAGCCTCAGACACTTACTAGCTATGTGGCCTCCAGCAAATCACAACCTCAGTTTCCTCATCTATAAAATAGGGATAATAATAGCACCTACCTCCCAGAATTGTTGTAAGGAACAAGGATCAAATGAGAGAATGTTCATAAATGTTTATAAAGTGCTTCCCTAGTAGTAAGGCTCTCATTATTTCTTACCTAAACTCAAGTAGTCTCACTGCCTCCAGTCTCTCCAACCCCTCAGTCTATTCTTCACACAATCTTCCAAAAAAGAAAAAAAAATCATTCTATGCAGAGATACAACCATGTCAACTTCAACCTCCAGTTGCTGCCTATTATAGAATTGGATTTGCAGTTGGAGGTCTTGGGTTTGAATCCCAGCACTACCACTTACTACCTGTGTGATTTTGAGCAAATTGTTTAACTTCTCTGTGCCTCAGTTTCCTCATCTATAAAAAGGAGGAGGGTAGACAAGATGATTTCTATGTCTATTGGATAACATTCAAACCAGTTTGCATCTAAGGCCCTCCACAGTCTGGCTCCAAACTCCCTTAGTAGTCTTACTTGACTTTATTCCATGCTTTCTATACACTATGTTCGCACAATACTACAGGCCTAGCTGTTTCCTGATGGCATACTGTCCTCTTGTGATACTGGATGCCTCCACAAATCATCCTTCTTGCCACCAACTTGATCCTGTTGGCTTTTTCTCAGTCCTTCTCTTCCCCCAGGGACATGGAACCATGGCTATGGAAGCCAGAGGAACTGAGGATCTCCCCCAAACTCTTCTCAACTCCTGCTCGAATGAAAATGAACTTGAAGCCCAAGTTGCAATCTCCTTCTCACTTCATCCCCTTGAAATCTTCTCCTTCTTTCAAGGCCCAGCTCAGGTACCATCATAAGGCCCTCCCTGATCGGTCCTCTCCAAGTAAAAGTGGGATCTAATTCCTCAGATTCCTCTATTGTGTTTTTCCTGAATTTCTCCTTGTCTTTATCACACTGCCTCCTATTAAACATTTGTGTCCCTGGTCTAATCTTCCTCATAGACTATTCTAAGCCCCTTATGGATAGATTGCTTATATCTTCTTATATTAAGCTCCTGGCTCCATCCTTTGCATTAAGTGGATGATTAGCAAATGGCTGCTGAACTAAATTTATTGAATTTAAAGTATATCATTTATTTCCAATATAACATTCTACAGCAAACCACATCTTGATAATCACTCAATTCACTGGAAATTAAAAAGAAGACAAAATCCCTTGGGCTTATTCTTTCTTTGACTAAAAAACATTTGATTCAGCAGAGCAAGATGTCACCTTGAAGATTCCAATATGGCATCTCCCATGCAGGTATCAAAATCATGTAAGATTCCACAAAAGGTATGACATCAGAAATAATTTTGTTCAATGATCTTCACATTGTTCACAGCAAGTCTAGGCATTAAAAAAGGATGAAGAAATTCACCAAAGGTGTTTGCATGTTCAGAGAATATCCAGCCCGGGGCCCAAATGGGAGAAAGATTCTCTACAGATGATGAAGTTCACCAGGTTATGTTTATAGATGACACTGTGGTGACTTCATCAAGCCCTGGAATAGGCAAAGCCTCCCAAATGATAGCCATAATCACCCAAAAGATTTTCCCCTAACTGTCTACATAGGAAAAATCAAGTGGATGAAGAATGCCTATTGAGTGGGCTATAATAAGCAGTAGGATGGACAACCCATAGAGCTTGTTCACCAGCATATATATCTCGGACAGATATTAAAAATGAACAATGAGCTGGGGCTAGAGCTAAAGGGATTGCCTTAGGGAACTTGTGCAGTATTTTTAATCACTCTAAGTTTCTTTCTAAAACAAAGGTGCATCTTTTCTACATCAATATTCTTATACTGATTCTATATGTCTGGAAGTCAGGGAAAACCAGAGTCTCCAAAGCATTAAAGTTGTGGGTCACCCAAAGGGCAATGGAGAAACATGTGCACTCTGCAATATACTACCAATACAGTTGCATATTTGACTGAATTTCTTTTAAACAAAAGAAGGTGTTTTTTTTTCTTTAGGAAGGGGGAGGTATTAGGAAATGACAGCAATGTAACAAAAGGGGAGGGAGAAAAAAATCAAGAAAACACTTCTTAAAAGAAAAAAAAGATGCATGGGAGAAGCAGAGGAAAGGACTTTGTAGTTCAGCCACCCTCCTCCAATGCTGCTGCTCCCTTTCTTCAGACCCCCACCCAGCATGGCAGCTCCTATCTGGGGCTCTGCACTCAAGACTACTATGAGTTCACCATATCTAGAGATCCAGGTGCCACCATACCCCCCACTCCAGATATCTTCCCACCTATCCCTCCCTTCCAATCCAGCTTTCTACCACTTGCTCTGGAAAGAAATGAATACAACAATATCATTACTAGAAAAGATATGTTCATCAATTGCCCTATGACTCTGCTCACCATCCCTGTGACTTCCCAGACCCAAATACCCTCCCATGACCAACATGTCCCTTATGTGTTGTCTTCCCTTATTAGAAAGATTCTTGCATACAGTGACTGTGTGCTGCTTTTTGTATTTGTATCTCCAGTATTTAGCACAGTGCCTGATACATAGTAAATAGTAGTTAATATTCTCTCCCCATTCTTTCAAAAGATATTATCAGATGTATGACAACAGAAGGTAGGTTGGCTGTTATCATGAAAACAAAAGATAACCAATGAACAGCCTATGTGATTAGCATCAAGGAAATGCCACAAGAAGTTTGGAGAATACCGGTTGCACTCCTGCGGAAAATGTATGGGGGAACATGAACAGCAGTCTCAAAGGAAAAGAAGGTAAAAATTGGCTGTAATCAGCACGGCTGAAGGGAGTATTGTCCTCAATGAGATTTCAGATTGAGGTACAGAAGTACTCTACACCCAACCATGTCTTCCATTAATACCTGGAGGTAAAATTCTGGTGCAAGTTATCAAATGGACAATTTTTAAAAGCAAAAAAAAAAAAGTCATATAGCTACATATGAAGTGGTCTAGTCCCTATTTTTTTTCAAATCAAAAGTGCTATTCATGTTAGTGGCAGCATAAGTAACTAAAATTTATTTGAAATTTTTTAAAAAAAGGTTTCTAAGCAAGCATGGCAAATATGCACACTAAAAACCTATGGGAAAGAGTGGTGATGGCAAATTTTTGATCTTAGTATCTTAGCTTTTTACTTATATTTAAAAGTTCATATTTTTGGATTAATGACTCTGACCATACTGTGCAACTGATGCTGTTAACAACAGAACCATACACTGATGTGGAGCCTTGAGAGTCACAATAGCCCCAAGTACTCTTTACCAAATCTGAAATTAAAATTGATACACAAATGGCAAATGGGGGCTAATTTCCAGGGTTCCTCCTCCTCCCCCCCTCCCAGCTGTCTTGGGGTGAGAAACAACAGCTGTCAAACAGCTGCCTAATGTGCCTGCAGGAGGGGCCCAAGCCCTGCCAGGAACAGCACCTCAGCGGCAGAGGGAGGTTTTAAATGAGGCAGGATGTTCCTCCACAAGTTCAAATCCCAGAAATGATAAGCAAACCCCTAACTTAGTTCAGTTCAATCCAGTTCCAACATTAAGCATCTGCTAGATAGTAGATAAAATGGTTTAGATGAGACAAGGTCATATTCTTTATATTATGGTTAATTGTGTATATCTAGTACATGGATTATAACCATAATATAAAGAATATGTGAATGATTGTGAAAGGTGCAAGCAAAGTGTTCATTATGTGAAGTCCCTATGTATTGTAAAAGGTTGTAAACTGGCCTCAGACGTGAAGTCTGAATCTGGACATCCTCCTGGCTGCTGAGATTTTTTTCTTGCATGTTAGTTTACCATGTTCCTTTTGAACATTTGCAAGGAACATCTTTAACCCATATAAACACATTGGAGACCAGTATGACCCCCTCACTCTCCCTACCCCTGTCTTTTGGTCTTTACTTACTAGTTAACTGTGAAGCCATGGTTGTCTGTTATAGAGCCTTTGAGGTCTAAGCCTCCAAAATATCTCTTCTACCTCCAGAGCTTCCAACACAATATCCATTTTGTTGAAATCTCTTCCCCCTTCTTTAAGGGCCATTTCCAGTTCTAGCTCCCTGCTGAAGCCTTCTCTGTTCTCCTCAGTTACCTTCCTATTTGTCCCTCTCATTCTGAGATGAAATCCTTTTATTAAGGGGATTTGTTCAGTGAAGTTGGGATTCAGTCAAAGGGCCACACTTAAGGACCTAGAGGGTCACTTGTGGCCTCAAGGCTGCAGGTTCCCTATCCCTGTTCTAGACTCTCTAGGAGATAATATTTGGAAATCAGAGGGTTCAGGGAACCCTCAGTGTGGAAGACAGCTAACACACACATTGAAGGAGGGAAACAGCCACCCTTAAGGTGAATATAAGAGGAAAAGGGACAAAATTGAGTAGAGGAGTTGGTAAAAGACCCCCCCACACACACACACACACAGAAAATTAAATAGAACCATTCCTGAAGGAAAAATGCATTTCAACTTCTTCACTAATTTATCTTCCAAAATTGTGTAAAAATATCAAATCTGGTATTATAACACAACAACAAAACCCCATACCTCACAACAAACTGTTGTGAAAATAAATACCAACATAGCAGAGAGGAAGGCAGAGGGATTCTTTTTTCCCCTTACAGCTTTCCCTTCTTCACTTGGCTTTGTGTCAATTTGCCTGAGGGACTTTCCACAGCCAGATTTCTGGCTCCAGACTCTACAAAGATGGTCAATAATCAGCTCAGCCTAAATTCACCACACTGATGGATGTGTGTAAGATCAGCTTGAAAGGAACTACAGGGTAGGAGAGAAAGCCTCTATCTCCTGAGCCAGTTAGCTGCTATACAAACATGTAATTTCTTTGGTATAGGAAACTCCCATATCAACAAGAAAATCTAACGTAGTTGGCCACCTCCTTAGCAACTTAGAGTATTAGATAGTTGCCTAGAGCATTGAGAGTGAAATGACTTGCCTAAGGTCACATGGTCATCCTATATCAGAGTCAAGGCTTGGCCCAGGTTTTCCTTTTCCAGATTTGGACCTCAAAAGAACTGGACCTTATAGATAACCTAATCCACTCTCCAACACACATCCCATTTTACATAAGGGGAGTGTGAGACTCTGAGAGATTTACTTATTTTACCAAGATTTCACAATAAAGTAAACCGTTGAGCTGAAATTTGGGTCATATTCACATGAATTCTGCTCCTCCTTGCAAACTACAAGATGAAAAACTTGACTGAGATAGGGAAATCTGAGTGTGAAACTGGTCTCTGTTGTTCTTTTAGATCCACCTAGCCTACAACAATGTTTATTCATAGATTCCTTGCATGTTTAGGTTTCAAATGGACAGATTCCAAATTGTGTAGGTCCTCTATCTTCAATTCAATTCAGCTCCATTCAATCCAATCCAAACCTCCCTGCTGCACATTTACCCTACAAAAGAATGCATCCACACACACTTGAAGGGAAAGCCTGACCTTCACCCACTGTAGATCATTGGCCACTGTGCAGGCCTCAAAGATTCATAAGTAAACTATAGGCCTGCTCTGAGAACAGAGGAGGCATCCCTATAATTTATGTAAACAATTGCAGGCCTCTAGCCAGATGACTCTACAGGCTGTCCGGAGGGAGATCTGAGCACCAGAAGGCCAGGGAGCAGTGTGACCTGACAGAAGAGAAAGGTCAGCACTATTCCATGCCAAAAAGACACAAAGGATATTGGGGGGAGGAGCACATAAAGGAAAGAAGATGGAAAGAGAAACAAGAATTGGAAAAGAGAGCATGAGGGGAGAAAGGGAAAGGGAGAGCATATCCAAAACTATTTCCCTATGGCCATAATGCTAGTTTAAGGGTTCCCAGACTGTGGATTGTGGGAAGCAGCATAGAAAAATGGGGAAAAAACAGCAACGGTGAATCTGACACCAGATGACACAGTTTTGAATCCTGGCTCTGTCTTTTATAGAGGTAGGTAGGTGGTGCAATGGATAGAGCACTGGGCTTGGAATCATGAAGACTCAGCTTCCTGAGTTCAAATCTGACTTCAGACACTTACTCGCTCTATGACCCCGGGGAAGTCATTTAACCCTCTTTGCCTCAGTTTCCTCATCTGTAAAATGAGTTAGAGAAGAAAATGGCAAATCACTCCAGTATCTTTGCCAAAAAACAAACAAACAAACAAACAAAACCCAAATGGGATCAGGAAGAGACTCAATTTCCTCATCTATAAAGTGAGGGTTTTGAACTAGATAACTTCTAAAGTCCTTTCTAGCTCTATCTTCCCAAGCAGAGATACAACTAGAGGAGAGCAACTAGAGGTTTATCTTAGGATATTGAAACAGAAATGAACTCCCAGGTGGCAGGCCATCTCACCAATATCTATTTTGATTATCCTAGGATTTTCTTTCCATGCCAAAATTGTCCTGGAGTCTCTTTCTCTACTCCACTGCAGGTATGGTGTCCAGGGTCTTTTCCTAGAATGACAGGGGTTGCCTTGCTTCCTCAGTACAACTTCTGTCCCATTCAAATTATGTATCTGCCTCCTAAGACACCAGGAGCTGGTGACAATATCTGGACTGAGGATTGAGAACATACTAGCTATGATGAAAGAAGGCAGATGTATTGGCTCCACAAGGATCCCAGGTGAGAAATTAAAAGGAACTAATTAAGCACCCCATGAAGGAAGAAAAGGTCCTTAGCCACACACACACATTCTCTAACTTGAGTAACTTTCACCAAAACTCGGTATGTTCTTGTAGAATAGTACTTCAGACTTTTGGGAGAATGTTTTGCACCACTTGTACTAACTGCATGACTATAGTAAATACTCTTCCTAAAAGCTTGTTAAAATCTGGTTGACTAATTGAAACCCAATTCATAAACATGATAAGCACATTGGTGGTGGTTCATCAGCATTAGAAAAGCAACCCTAACTCCTTAGTGCTAGCCTTAAAGCTCTGAGGGAATGGAGGAGTGGCTATGCTCTGAGAATCTGACTCAGTGGGAGTAGGAGTTGGGATATAGTAGCCCCAGAGCATGTGCTATATTAATCTACTAGAGACAAAGTCTGATTGTCCAGGCAGTAAGACCTTGTCCAATAGCTCAAATATATATAGAATTTCATAATTTAGAATTCCTTCACAGGAAATCCACCTGTGCGGTAAATAATACAAATATTGTTGTATCCATCTTTCAGTTAAAGAAACTGAGCCTCAGGGAGGTTAAATAACTAGCCCAAGACATAAAGTGGTAGATCTAGGACTCAAACACAAGGCTTCTGAATCTGGGTCTATTGCTCTTTCCACTACCCAACACTATTTCCTATAATATAATTCTTCTGTAAAAAAAAAATCCTCAGGTCAAGCTCTCTGTCTCTCTCTCTCTGTCTCTGTCTCTCTCTCTCTCACACACACACACACCCACACCCACACAGACACACACACACTCTGCCCCCAAGCTCTAGTGATGTTTAGGTACCATAAAAATATTAGACATACAAGCAGGAAAATGAGACCCTGTAACCCTTTAACTCCCCTTTTCAGACCACTTGAAAATATGGACAGATTTCCCTCCCCCAGTCAATTCTGCAGTGGAAACATTTCTTGCTCTACTTACATTCCATCACTTCAAGCCAAGGATAGAGCAGTGAGAGCTCCTAGGAGCAGAGGCCACAAACAACTGGGTAGCCCAGTGGTCATGGGTATCGTCTCCCTCCTTGATTTAGCTCAAGGATCAAATGATCCCCTACCCCATCTTTAAAAACCTATGCTTGGGAGGGTGGAGGAGGAGAAAAGGCAACCAAATTAATATTTAGCTTCCCTTAATAAAAACCTTGGCAAGAGCAGATACAATGTGTAACTGCTGAAAGGCCAGGCAGGAAATCAAGTATTCCTGTCTTGATACTTTATACGAAGACCTGATGTAACTGGATACCAGGAGAGTATCTGAGGTTTATTTTTCTTTCCCTAACTCAGGCTTCCTGTACATTTAGAAAAGAAGAAACAAAGAAAAATACCTAGTATCTTTGCTTAAAACCTTGAAAGCCTTTACACACTCTCTACACACTGTAAACACCAACCACTCTGCAGCAGGCCTCTATTTCAAGAAATTGGGAATGACTTTTACATTTCTGTTTGGTCCTTGACTCAAATATGTCCAAGATAACCTTATTAGGCAACGTGGAGCTAAAGTAAGGCATGGTCTGTGTCTGAAGACCTTTCCAAAAGCTTCAGCCTCTTGGAAGGTCATTTTGTGAGTGGACAATGGAAAGACCAATTTGCTTTGAAGTCTGCTTGGAATCTGCAACTTGGAATCAATGGCTTAGCCACAGATCAAATTCTACCAAAGACTGGAGGGAAAACAACCTTATTTTTTTTTAACGATGTAAAATACTTTCCCTTACAAATTCAATAAGAAATATGAGTTTGCTTCAAAGGTTTAACGAGAAAGACTTTTAAAACACTGGGAAAGGCTTAAGGTATTTATGAGTTCTCTGTTGGACTTTAGCCTGAACTACTTTTCTTCATCTGGGCAAACACAAATTCCTCTGTCTACAATTAGCAGTGTGTGTACAAATAGGTGCATGTAAATAGCCCCGGGTGGGCATAATGAATGGGGGGAGTGGGGAGGCAGAACGGGGAGAGTGGGAAGGAAGATCCAGCCCTACAGGTTAGAATTCCAGCTCACCAGAGAGAAACAGGCCTGGGACTTTTTCTTTTATGAGAGATGTTTACTTACTTACTCCAGTTCAATTGTCACAGGGAACCACTCATAACTTCCTCACAGTTGGATAGGCTCTAACAGGCTTGACTTCCAGCCAGGCCCCTCCCCCGGACATTAGCAGAACATCTCTATTCTTAGGTTCTTCTACCCTCTGAGGTCTAAGGCACTGATGTCATGAACAGAGAATGGAGTCCTTGGAAGGGGGAACTTGAGCAGATGTCAGATGAGTAAAGGATCCGGTCCATCCATGTAGGGATTTCCTACACGGCCAGCCTCCCACCTCCGGAGTCCAAAAACACTTTTTTTCCTAGTCTGCAAGCTGCTTTTAAGGCAGACACACTCATCTTTTTTGATTGGGGGTAAGAGGTGGGTGGGGAGGGAAGAATGATGACAAAGGAATGAATGAAGTTTGTGCTGCTTGAAGATCTTCCTAGGAAAAAACTATCCCATTTAGTTCTGCTTTCTGCATCCTCTTGGGAAGGGAACACAGAGAAAAGCTATTAGAATAAGTTAGAGCATTCCCAATCTGAATCCAAACTCTGCAAACAGAGGCATTACTCATGGGTACTAACTGTGGCAAATTGTAGAGTTGGTCACATTTGTAGAAGCAACCCCTCTCCCAGCTTCAGAAATATCCTTGTGGTCTCTAGAACCTTCCCTCCCCTCTCCCCAAGTCCCCAATAAAATCTACTATCTAAAAGGAAGCAGTGTGATATAGTAGAAAGAAGCCTGGTTCTAGAGTCAGAGAACCTGGGTTTAATTGTCCACCCTGGGTAATTCCTGCCTCTATGACCTTAGGCAACTCACTTCACCTCCCTGGGCCTCCCTTTCCTCATCTATAAAGTGGAGTTATACAAGATAGCCTCTAAGGTCCCACCCAGTTCTAGATCTATGATTCTGTGACCAAGGTTCAAATCCCACTTACAATGTTTACTACCTATGTGACCTCGGGCAAGTCACCTAACCTACATAGGTCTCAATTTCCTCATCTGTAAAATAAAGGAGCTGGACAAGATGTCCTCCAACGTCCCTTCTAGTTCTGAATCTATAATCCTATTATTTTAACAGTGGACAAAATCAAAAGGAAGTAATAATGAATTTCAGATTCAATTCAAAAAGTATTTATTGAATTCCTACTATGTGCCAGGCATTGTGCTAAGTGCTAGGGATCTGGATACAAAAATGAAATAGAAATTTCCCACAAGGAGTTTGCATTCTACTGGAGAGAAATGAGGCATTGGGGCAGCTAGGTGGTGCAGTGGATAAAGCACTGGCCCTAAAGTCAGGAGGACCCGAGTTCAAATCCGGCCTCAGACCAAACACTTGACACTTACTAGCTGTGTGACCCTGGGCAAGTCACTTAACCCCTTAAAAAGAGAGAGAGAGAGAGAAATGAGGCATTCATAGACAAATAAATATGAGAAAGAGAGATAGAGACAGAGAGAGGGGGTTATTAAGGAAGGGAAGAAGGATAGGAGACCCTTCCTACAGAACATGGCATGAGACTTGAAGGGTACTCAGAAGTTTCAAGAGGCAGAGCCCAGCAAGAATATTTCACACAAAGAAGATTGCCCATTTAAAGGCACAAGGGAGGGAATGGTGTGTTCTGTATCAGGAAGGCTGGTTTAGCTGGAATGCAGAGCATGAAAAGGGAGAGTATGTGACATTAGTGTAGAAAGATAGGTCAAAGCAAAATTGTGAATAAAGGGCTTTTAATGCCAAATAGAAGACTTTATGAGGAGCCACTGAAACTTCTTTGACATGGTTAGACTTTAATTTGGCAACTGTGTGGAGAATACATTAGACCAGCAATTCTCAAAGTGGGATCTACAAGGTCCTGGGGATCCCTGAGATCCTGCCAGGGGATCCAGGAGGTGAAAAATATTTTCATAACAATGCTAAGATGTTATTTGCCTATTAAAATACACCTCCTTTTTCCAATTACACTTCTGTGTGAGGCTGGTCTTTCTTCATTTACTTCAACCAAAACAACAAATCCTGACAGATGGAACGCAGAAGCAGATGAGAATCCAGCTATCTTCTATGAAGCCAGACACAAAAGAGATTTGCAATAATTTATAAACCAATGCCACTCTTCTCAATAATTTTTTTGTTTTGGAGAATTTATTTCTCATTAAAATAGTTACTGGTGTACTGGTGTTAACAAGTAATGTGATTATTATTGTTTAAATGAATAAATATATGTATTTTTAATTTATCAGTTTTAATTTCTAATATGGTAAATACCGACATAATGCATATACACAAAAGCTCTTTGGGCTCCTCAACAATTTTTAAGAATATAAAGTAGTCCAGAGACCAAAAAGTTTGAGAATCATTGGATTAGAGAAGCAGACCAAGGAGAAGGCCGCTGTAATAGTCCAAGTGAGAGGTAATGAAAGCCTGAATTAAGTTGGTACCCTTATGAAGAGAGAGAAGAGGAATGGCATGAGCAGTCTATGCCGGTAAATGTTTAATAATTGACTCTCTGAAAAAATATATATATATGCACCACACACCTTTATGAGTATAATCTCCATTACTAAATATTTACCACCAATTTCTTAAATGTGGACATTCAATAAACAATAAATCAATCCCCGATTTTCCATTTTTCTCAATTTCCAACCTATAAATGCTCACACTGAAAATTTAACAATCAGCTCCCTTTAACTGACTGAAGCTGCTTCCAGCATACCCTTAGATAGGAGAGATATTGTAGAGACAGAAGTGATAAGACTGGGCAACTGATGAGATACTGGGCAGAGAGGTAGGAAAAGTGATGACTCCCAGGTTTTAAAGCTGGGTGATTGCAAGAAGGGTGGTTCCCTCAACATAAACAGGAGGAGACAGATTTTAAGGGGAAGAAAATGATTTGTTTTAAACATGTTGAGTTTGAGATGCCTATAGGACATCCAGATAATGATGTCCAGCAGGCAGCTGGTGAGAGTGGCTGGGAGCTCAAGAGAGATGAGAGCTGAATATGTATGTCAGGAGTAATCTGTTTAAAATAATTTTAACCATGGGAGATGATAATATCACCCAGTAAGAGAAAAGGGAATGGGGGCCTATAACAGAGATCTGGAGTTTAACCCACACATGAGGAGTAGGGACATGGATGATGTGCCAGCAAAGAACAGAGGAGAACAGTGTCAGTAAAATGAGAAGAAAGTAGCTAAGAGAATGTGGAAGCCAACAATGCTGGGGACAAGAAGTATGAGATTTAAAGAGGAAAGCTGAATTTTAGCAATTAAGAAATTATTGGTAACCATGTAGAACACAGTGTTAGCTGAATGGGGCAGGGGTAAAAGCAGATAGCAAGGGAATGCAATTAACATCTTTTGCTAAGAGTTTGGCAGTGAAAGGGAAGAGAGGATAGTATCTGGCCTCAGTGCCCTCTGGAGAGATTACTATTGTCGGAGCAAGGCACACTCAGCTCTATCTCTATGCCTTTGTTAATCCTTGGACTATAGTTTGAAAAGACTGTAAAATTTCATCCAACAGAGAAGAGCCTTATAGGAGAGTCTTTCTTTGCCACGCAAGCAGAAGGTATTCTTTATACTCCTGAAATTACACCACACAGTCATTTAGAAGGCCCACACTAGGGATTTAGATGCACTGCCCAGAAGTGATTCCTACCTGCTTCATCAAAACCAATCTAAACCAAGGGTTTTCTTTGGCTATACACAAGAAGGTCAAAACAATGGCTTTTAGAATAGAAGAGCTGGTGTTTGAACCACACAGATTCTCCAGGTACCAAGTTGGGATATTCTTGGTCAGTGAGCATTTGAATTTGGAGAGTTTCTCACCCGTTTAAATAAGAACCACATCAATCAGTGTCAAAAGTTAGCAAAACCACATTTGATTTGGTAGTTGCCCAACAGGATCTCAAGAAGTAAAAGGCAGAGCAGGCGAGGGCAAGAGGAAGGAAGTGCAGCTAGATAAGAGCAATTTCCAAACAGGCCACTGGATTCCACTTTGTTGAAATCTCACACACCCCAGTCCATGTGGTAACAGTGACTCATCATGGGCAAATTTTACTGACACCCTAATCTGGGTCATGACTCTTCACTGGATTCCAAAATAAACTCCACCTTCACCATGAACTATTCAAGTGGCAAAGGCTCTCCACCCCCCCCCCCCACTCCCCTGCTCACAGAACAAATATCAGGCTTTAATTCATTCATTAAATGCCTGCTGGGGACAATGCACTGTACTGCTGAGTGCTAAGAGTGATCCAAGGCACAGCTACCCTACCCTCAACACATTCTGGAAATACTCTTTGAGCAAAGAATACTCAGCCCTATGTCTGTGGCTTTGTGAATGCTGTTCTCCTTTGTTAGAGCTGTTGTTCAATCATTTTTTAGTTCTGACTCTCTGTAACCCCATTTGGGGTTTTCTTGGCAAAGAGATACTGGAGTGGTTTGCCATTTCCTTCTCCAGGTCATTTTACAGATGAGAAAACTGAGGCAAACAAGCTTAAATAACTTGCCCAAGGTCACACAACTAGGAAGTGTCTGAAGCCAAATTTGAACTCTGGAATATAAGCCTTCTTGACTCCAGGCCCGGCTGCCCTTGCCTATGCTCTCCTAAAATAGGCAGGGAATCCCACCACCTCCATGAAGCCTTTCCAGTCCACACTGACTGCCTCTTCCTTGAACTGCTATAGCACTTATTGATTGTCCAGACCTCTCATTTTGCACTTCCCACATACAGCTCTTGTATAATGTATCTCCTCTCCTAGAATAATAAACTTCAGCAGGAACCTACTAGTACCATGAAAACTGAAGGCAGTAGATATTTGTTGATTGACAGATGAACAGAAGTGATCATGGGGCATCCTCACTGGCTGTCCCCCATGCCTGGAATGCTCTCCCTTTCCATCTCTGCCTCCTGGCTTCCTTCAAATTCCAGCTAAAATCTCACCTTCTGTAGGAAGCCTTTCCTAACCCCTCAGTTCAAGTGCCTTCCCTCTGTTGGTTACCTCCAATTTATCCTGTGTAGAGCTTATTTATCATAGTTATTTGTGTGCTGTCTCCCCTATTAGACTGTAAGGTCCCTGAGAGCTCCTTGCCTTTCCTTGTATCCCCAATGCTTAGCACTGTGCCTGGCATACAGTAGGCACTTAATAAATGTTTACTGATGGACTGAGATAGAAGAGAGGAAAAAGAGGGGAAAAAATCAACCAGCCTAGAGAAAAGGGAATTTCAATCCTCTGCTTACACTTAGTAGAACTCGCTCTTCTCCTCTCTTTCTCCCCTCTCTCCCTCACCAAGGTTATCAGAAAGAGGAATTGTTAGTAAGAAACAAACTCCAAGAACTGAAGGAAGCTCAGTGTGCTCAAGTAGATATACTATATTTCACCACATAATCATCGCCACCACATAATTATTACATCCTGTTTTTTTTTCAGTTCAAAAATTGATTTATAATATTTCATCGTGTAATCGTCACATGGTATAATACTGTTCGTCATGCAACTTAAAAGGTAAACAGAGGAGCGATGTATTCACCAGTGGCATATGGATACACATTTATCTCTCGAGCATTGCAAGCAGAGAGCCTAGAATTCTCAGCGTGCACCCGTTGGCAATATATTTTGAAAGCCAACTTGCTGGTTTGTTTAGAGCGCTGCAGTATTAATGGCACTGTCACTCAACTCAATGAAGAGCCAGAGCAGGCAGGCATAAATAAGTCATGTGATATGGTAAGACTTGTATCTTCCCAATTTTAATGTATGTTCACAAGTATTCCGTGCATCCTAATCTTGTACCAAAGACAGTTCAGTAATAAATGATTTTTAAGTAATACCGGCAGACATTTAAAAAAAAAAAAAGCTTCACATCATGGTTGCACCCTACTTCTTTGCAAAAAATCTGGCATAAAACCTGCGATGATTATGCAATGAAATATGGTATAAGAATGGGGTAGTGGAAACAACCTCTGAGGCTGTTTCACCAATTTATCCAGAAGTTCTTCCTTATATCTATCTTAAATTTCTCTTGCCAGGAGAAGCTCTTTTCATCAGAAGCCCTTCCCAACTTTCTCTTTTGTTTCCACCTCTTCTAGTGCCCCAAACTCCCTAGTCCCTGACCACTTCCCCTTCCTCCTACAGAAATAATAATCAGTCCCAGGAGCTATTCACATGCACATATATGGTGCTTCATTAGATTCACACATTAAGCACTTAATAAATGCATGAGTTGTTGATCTTCTTCTGCAGCTTATCTAGCCCAGGGGTGGGGAACCCATAGCCTCCAGGCCACATGTGGCCCTCTAGCTCCTCAAGGGCTGCCCTTTGACTGAATCCAAACTTCATAGAACCAATCCCCTTAATAAAAGGATTTGTTTGGTACAACTTGGCCTCAGTTGAAAGGCCATATCAAGGACCTAGAAGGTCACATGTGGCCTCGAGGCCACAGTTCCCCACCCCTGGACTAGCCTATGAAGCCTGCCTAGGAGCCTTTAATCACACACACACACACACACACACACCCCACACACACACCCCACACATAGCCAGTCTAAGGGAAATTATATCACCAGCACTTTGGGTCAAATCAGTTCCATAAAGGAGCTTTCCAAAGGTCTTTTCTCAAAGCTCTCCAGTAGCTCCATAGTATCTTGTACATCTGAGCTGACTAAATCCCAGATAGCCTCTGGGAGCAGCATTATCCATTCACTCCTAATTAACCACAAGCTGATTTCACTCTCAGAAGCGGCTGATTTTAAATGTATTGTGACTGGGTTTGGTCTTGGTTACTGAGCTTTGGAAATAACCAGGCTACTTTAAAATGCTAAAATAATAATAACATTAAATCAGTGACTATTGTAGAATCTCAGTAGCCACCGAATCCAACTGGTACCTGAAAGAGAATCCCCTTCCTCTACAACACGCCTGACGACTAATCATCCAACTTCTGTTTGCATACCTCCAGTGACAGGAAACTCACTCTCCTGAGGCAGCTCGCCCTACTTACTGGACAGTTCTAATGGTTCTACAATTTTTCTGAACAGTCAGCTGAAAAGCCGCTTCTTCTACATTTAGCCTCAGTGCTCTTGGTTCTGCCCCCTGGAACCAAGCAAATTGACCTTTTGCTATAAAGAGGAGTAATCTTTAATCAGCTTTTTTGGTCCAGTATTCAGACGAGAACAGGTCTCCAACCCTTTGGACATACAACAGGGTAAACACTGTCCAACAGTTCCCTCATTCCAAACAATGTGTGCTATGTGAGACAAAAGCATTTGGCCATCTATCAGTACCTCCTTAGGTTCCAATAGTATTCTCCCTTTCTTTTTTGTTTTTTACTTTTATTTTCAGTTCCAAATTCTCCCTTCCCTCCAGCCCCTCCCACACAAATGCCTTTGAGAAAGCAAGTTATCAGTGGGATTCTTGAAGACTCAGGTCTGGGTGGCATCCATCACCCACACATACCTTCTTTCATCCACAACTGCTACCTCAGAAAATGTTCTCTCCTCCCTTAGCTCTCCATGAACGTTATATTTCTTAATAATAGGGCACGTTGTCTTTTGTCTAATTGTATAATACATATGTCCCTGTCTTGTCTTTCCTACTAGACTCAGGCAAGGCCGTGTGTTGTCCATCTGTTCACGGCTTTAGCAAAGTCCCTTAACCTCTCTGAGCCTTGGATTCCTCCCTTTAAAGCAGGCACAGTAATGCTGCCCATCTCCTTTCTCCATTCCAATGGCCACTGCCCTAGTTCAGGTCCTTCTCTCTTCACACCTGGACCTCTGCAACAGCCATTCTAATTGGCCTCCTGCTGTGATCCTCACCTCATTCCAATCCATTCTCTTCTTGGCTGCCGAAGAGATTTTCCTCAATTGTAGGTCTGACCACCCACCACTTCACCAAATTCAATGAATTCCAGGAGCTTTCTATTGCGGACCTACACACTCAAATAGAAAGTCTTTTGTTTGGCAATTAGAGTTCTTTGAAACCTGGTCCCTTCCTCCCCTTTCCAGGCTTCTTACATTCAGCTAGCCTCCACACACTATTTGAGTTGGGCTTTAAAGGATGAGGAGGAATTAGATGTGCAGAGCAGTGGACAATGGCATTGCACGCCTTTACAAGGAACAACTGAAGCAATAGCAAGTAAGTGGGAAAGTGAAGAGCCAACTATGGTGTGTTTGCTGCTCCTTGTATATGATGCCCCATCTCCTGTCTCTGTGCTTTGGCATTGGCGACTCCCCGTGGCTGAAATGCCCTCCCTCCTTACCTCCCTGTCTTCCTACAAATCCCCTCTTCTGCAGGAGGCCCTTCTCCTAGTGTCTTCCCCTCCTTCTTATCTGTATTTATCTTTGATGTAACTATTCACATGTTGGTTCCCCCATTAGAATGGAAGCTGAAGGCAGGGGCCATTCTGCCTTCTTTTGTGTCTTCAGTGCTTAGCACAGCCAGTGACTGGCATGTGCTCCTTCCTCACTGATTCATCCTCACAAGGCTGTTGCAAGAAGAGCACTCTGGAAACCATAAAGGGCTTATAGAAATGTGAGTTGTTACTAGTTTGGTCATTACATATTCCTTGAGAACAGGGACTTAATATTCATTTCTGACTCTTCTCAGAAGAGTAGAAAGGCTTAATGTGTTAGAAGTTTTAAAAGTTGGTTTTGAACAATCAATGGAAGAAATGAATTACCCCATCTCTGAAGATTGTTCCTAATCACTATCTTCAGGCTGGCCTCTACTCCAGACTCACATTTCCAACTGCCTTTCTGACATCTTAACTTGAATGTCCCACAGACACTTTCAACTCCAGTACAAGCCCAAATTCTCACCTGCCTAGATTATGGCCACAGCCAAATAAATAGTTCTTCAGATCTCCACTTTCTACCTCGAAATCCTCCACCAGGTCCTTATTCAAAGCCTTTGTCACTTGCTAGAATCCATCAAAGCTTGTAGCCTATAAGATTCCAGGGTTGCCTCTACATAGAGATTCATGGGACCCCTTGGCCAAAGGAAATATCTGTTATGTCTACTAAGTATTTAAGCAGAAAATTTAAAATATTCTGCACCTGTGAGTTGGATGCAGCACCTTGGTGCATAGTTTGAGAACCCTGTGGACGAGGCTTTATAAGTAGAGGTACTATCCTATTTTACAGATGACAAAACTGAGGTCTCTGCTCAAACATCTTCCATGCCTTCCTACTACCTACCAAGTAAAGTTCTAATTTTGTTGCCTACCATTTAAAAAAAGTCTGGAACAATCTGGGGCCATTCAACCCTTCCAGCTTTCTGTCATCGTATTATGCTCTGTATTCTCTCCATGGTAGCCAGACTGGACAACTCACCCAATGTACTGACTTGCTCTGAACTTTTCCCACTTCTTTGCCTTTGCTTATGTTGTTCTCCACCTTTCCAGTCTTCTTACACTTTACTTCCCAAGACATACTCTTCAATTCAGTGACCCTGGCCTCCTGGTTTTTCCACAAACAAGATGCTTCATCTCTCAGCTCTAGGCTGTCAGCTACTCTCACTACTGATTTCCCTGATTTCCTTTAATTCCCAACTAAGATTCCACCTTCTATAGGAAGTCTTTCCCAAACCCTCTTAATTCCAGTGTCTTCCTTTTTGTTAATTATTTCCTATTTATCCTATATATAGTTTGTTTTCTATGTATTTGTTCACATATTGTCTCACCCATTTGATTGTATGCTCCTTGAGGGTAGGGATTGGCTTTTGCTTCTTTTTGTATCCCCATCATTTGGCAAAAGGCCTGGCACATAACAGATGCTTAATAAATTTGTACTGATCAATATTCAACAAGCTCTCTGAATAATCACTGAGAAATAAGGAGGGGCTGTGCTGCAGCACTAGAGACTGCAGAATATGATCTCAATTTTCAGGCAGGAGAAGGGGTTGAAATCTTCAAGTAAAAAACCCTTTTATCCCTTATCTCTAAAATGGGGATGAGACCACCTACTCTACCTACTTCATAGAGATCACTGGCAGGACTAAATGAGGTACCAGGTGTGAAAGTGTTTTTCCCTCTTTTTTTTTTTTTAACATAAAGCACTATACAAATGTGAATTACTGCTGCCATCAGAGAAGTCTTCCAAAGACTAGCATAAAAGGAGAATTTTAAAATTTTCTCTTTCTCAGAGCAAACAAAAATGTTTCATTTTCTTAATTTGGATCCTTAGCTTTCTCTGATTTCCAATGCTTGTGAAAGTCACATAGGAGAAATTTGATGGAGTGGACGGACATGGAAACAGTCAATTTGTTCCTTCCTTCCCAAGGTGACAGAGAGCTTGAGGAATAACTAGAGCAACAGTTGGTCCTTACCAGATAACTGTTATGGATTTTAATTCTTTGCTTTTTTAGAAAGATTACACAACACCCCCTCTTTTTAATTTGTAGTTAATTGTAAGGAAATGAATTTACTTTGGTTTTAGGGTTTACAAAGAGAAGATACTAATGGTTTTGTAAATTAATTTCAAATCTGGCTCCATAATTTCTGGAAATAAGATAATATTATCTTTCCTCATGATTGTTTTTAGAGGAAAATGGAAACAGAGCCCATCCCCAGATACTGCATAAAAAAGTCCAATTAAGTTTCTCTTGAAAAACTGCAATATTATATTGTCATCCAGGGCAAACTTACATTACAGTATGAAGGATTATAGCCATAAACCTAAAAGGACTCAAATGGGCTAGACAGAACAACACTGGGCTGGCAAGAGGATAGACAAGCATTCCTAAGGGCCCATTTCCATTTTTTACCATCGGTAATTCTAATGAGCTCAGCAAGTGTCATTGAGCTCATCTTTCCATTAAGTGGGTTTGTAAAAGCACCCTGCTTGGAGAAGGGGAATGAACACTAAAGTAACTGTCTAACATTTTGGGAAAGGGCTGTGTGTGTGTGTGTGTGTGTGTGTGTGTGTGTGTGTGTGTGTGTAATGTGTGTGTGTTAGTATGTATCACCCCCCTGCATAAAATGATTAGCTAACAGTCTAGTCCTGCACACTTGCCGCAAACTGGAATGGCAAGAGGGTTGCAGATACTCCCCTGAAGGTAGTTCAGCGTTTAGGGAGAGAGTACTGAATAAAGGAAATAATACTGAATTTGGGAGCAGGACCTACGTTCAAGTCTCAGCTCTAATATTTAACTCTTGAGCACTAGACCTCAGTTATGTCATCTGTAAAACAGAAATAATACCTCCACTCATAAAGCGTTGACACCAAGGTTCTCAAACTATGCATCAAGGAGCTGCATCTGACTCACAGGGGCATTGCAGAGTATTTTAAAATTTCTACTTAAATACTTACTAAACAGAACAGGAGGGTATTTCTTTTGGCCTAGGGACCTCATGAATCCCTATATAGAGAAAACCCTGGACTCTTACAGGCTACAAGTATTGATGGATTCTAACCAGTGACAAAGGCTTTGAATAAGGACCTGGTGATAATCAACCCAGCTAAATTTGGAGAGGGTTCTCACAAGCATCAGACATTAGGTAGTTCAAATTTTGGGGGTCAAAGCAACCCATGAAGATCATTAGCTAAGGAATGGGAGGCTGTGATGCAATAGTGCTCATATTCATGATGAAATTATGGTTCATTCAATCAAGAAGTATTTATTAAATACCTCCTTTGATGCCAAATGTTGTGCTAGAGTCCAAAGGTGGGGAACCAGCGGCCTCGAGGCCACATGTGGCCTTCTAGGTCCTCTGATGCGGTCTTTTGACTGAGTCTAAGTTTTACAGAATAAATCCTTTTTATTAAGGGAATTTGTTCTGTGAAGTTTGGATTCAGTCAAAGGGCTGCACTTGAGAACCTAGAGGGCAACACATGGCCTTGGGGCTGCAGGTTCCCATCCCTGTGCTAGACACTGGAGGGTGCAAAGGTAAAAATAAAGTAATCTCTATTCTCTAGAGTCCAGAGAGGAAGCAACATATGCATATAAAACAGATACCGTGCAAGGTGGGTGGGAAGAGTACCTGCCTGTGCAGGTCTAGAAAGGCTTTATGTAGAGGATGGAGAGAACTGCATTTGCCCAGAGTCCTGAGGGAAACTATGGATTCAAGAGACCCTGTAGTGAAGAGGATGTATTTGCATCTGAAGAGGGATCAAAGGCTTAAGCTAAAGGGATAAAGTTCTAATGGTGGAATTTCATGCAAGAGTATTTTTAGTACTTGAATACTTATGCAGCCTGACTTCACAGGTTTATTGTGCACATCCAATGAGAACAAGAGTACGAGTATTACAGAAATGTCAGCTATCAGTATTATTTTTATTATTATGCAGTTTCTGGGTGTCTGGACCACAGTTTATTTCCTTTCCCCACCTACAAAAGGGCAAACAGGACAGGTTAATCCAACATCCGTGCTCCACTGGCTTTTGAGTGAGTCATTTATGAGCTTATTCAGAAATGCATTTAGATATTCGAGGGCCAAAAGTTCAAGGCACTGTGGGAGATACCAAGAATAGAGGTTCCTGCCCTCATGGAACTTCCAATCTGGCTACAAAGGAATCTACCCAGACAACTAGAATCTAAGCAATACAGTCATACCCTAGCTGAGAGCCTTTCTCCGTACACCATTGCTACATTGTAATGAAAAGTATTCGGAAAGACACAAGATCTGACAAAAACACTGTTTGGGTGTATACTCCTTTGTAACACTGTTTCTATGAAAGCAAGTGTTCCCTGTAATATCATTTTCCGTAACACTGTTTTTATCGAATCAATTAGTAACAGAATCTGGCATGGCTGTAACTAAACTAAATGCCACAGAGTTTTAAATTATGTTATTTATTACATATTGATTTTCTGTTGCTGTATGAATGTTTTCCACTCTTCTCAAGTCCCTTACTCCACCTGGATGCCTACTATAATTGGCAGACGATTTCCACCTCCTACTTTATGGGCTTCAAAGCCATCTCGATGTACTTCTCACCCATCCTCCTTTTTCCCTCTTGAATCAAAGACTTGGTCTTCCTCCTAATCTCTTTCTTTGGTCCTGATCTTTTATCCTTCCCCTACCTTGCTCCATCAATCTTCCTTTATGTCTCCTACATCATCATTATATGCAGTTTATTATATGAAGCCCAGATCTCTTAGCTTCCCCTGTGTAGAGGACTTTTCCATTTCCCTTTTACATACTTTACTTATTCCAATAAAAATGAAATACATACTGTTCCCTTGACATAACTCATACTTCCCTACATTTCTTACCTATATTTCATGTGATCCCCTACCTGTGCCCATTTCTACTTACTGAAATCTTACTTTGCACAGGGATTTGCATTCTTCATGGTGCAAAGTCTTAGGCTAAAGAGATGAGGTTCTGATAGTGAAATTTCATGCAAGAGCTACTGAGTAAGGTGAGTTCAGGGATAACAATCTTCCCAGTTCCTGGGACACCACAATATATAGTAGACACTCTTTAAGCAGAAATTCTTCTGCACAGTAAGCACTCCATAAATATTTGTTGAATAAATGAATTCCTGAAAGTGGTCTCCCTGGTTTTGTAGGGGCTTCCCAAAAAAAGGTCACCAAGGTTGTAGTTGCCTGGAGCTAGAATGTAGTTCATTATGCATAATGAGTTGTTCATAATTCCACAACTGCCAGGGACAAAAGGGGCACAGTTCTTTCACATAATCCCTGCTGTCCACCTCCCTGCCCATATTCTATAGCTGCCTCATAGAAGAGAGGCTACCTCTTAACCAATCTCATTAAGGCTAATGTTAGCTGTTTTTCCAAGACAATTTTAGAATGGGATTCTCTCTCTCTCTCTCTGTCTCTCTCTCTCTCTGTCTCTCTCTCTCTCTCACACACACACACACACACACACACACACACACACACACACACACGACCAAAGCAGGAATTCAGAGCCACAATTCTACATCCAACTTATGGATGGTCTTTGGTTATCCTGTTATTTTGCTGAATTACATAGTTCTCTTCAGACTTCCCTGACTACTCCAGGGCCTAGGGATTTCTTCCTCCCCTGGATTCCGATAGGACTTATTGTCTGTAGCACTTAGAGGGAGACAAAGAAACACAATACACTGTCCTTACTGCAAAGAAGTTATTTTAGTCAAAGCTGCTGCAGGTAGGAGGAAGGGACAAGATGCCCTGAGTTGAGCTACTATTAGGAGCCACTAGACACTCTTCAGGGTCCCAGCACCTAAAACATCAGTTGGAAGAATAGTTCCAGTTTTGAAACATAGTATCTGCCAACTCCTAGTAGTGTGACATTGGGCAAGTCATTGTGCCTCTCTAAAACTTTTGTTTCCTCATCTTTAAAAAGAGGTTGGGGCTAGATGATTTCTAAAGACCCTTCTACTATAAATCTATGGCCCTCTGGTCTGAGTTTGAATCCTAGTTCTGCTACTCTCTTTCCTGAATGACCTTACCTCTCTGGGCCTCAGTTTCCCCATCTGTAAAACAAGAAGGTTGGAGTAAATAATTAAGAGATTTCCCAACTGATCAATTCTTTGATCTTAGCTTTTTCATCCCCATTCTCCGCCCTCACCAATGTCACACAAACCCTGAGTTAGGGAATGAAAAATTCTCCAAAGAGAAAGCTGGGTGTCCATGATCAATAGATGAATTATAAAGTGTGACTCTGGGCAAGTGGCTTAGCCTCTTTGTGCCTCACTTTCCTCATCTGTAAAAATGAAAGGGCCTCTAAGGTGCTTTCAGGTTCTACAGCTCTGACCACATGATATGAAACGTAAGGTTTGTAAAAGAGAAAAAAAAAAGGAGATTCATTCTTCTTGGGTTTATTCCTTTCTGTAAACAGGTCAAAGGAACACTGCAATTTTGGAGAAGTTTTTGTTCAGTTTTTTAATATCAACCATATTGTCTGAAACCATGAGTAGAACAGACACGCAAAAATCATATCAAAAGACTGCCCTACAAGGTTTCTACCCAAACCTTTGTTTAAAGTGAAAGGTTTTGTCTGAGAATCTCTGAATTGACCGAAATCTTACTGATTAATCAAGGAAGGTTGTTACAAGGGTAGCATGAAAGAATGAGCAGAGCTAAGATATGCAGCCCAGGACCCTCAAACATAGAGAGTCTATTTCCAAGATTAAAAAGCAAAACAAAATCAAAAACCTCTATAGAAAATACACTGATTTTTTTTCTCCTTGTAAATTTTCTCAGGGAGTCAGACATGATAAACCACAAAATAAAATCCATGCATAGCTACCCCTGCCTGGCCAAAGATCAGTTAGTTCTGGGTGAGTCAGGCACATTTTAAAAGTGGTGAGTGATTAAGGAGGTTGCTTTTATTTTTCTGCCTCTAAACTTCCTGGGGGGTTTCCGACAGGATGAGAAGACTAGTGGACATTCTAAGGAAGCTGATGAGACTTTGCAACTTATTAGCATTACAGAGTTCAGGCCCTTGGCTCCCACCCACTCCATTATAAACAACATGGGATCAAGAAGTTCTGTGTTAAGGCAACTAACAGACACTGATAACTAACTAATGTGTACTGGGTCATATTTTAAGCAATAAAGTGGATGTGAGCTAAGTGTAAGACATAGTTCCCACCCTCAAAGAGTATGCAGTCTAGTTAGGGAAGACTAGGACTGAGGGCTCATAAGGACTGAGAGTTCAGAGGAAGGAGAGATCACTGGAGACTGCAGTAGCTTGGAAAGTCTTCATGGAAGTAGAGGAACTTGATTTAAACCTTAAAGGATATATAGGGCTCGGACAGATGAAAAGGAGTGGAGCTTCCCAATTGGGTATGGAGTCAGGCCAATTAACCTTTTAACTGTCTCATATTCCTTAAAAAAGAAAAGAAAAAAAATTAACCACATAACTGTTTTTAAGGGAAAGGAGGGAGTGAGAAATAAAATGCCTGCTTAGACATTTTACATTAATCCTCAGACAGTGTAAATATTTATTTTTTCATTCATGAGCCTGGCTTTCCGAGTATGTTCCACAGTTCTCCTGTTTGGCCAGTACTGACGAGGTCTGGTTTTGTTTGGAGGCTCCTTGAAGGGCCTGCTTTGCTGTCTGAACAGAATCAGACACAGTACTATGTATATTTGGAAATTTAATGAATACTTGGGAGGTGGGGGAAGAATCTCACTTTCTGCTAATGCACACAAGTATCACAGACCTCAGGAAGTAATATGATGATATTCAAGATGATAGAAATAAGGGCCTTTCTAACCCATTTGAAAATATAACCACTGAATTTAAGGGAGGAGTTGCCCAGGGAGAAAAAAAAATCAGAATCCCAGAATCTCAGAGCTAGAAAGGGACCTCCAACGCCATCTTGGCCACCTCAGATCTATATAAGAATCCCCTCTATGATGGCACTGAATATTTGAAGCCTTCCAATGATGAGGAGCTCACTACCCCACAAAGCAGCACAGTCTACTTTTATCTTCATGTTTGAAACAACTACTCTGTGAATTCTGTGCTAGGTGCTATAGGAAACACTACAGGAAAGAGGAGGTATAAAATGTGGTCTCTGACCTCAGTTGCTTATAACACGGCTGGAGAAATACGATGTAGTTCAGTATGGGACAAACAATCAGATATAAACTCAGTAAAGATTATGGACACAGGAGATCACTGTGGGCTAGAGTCATTTGGGAAGGCCTTCTGGAAGAGGAGGGGCTTGGATGACAGAGGAAGTGGAGTGGTAGGACATCCCAATGAAGTGTGATGTCAGAGTTATGCCTTAAGCAATTTAGCAGATGGAAGAGAAGCACAAGACCGAGCCCCAGCCCTCAAGGAGAGGCCTAATTCCAGTTCTGCTACCAGCTGTGAGACTCGGCCAAGTTATTTCCCTTCTCTAGGCCTTAGCTTCCTCCTCAATAAAATGAAAGGAGAGAGGAAAGATAAAATAGCTCTTTTAGCTCCAATATTCTGTGATTGAAGAAAAAAAATTGGATGTATGGTTTCAGGTATAGCACCCTCTGCATACAACTTGCCTACCAAATGTCTTTTCAAAAAAAAAAAGAAAGTTAGGGCAGCTAGGTGGCACAATGGATAGAGTACTGGCCCTGGAGTTAGGAGAACCTGAGTTCAAATCGGGCCTTGGACACATGATACTCACTAGGTGTGTGACCCTGGGCAGGTCACTTAACCCCATTGCCTAACAAAAAAAAAAATAAAACCAAAAAGTTACTCTACATTTTTCAGCTTCCATGTAACCAGTGTAACCATCACTCCCAGGGGAAATGTGTTCTCAAAGGGCGGGGGGGGGGCAGTAAGATTTCCTGGTGAGGTAAACAACTATAATAAATTATTTTACCACCAGCAGCTATAACCACATGTTGGGTTATAGCTCCCAGCAATGACCCAACTCCAGAATTAGTCAGCAGCTGGGCTTTCTATTATACCAATCCCTCCTCCAAGAATTAGATCAAGTTTCAGGCTTCTAGTTCCCCTTCAAAATAATCTGATGATGGTGTGTTATTTTTAAAACAATGAACAAAAACAAACCCCATCATTATCTAACTTAACAATTTAAATGATAGATAAATTTACATGTTCCAGGTCAGACCAGCATGGGTTTCCAACATGTATCCAGTTGTTGGAAACATTCAGCTAACATTTATTAAGTTATCTACCACATGCTAAGAACTGGAAATACCAAGATAAACAAGGCGCAGACCCTGCCCTCAAGGAGCTTGCAATATAATATGGAAGATGACATTCATGCAAGAATAATGGAAAGCAAAATATGATCCCAAGCAAGAGGTCCAAGCAAAGTCCTCTGAAAGATTTTAGCAGGAGAGATCAGTTCAAGGAAAAGCAGTGGGAGAAGAGAGGGCTCAGTGGAAGGATTCATGGAGGAGTTGTTGACTTCCTCATAATGGGAAAGTTTGTGGAGTCCTATAAATGCTGAATTAACATTGCCTTATTCCTATTCTTATTTGGGGGCAACTAGTGATGCAGTGCATTAAAGCTCTGGGCTTGGAGTCAGGAAGACCTAAGTTCAAAACAGACCCCAGATATTTACTGTCTGTGAGACCCTGAGCAAATCACTTAACCTCTATTTGCCTCAGGTTCCTCATCTGTAAAATGGGGATAATAATAGTATCTACCTCCTAGGGTTGTTGTGAGGATCAAAGGAGGTAACAATTGTAAAATGCTTAGTTCAGTGCCTGGCACATAGTAAGTGCTATATAAATGTTAGCTACTATTATCCTAATCTATAGTTAATTAAGTCACAGCTCATGGGGCCTAAATTATATGGTCAACAACTGTTTTGGCCAATTAACTTTTTTTTCTTTTAAATAATACCGCCTTACATCCTTTTTCAGCAGTGCCTTACTGCTTTTCAAAGACTTCACTGGTATCATCTCACTTAATGATTTTGTTGTTCTTTAGTTGTTTTCAGTCCTGCCTGACTCTTTGAGACCCCTTTTGGGGTGTTTCTTGGCAAAGATACTGGAGTAGTGTACCATTTCCTTTTCCAGCTCAATTTACAGATAAGAAAACTGAGGCAAACAGGGTGAAGTGACTTGCCCAGGATCACACAGCTAGTAACTATCTAAAGTCAAAATTTAAACTCAAAAACGATGAGCCTTTCTGATTCCAGGCCCAGCACTCTCTCCACTATGCCACTTACTTTACCATTCTATTAATAACCAATTATTAAATTGGGATCCAGGCTTTTCTCCTCAATTTCTTCATTAAAGCCCAGCTCTGTTAAAAAGTCAGTCTCAGAAGGACTTGACTGACTGATGAGATTGCCAGGACCCTCAAGGAACACAATCTTCAATCTTCAGTCTACCCCACCCAACTAGGAAACCTAAGTTCAGTTTAGAGCACAGACAGAATCCAGTCTGGGCGAGTTCTTAGCCTGGGGAAAGGAGCCCCTGTCCTTGTACCCTTCCATTAGAGTTTAGCTTATGAAGGAGAAAACCAACCAGAGTGGTCTGGATGGAGATGATTTCCCTGTCCAGATTGCTGGAGGTGACTGGGTGTCATGATCAAACCACACTCTCAGCAGGTAGAGCTGAAGACTTTTAGCCAACCTTGTCATTAAATGTCCATCAATCAGGGTTGATTTTCACTTGTACGGGGCATTCCCTTTCAAAAAAGGGAATGGCTTTCAGGCTCTCCATTACCTAGAGAAAACACCTACCTTCCATTTATTGACTACCAGCAAGCCTAATTAATAAACTGAGTATTAGTTACCCAGAAACTCTGTTTCTCCGGGTTTCTCATTTGTCACTGGGCTATATACAGAATAGAACCTTTGTTTTAAATACATATTTTGTAACTTGAAATTAAAGGTGAATGTAATGCTGAGCTTGGAGTCAGGAAGACCTGCGTTCAAATCCAGCCTCAGACATTTACTAATTGTGTGACCCTGGGCAAGTCACTTAACCTCTGTCTGCCTCCATTTCCTCATCTATAAAATGGGGGGAAGAATAACACTTACTTTTCAGAGGTTGTTGGGAAGCTCAAATGAGATAATATTTGTAAAGCACTTAGTATAGTACCTGGCACATTGTAGGCATTTAATAACTTTATTTCCTTCCTTTAAAGCAAAAAAAAAAAAAAGCCTCCTAATTCAGAAAAGGCTGATGCTGGAGAGTCAATTAAGAATTCAAAAGCGCTTTGATAAGATCGATCATAAGGCCTGAAATCTCAGGTCCCATTAAAAAAAAAAATCCTAAAAAGAAAGTGAATAGTGACACATACTCAAAAGGATTGTTGTTCACTTCTTGATCACAGTCTTCACTCCGCCTCCATCCCCAGGTCCCACCTACTTGGCATGCCTTATGGGTAGCTGTTGCGTGCCCACAAAAACAAGTATGCCAGAGATAATGCACAGGATGAAGGGGGCACACCCACACCCAAGAAACATCCCCTGCTCCCCAGAGGGTGATGAAAGTCACTTGAGAAAAAAACCACCACAAAAGGCTACCTCCATGTACAGGAGAAAGTACAGGAGGCAGAAGAGCGGGCAATCACAGGTATGCCACTAGAGACTTTGAGGCCGACAGCCTGCGTCACAGCAAGACAGGAAAGAGATGACTGTGAATACTGAGGCTACGTGGAAATCCCCAGCAGGTCTGGGAGCTCCCCACTATGGACTGTGACTCAGCTAGGCTCATCAATAAGCTTTGCTCAAACCTCCTTTGGTGGAGGGAGATGGGCAAGAGCAAATAGTCTTTCTAATAATTTTCAGAGGTACAATACGACCCCACTGTATAAAGGACCACACTGACTATGCCCAAAGGGCTATAAAGCTGTGCATGCCCTTTGATCCAGCAATACCACTTCTAGGGCTGCATCCCAAAGAGATCATAAAAAAGGGAAAAGGACCCACATGTACAAAAATACTTATAACAGCTCTTTCTGTGGTGGCCAAGAATTGGAAATTGAGAGCATGCCCATCAATTGGGGAATGGCTGAACAAGTTGTGGTATATGAATGCAATGGGATACTAGAGTTTCATAAGAAACGGTGAGCAGGCAGAATTCAGAAAAAACCTGGAAAGATTTGCACAAACTGATGCTGAGTGAAGTGAGCAGAACCAGGAGAACATTGTACACAGCAACATTGTATGATGATCAACTTTGATAGACTTAGCTCTTCTCAGCAATGCAAGGATCTGAGACAATTCCAAAAGACTCATGATGGGAAATGCTAGCCACGTCCAGAGAAAAAACTATAGATTTTGAATGCAGATCGAAGCATACTATTTGCTCTCTCTCTTTTTCCTTTTTTCTCATAGTTTTTCCCTTTGGTTCTAATTCTTCTTTACAACATGACTAATGTGGAAATATGTTTAATATGAATGTATATGCAGAGCCTATGTCAAATTGCATGCCATCTGGGTAGGGTGGAGGAGTGGGAGGGGGAGAAATTTTAGAACTTAAAATCTTACAGAAGTGAATGTTAAAAACTAAAAACAAATAAATAAATAAATAAATTTATTTTTAAAAAAATACTCCACTGGGATAAGAATATAGGAATTTGAATCCAAAGGTTTGGGTTTGACCTCAAGCTCTGCTTACTGCCTGTGTGTAGCACTGGACAAATCACTGCCCCTCTCTGAACTTTGTTTCCATATCTGTAAAATGAGTGGGTTAGTGGTGTCACATTCAAACAGAAACAGGACACTAAGCAATACATAAGAATCCCTGCAGGCCACATACTTACTCCCAAAATAGCATATTAACATTATCTATGTCCTCCTGCACTTTAATTTATTTTGATAGATATTTCCCAATGACAGTTTAATCAGGTTCTGCCATACTTGGACACACTGCATCATGTGTTTGAACCTCTGGGTTAGACCACAGAATTTCTAAAGTCCCTTCCAACTCTAAAAGGTTTATGACCCTAATGGACAAAAATGAAAATCCCAAGCTCCCTAACCAGGCATTCAAAGCCCTCCACAATCTGACTTCAATTGACTTTCCCAGTTTATTTCCCACCATTCCTCTATATAGTTCATGCTTCTAATCTTCATCTCCTGAACACATCTTCAGCATTCTACCTCAATCAGTCCACTTAAACTAATCCCCCAATCTGGGATAATTATTCCAGCCAACTCTTTCAAGATCCAGTGCTCAAGATCCAGCGTATAGTAATGGCTCCCTCCATAACGAACGGTTATACTTATGGTTCTTAGTGTTGATACACTAATATGGATGTGTGTGTGTGTGTGTGTATTATATATATGTACTCATTCACCACTTATCATAGAATGATGATGATGATGATAATAATAGGATAATAGTGAACATTTATATGGAACTTACTATGTGGCAGGTGCTCTAAGTGCTTTATAATTATCTCATTTGATCCCCATAACAACCATGGGAGGTAGGTGCTATTTTTATCACCCTTTTGCAGATTAGAAAACTGAGGCAAACAGAGGCTAAATGACTTGCCAGGGGTCACGTAGCTAGTAAGAGTCCAAGGCTAGATTTGAACTCAAGTCTTCTTGACTCCAGGCCTAGCACTCTATCCACTGAGCCACTTAGCTGCACATTTACCTTTGAAGGCAGTATAATATAATGGAAACAACACTGGACTTAGACTCAGAAGAGACCAGAGTTCAAATCTCATTTCCAATATTGGCTGGGTGACCTGTGAGTAAAGCATTGAACCTCTCAGTTTCCTCACCTATAAAATGGGAATGCTACCATATATGACACCCAGCTCACAGAGCTAAGGGCAACAAATGAACACGTGAAGTGCTATCTAAATATCAGCAATTATTACCTTAAATTTACACAAAATAATAATTATTTCTATAATATATTATGTAAAACATGATATATTACAAAGAAGAAAGGCCGTATGACATAGCAGATAGAGAACTGGCCTCAGAGTCGGGAAGATATGTGTTCAAGCCACAACCGCCATTGCTGGCGCTATACAGTGTAGGGCAAATCACTTGATCTCTCCATGCCTTAGACAGCCGGATGGAGCAGTGGATAGAACACTGGACCTGGAATAGGGAAGACCTGAGTTCAAACCAGGCCTCAAACATTTATTATGTGACCCTAGGCAAGTCACTTAACCACTGCCTGCCTCAGTTTCCCATCTATAAAATGAGATATTAACATACTGCTATAAGAATCAAATGAAATAATATTTGTAATTTGTTGTTGGGTCATTTCAGTCACATCTGACTTTCTATGCCCCCATTTTGGGGTTTTCTGGGCAAGGATAATGGAATGGTTTGCCATTTCCTTCTCATTGATGAGGAAACTGAAGCAAACAGGGTTAAGTGACTTGCCCAAGGTCACTCACCTAATAAGTGTCTAAGGCCAGATTTGAACTCGTGAAGATTTCAAGAAGAATCTTCCTGACTCGAAGCCCAGTGCTCTATCCACTGAACCACCTAGCTGCCTTAAACTTTAAGGCACTATATAAACACTAGCTATTATCACTCTTAAATATTGTCTATAAACTGCCTACCTGAACTGGTGGAGGGAGTTCCCTTATCCAGGAGTTTCCTATACCAATGACATTACAGGTCAATCTCTTACAAATTCCCATGAATTACAGAAATAATATGTTACGTGTAATATCACATTGCACATAGTATAGGATACAGCACAGTAGAGTGGGTAGAGACTAGTCTTGGTGGCAGGAGCACCTGGGATGTAGTCCCATCTCCACCATATCCTGGCCTTGTAACTCTGGATAGATCACTCAGCCTCTTAATGTCCAGGGAAATCTCTCAGACTCTACGTTGACTAGAAAGCACTGACCTACAGTGGTGAAAGATTCTCACCTGAAACTTCCTCTACTGATGAAATCACAGGTTCCATCTACAAAGTACTGTCTATATTATATGTTGCCTCTCAAAGATAAAATCCTGGATAAGATAAACTCTTATACTTTTTATCCTTCACTGCCCTGAACACAAGTCTCCTATATTAACATGTATTTTGTTGATACATACATACAAGTAAAATGTGTGCTGTTAACTATTTATCGCCAATATTAGCCACCAACTGTGTTCCCCTAGAGTTGTCAGAATCTAATACTGTCTCTATTCACCTTGATCAAATGGAAGAGCTGATGGCAGGTAGTAAAAGGCATGCTTTTATTGCAAAGACCACCTAATACACTTCTAGAATTTCATCAATATTAAGTAAAAAGAAAATCCAGATAGGAAGATGAAAAAGTTATTCATCTCAACCCAAGTAGATCCTAGGGGGTGACTAGGGTCCCTCTCAAATTTCTAGGAAAAAAAAAAAGAGAAAAACCTCAGAGGGAATGAAGTCTTTCTTAATCAGATGATCTCCTCAACCACTTTCTCCTTCTCTTGATCCAGGACTACTGTAAGCTCTTCAAAGGGACGAATCTACCCTCAGTCTACAGCATGCCTACTCTCTTCCTTTTATTGGTTTGTAGAAAAGCTTAGCACCAATGGCATGCTGATAAATTTTTAACAACTAACTGGTACTCTGGGGGACAGGGTGAGGGGAATAAATGTATGGACACTTTTAAGTTGAATCTGAATTATTAACATTATTTTCTCCATCCCTTTCTTAAGTCTAGACAATCACCAAAACAGTAAATCAAGTCTTGATTTGTACTTTGCTGACTTCCAGGATATAAATGCTCACACTGAAAATTTAACCACCAGCAAGAGCTGGATCCAGCACACCCTTCTTACCATACATACAACCCTAATAATATTCCTTCTACCTATTTATAAAAAAAAACCCAAAAACTACCCCACAGAAGAGGGATTAGATCTGTTTTGCGTGGCCTCAGAAGAGCAAATAGGCAAATTTAGGCTAATGAACATAGATTTCAAGTTGGAAAGGCTATCAGATGAGAAAAATAAAGCCCAGAGAAATTAAGAGACTTAACCAAGGTCACATAGATAGTAAGTGTCAGAAGTGGGATGAACCCAAGTACTATTTCAGCCCAAATCTATTCCACTATCTCCCTAATATGCTTTAAATAATTAAAAGCTTCCCAACAATTAGCGCTATAAAAAATGGGGGGCAGCTAGGTGGCACAGTGGATAGAGCACCAGCCCTAGAGTCAGGAGGACCTGATGATTCAGCTCGTGATGACCCTGGGCAAGTCACTTAACCCCAATGCCAAACCCCGCCCCCCCCAAATTGACTGGGCTACCTCAGAAGGCAGTAGGGTACCCATCACCAGAGGTCTTCAAGCAAAGGCTGCATGATCAGTGGTCATGTTTACAGCAGACAGGTTTCAATATGGTTTGGATTAGATGGCCATGGAGACCCCTCTCAACTCTGAAATTCTGTGATCTGCATTAATTCAACAAATATTTATTACCTATTCTGTGCAAGGCACTGTGCTAGGCACTATGAGGACTACAAGAATGACTAAGCCATAGTCCCTGTCCTCAAGAAGCTTATAGTCTAGTAGGGGAAAAGACATGTACACACAAATAACTATAATACAAAGCAATATGTAGTAAATGTCCTAAGAAACAAAGTTCTGCAGGAGGTCAGCAAAGGGAGAGAACACTTTAGGGCAGAGAAACAAGAGAAGGCTTCAACTAAAATCCTAGCTGGAAGTCTTCTCCAACCCCACTTAATTCTAGTGCCTTCTTGCCTTTAATTATTTCCTATATATCCTGTATATAGCTTGTATATGTTTGCAGGTTGCGTCCCTTTTTTGAATCCCTAGTGCATAGCAAGTGCCTGGCACCTAGTAGGTGCTTAATGTTTTTGATTGATGAAGGTGGTGACAGTTGAGCTAGGCCTTGAAGACTAGTCCAATTTAGGCTCATAAAGGCTAAGAGATTTGCCTGGGGTTACAATGCTGGTGAACAGTAGGGCTAGGATGTAGACTGACTGTGGGAAGTTGGGGAGGTCACTTCTCTTGGCTTCAGCCGTAAAATAAGAAAGATGCCCAAACCCTGAGCCTAATACCTCAGGAATCATGCTGGATCAGAGAACATACATCATACCACAAGAGTAACCATGAGTCTATCTACTCAGGGTTCTTACGGGCCTCTCTGCCAGTTTTGCCCATAAGGAAACCAAAAACAGAACTAAGATGAAGGGTTAAACTAGATGACTCCTGAAATCCTTCTAGCTACATGATTCTGTGAAAATGGATAAGATTAAATGGTATAAGTGCTGATGAGGCGGAGAAAAATGGAGTTATGGGAAACTAGGTTGGCTTAATCTAGGAAGACTTCTTGGAGGAAGTAAGTTTGGGGATTTCCCAACTCTCCACAGCTATTTTTGAAGACTGATGTTGAATTAATACTCCCCCTCTGTCTCTTTCATCTCCCAAATCTAACAGGCTATCACCTTCATTCGCAAGATTTTTCTGAGATAATTTAGAAGAAAGATTGCTAGGTAATTCCCCAAATGCCCTAGAAAATACAACATCTAAACAAGCTTATGGGACACATATTTTCCACTCATTCAATAGAATAAAAAAACCAAAACCACAAAGTCTTCATCATTTCCTACCTCGGAGAATTTCTGTACAGATTCAAACTTACCTATTCTCCACGATTCAGCTCAAATCCCATTTCCTCCATGAAGCTTATCTAGCCCACTGCAATCCAGTGATCTTGGGCCTTCTTCTTCACTGTAGAAGAGTGTCTTTGCCCCTCAACTGGCACTTGCCACACACCCCACCTTGTGTAGTTAATTTTCTTCTCATATATTGTCTCCCCAGACAAAGAACAACACAGTATTCTATAGCTTTTCCAAAGTTCTTTCACATGCATTATTATCTCATTTGATCCTTACAACCACCCTGCGAGAAAAACAGGGCAGATGTTATCATCCCCATTTTAGAGATGAGAAGGCTAAGATTCAGAAAAGGATAAACCACTTGTTCAAGTCAGCTATCAGGATGTCATGCTTCAATCAGCTGTCTTTTTAAAGTGCCCCTTCTCTCTCTACAACCAGCAGCCTTGTTCCCCTTCCCTTCTCTCTCCACCCTCCCCCACACTCCCATCAGCAACATGATGGACAGAGAAGTCCTTCTCTTCTATAAGGCAGAGATGGCCTATGTCTGGGTGGTCCTCGCAGTAGACTGCCCAGCCCAGAGCCAAGCACAATTAGGGGCTTTACTATGCTGAGGCAGTGGCATCAGTTTCATGACAGTCTATCCAATTTAAGTCTGGATCTTGCTCAGAGACATACACTCTGGATTTTTCCACTGGGCAGATTCCAGGCACTTGGACTCAGGCAGAGGGACGGTACAGTTCTGACACTGTGGATGAGGAAAGGTGGGCATTCTCCAGGGTTGGCAAAGCAAACTTAATTTCATTTTTTTCCAAGGCCATTGCCATTCTTCAGATCACACACACATACACACAATTCAGCATTCTACACACTTCAACTGGTTTTCAAGAAGCTTAATAGGAATCATAACAATGTCAAAAAAGTAAGCAATAACAGGTAGCCTGGGCCCTAAATTTGTCAGAAGTGTCTGGGTTATTCATGTACCTACCATCAGATTTTAAGCACCAAGAATAAAAGACATAGTGCCTGACCACTCCAATCTCAGAAGTATCTAACACAATGCTCTAGAAAATAAAAAGCCTGGGGGCTTTTGTTATATTATTATTTATTATATAATTTTGAAGAATGAAGAGCCCCCCCACAACTAGACAAAGAAAGGACATGAGAAGATTTAAGAAATATAGTCAAAATCAACTTTATCTAGAGTATTGCACATTTATGAGCCCAGAAGTTGCTCAGGGCAGCTAATAGATAGAGTGCCTGGCCTCAAGTCAGGAAGAGTCATCTTTGTGAGTTCAAATCTAGCCTCAGACACTTACTAGCTGTGTGACTCTGGGCAAGTCACTTCACCCTGTTTGCCTCAGTTTCCTCATCTGTAAAATGAGTTGGAGAGGAAAATGGCAAACCAGTCCAGTATCTTTGCCAAGAAAACCCCAAATATAGTCACAAAGAGTCAGACATGATTAAAACAACCTTAACAATACCATGAGAAACAAAATGAGTGGAAGGCCCCTGCCCTTATTTTTACCATCTAGTTGGGAAGAAAGAACAATCATATATAAGAGAGAACAAATAAGAACTAAACTGTGTGGTTCAGACTGGAAAGAAAACTTCACGTGACATAGTCCATACTTGTTTTTGTCTCTGTGTGTCTTAACTATAATATTAGAGCTAAGTTCCTTTGGGACAAGAATAGTATCTTGGGCAGGAGACAGAGCACCGGCCCTGGTGGCAGGAGGACCTGAGTTCAAATCCAGCCTCAGACACATAACACTCATTAGCTGTGTGACTCTAGGCAAGTCACTTACCCCCAATCACCTCACCAAAAAAAAAAAAAATGGTATCTTATATGTCTGTATCTTCCCAACCACCACCACCACCACCACCACCACCACCACCACCACCACCACCACTACCACTACTACTACTACTACTACTACTACTACTACTTCTGCTACTACCTAGCACCATTATGGAGACATGAATATTTGAAAAATGGAGAATGAATCTTCATTTAAGGAACAGAAGATCAGAGACAAGAAGAGAGAGCAACATGGAGTGGAGAGTCTGAAATGTTTCCTAAGAGGAGGTTACACATACAATTTACAACTCAGGCTAGGACAACTCAGAAAATCAACCCAATATTATTCAAAACGGAAAACACCAATTTCATTCAGAGAGTCCTTAGAGACTAACTCCCACTGGATTGGGAGACAAGGGACTTGGGTTCCAGCCTTGGTTCTATCCTAACATGATTTGGGATCTCAGACAAATAAGTTACATCTATGGTCATTTCGTTTTTATCTGCAAAACTGAGGGTGATGGGCTAGATTAAGGATTCTTGGGCTTCTGTTCTGTCACAGAACCTTTTAGCAAGTCTGTGGAAGTCTCTGGATTCATCGAAATATTTTTAAGTCTGTAAGTCTGAACTAAAGAGTGTAGTAGTAGTAGCAGCAGCAGCAGCAGCAGCAGCAGCAGTAGCACCAGCACCAGCAATATCTAGCATTCAAGTGTTCTAAGGTTTGAAAAGGACTTTACATAGGTTATCTCATTTGGTCTTCATAATAAATAAATAAATAAAACACATAGAATTACAAAGGAAACCACTGATATTGAAATACAGTCATGAAAATATTAATTTTTTTTAAAAGTTCACAGACCTCAGGTCAAAAACCTTTCAATAATTTTGAAAACTCTCTTCCAGTTTAAAAAATATCATTGAATCATTAATCGATCTGGAAAAACATCTTAAAGATTATTAAGTCCAGCCCCTCATATTTTATTTTTTTTAATTTTTTCTTCTTATTTTAGAGATGACAAATCGCAATGACTAAAGACAGGAAGTGACTTTGCCAAGGTCTTACTGAAAGTTTGTGACAGTCAAGATTTGAATTCATGTCCTCTAAATCCAAATCCAGCAACTCTTTCCACTGTACTATAATAATACCTCCTAAATTATTTCTTATAATCTAGGGGATCTGTGTCATTGTTTTTCAGCCCTGTCCAACTCTTTGTGACCTCATTCAGGGTTTTCTTTTGGTTTGCTTTTTCCTTCTCCAGTTCATTTTATAGATGAAAAACTGAGGCAAACAGGAGTAAGTGACTTGCCCAGGGTCACACAGCTTATAAGCGTCTGAGGTCTGATTTGAACTCTGGTCCTCCTGACTCCAGGGCTGCCCCATATGTGTGTATGTATACATATTCTGTCTCTCTCTGTCTGTCTCTCTCTCTGTCTCTCTCTGTTTCTCTCTCTCTGTCTCTCTCTCTCTGTTTCTCTCTGTCTCTCTGTCTCTCTCCCTTCTCCTCCTCCCATTTGCTTTCAAAATACAGAGCAGCTGCCTTTAGATGAATTGCCCATTGGATGAGGAGAGGGCTCCACATGCTAATTGGGGGTGGGGGTGGGTGTGGATAAGACACCAGCTTGAACTCAGCTTCCCTTTCCTGTTTTGGGTAATGACTTTAGTAATCAGAAGAGGCAGCTCCCAGTATGCAGGGCATAAGATGCAACAGTAAGCAGCATACAAGGTCACACCAAGTTCAGCTCCAAAGTTTTCGCAGCCCAGTGGGTTTTACTCATCCTGTGAATATGAAGGGCTATGTATGCATGCATGCAAACACATCATAAAATAATTCAATGTCTCTTGCCTAATTTTCTTAGCCCAGCATTAACATTTCTCACCACTACTATTGGTGAAATTAGACATTCTATCCACTAAAAGGCAGGAGCACATTCCAGTTCTTTGCAGGAATTTCCGGGAAATGTTTCATGTGCCATCATCAAGGAATCAGAGAATGTTAGCAGTAGAGAAGACCTTAGATAACCATCTAGTCTAGTGTAAACCACCACATATTTAAGAAATAAATAAGAAGAATTAAGAATTAATTAATAATTGAAACAAAACTGAGGGACAAAGAGGTAAAAAGTCATATCCAGGTTCACACAGCTTCAAGTGAAGCCAAATACCTCTCAATTTTCCAAGACCCTTGAAAAAGGGTGATTTTCTGTCTGGTACAGATTCATATATGAAATACCCTTACAGATCCGGAAACTTTTTTCCAGTGGCACAGATCTGTAGCCGACAAGTCCTGCAGAGTTGCCAGAAGCACTAAAGAGTGTAGTAGTAGTAGTAGTAGTAGTAGTAGTAGTAGCAGTGGCAGCAGCAGCAGCAGCAGCACCAGCACCAGCAATATCTAGCATTCACGTGTTCTAAGGTTTGAAAAGGACGTTACATAGGTTATCTCATTTGGTCTTCATAACAACCTGTAATGCAAGTGAGGTAATATACCCATTTTACAGATTTGAGACCAACCCACTATCCACTGTGCCACCTAACTGTCCATGGTCACACAGTTTTTATAAGTACTAGAGATGAGACTTGAACTCAAATTCAATCCCAATCCAGCCCTCTACTCATGCTAAACTGCCTCTTGAAAGATCCTTTCACACAGGGAATTTATAACGGAAAATAAGACTTGCAAATAAATTAGTCTGGGAATTCTCCAATTGTGAAATATACCCATCTACACAGATTGACCCATTTAAAATAGCCTAATTTTAAGTGTGCCCTGGTTTCTGTAACATAGTTCAGGTTCAAACAAAACTAATGAAATCAGTTTTTTCTAGGGTAGTTCAGTGGATTGAGCACCAGGCTTAGAGTCAGAAAAACCTGAGTTTGAATCTAGCCTCAACCACTTACATATATATATATATATATATATATATATATATATATACACATATATATATATATTAAATGCTAGCTATATTTAAGAGTGTAATAATTTTTTTTTAAATGATGAGAAAGAGACTGGACCAAGAATCAAGAGACATGGCAATCCTGTCTCACCCTCTACCTCTCTAATCTTGGGCAAACCTAATCTCTGGATTTTCATTTTCTCACATTTAAAATAAGAAGGCTAAATGATATCTCCCAGGTGCCACCCAAATCAAAAATTCTATTTCAAGTTGTAAATATAAGCAAGCATAGAACCATATCATAATTACTTTGTGTGGACACCACCCAGGTGTGAAAATGTTTATTATGTTATTGAAAACTTCTGGAAAGGTCACAGAGGAGCATCTCTATAGACCATCCATAATGAGGTCAGCTGTGTGTGCACCTCAATCTATCTTTTCCTCCCACATTAAGGCCATCAATCAAGGATGCAATTCTAAACTCACAAATCTGCAAAGTCTGCTTGGGTCAGGTTACCACCACTTTATTATTTTTCATTCCCATGGGAGAAATTGATGTTTTTACTTACTTATGTACCTTTTAGAAAGCAAAGCTGTCATTTTCAATAAATGAATTCTTAGGTTACAAATTCTCTGAGGAATCCAGACCAAATGCTCTGTTTGGAAAAACTAGTCCATGGAAGGGAAGATCCACTTAACTCCCCTGGCCAGATCAGAGCTGCTATTAAGTCCCTCAGTGATTTGTGGCAGCTGGGGGATGGGCCATAGACAAAAGCCACAAACCATAATAATAAAGCAACCTTACCTCATTTTGAGAAATTGCCGGTACCTCCTCCCCACCCTCAACTTTAAAAACCAAAAAGAATTGCTCTCAAAGACTGGCTCTCCCCTCAAAATGTAATGTGGTCAAGTGGAAAGAGAGAGAGAGCCCTGGATTTGGAGCCTAAAGACCTGGAATCGAATGCTGATTCTACCATTTATTATCTACATCAGTGGTGTCAAACTCAAATAGAAATGGGACCACTAATCTCTTCTAAAGATCCCAGCAATTGCACATTGACTTAGTTTTAAAACTGTAATGTTATTGAAGGGATTTTTTGGTTGTTCAGTCATTTCAGTCCTATCTAACTCCTCATGATTCTATTTGGGGTTTTCTTGGCAAAGATACTAGAGTACTTCCCCATTTCCTTCTCCACCTCTTTTTACAGATGAGGAAACTGAGGCAAACAGGGTTAAGTGACTTGCCCAGGGTCACACAGCTAGTTAGTGTGTAAGGCCAGATTTGAACTCAGGAAGATGAGTCTTTCTGACTCTAGGCCTAGCACTCTATTCACTGAGCCACCTAGCTGCTATCTACCTATATATAGTCTCATAGATACTCATGAAGCTAGGTGGCACAATGGATAGAGCCTTCAACCTAGAGTGAGGAAGACCTGAGTTCAAATCTAGCCACCTAGCTGTTTCGTGACAATTTAATTTATTTGGTTAAATATTTCCCAATTACACTGAAATCTGTTCCCCTTGCTCTGGGGAGACATGAGGCCCCCATAGGCTTAAAACCTCAGATCTACATTAGGTTGGGAAAGTAACAACTTCTCTGGACCTCAGTGTCCTCATCTACAAAAAGAGGGGGTCCCTTTGGGCTCTAAATCTATGATCCCATGATACACTGACTCCTTGGTCAAGCCCAGAGCCTGGGCAATCTCTGCCCAAACGGCCGTAATAACACAAAATAACACTTGAGGGGGGAGAAAGAAAGAGAAATGTCAAAGAGCCAGGATAGATTTCAAAAAGAATGATCACTGTTACAGTGGAAAGAACACTGGCTTTGGTATCAGATGAGATGGGTTCAAATATCACTTCTGATATTTAGTCACTGTGTGACCTTGGGCAAGTCACAACTTTTCTGGGGTTTCAGTTCCCTCATTTAAAAATGAAAGGGTTGGACCAGATAGCTCCTAAGGTCCTCTCTCTCTCTCTCTCTCTCTCTCTCTCTCTCTCTCTCTCTCTCTCTCTCTCTCTCTTTCTCTCTCTAATCCTATAATTAGAATCTATGCTCAGAGTCTAACAAAGACACTTGGCCACCTAAATGAACTTTACCACTTGTATCCCTTAATGTCCCTACATCCTCTTGTAGTAGCTTGCTTGACAAAGGGTTCTTGAAAAGAAACTGAGGAGAAGAAACATTGGAAACAAACTGCCTTCATAGTGACACTTACGGCTGGTCCTGAGCCCACCCAAGGTAAGCAAAAGATGCTACTGTTACCATGTAAGTACTGGCAGAGAACAGCCAGTGGCAGCTGGCACTTTAAATCCCCAGCTGTGGTATTAGGTGGAGAGAATTTCCGGCTCACCAATGTCCGACAACATAAACGACATTCTGTTTCCCCTCTCCCAGGCTCTGACTGTGAGGAAACCCTCTGTGGCTTTTTCCCCTTCTCTTGAGATGCCAAAATCCATCACCAACACAAGACACTCCTTCTGCTACCGGGGTGACTAACATTTATCATTTGTATATAAAGTAGCCATTATTCAAGCACATGAAAATTCCACCCACAGCCAGACCCACAAATTAAACAAACGCCCTTCTCCAAGCTGCAGCATGCCTCTGCATTCCATAGCTCTGAAGAAGAGTCCCCTTTCAGTTAATACTGCTTTTTTTCTCTTGCCTGTTACTTTCTTAAAGGCCTGCTCTTCATTGCCTACAGATTAAAATTCAAAATTCTCATTGCATAATTTTAAGGCCCTTCATAACCCGGCCCCAACCTCTCTCCCTGATATACAGACCAAGCCTGGTTTATATGAGGAATCTCTCCACTTTCATGCTTTTGCCCACACCATCCAAACCCCCACCCCCTTTCTCAGAATGCCTTCCTCACTCTTCAGAATCACAAAATCGCAGAGTTCAAAGGGAAATCTCAGCCTATTCAAATTCCACCCCATCATTCAAAGCCCAGCACTCCAGGGATCCTTCTAGGACTACCTTAGCTCAAACTCATCTCTCCTTCCTATGAATTGAAATAATTAAAATAATTAAAATCACTTGATGTCAACACCCTTGCAAGTTTTCAAAGCCCTATCTTATTTCTCTTTGTCTCCTCCAGCACAGCTCCTTGTATATGGTACTTAGCTTCTGTTTTTAAATTTAAATTTTTATTGATTTTTTTATATCACTCTTATTTCCCATTAGACCCCCCTCCCCCACCCACTCCCAGAGAGCCAGTCATCCCTACAAAAAAAAGAACAAAAACAGGAGAGAAAAACGATTCAGCCAAGATGAACATATTGTCCAGTCTGATATAAAGGGAGTGTGCCATACCCATGGTCTCCCTAGAATATACATAGAAAATAGCAAGTAAACATTATGCTTTGAAATACATATATACATATATATGTATAAAACAGGACAAATATAGTAAGAAATAACATAAAACTGTACTTAATAAAATATTATATCATAGTTTAGAATATAAAGTCTTCTTCTTTCTAACTTTGGAATTCCTGCCTTAGTTTAATTATAGTTAATCACAAAGAGAAAGAGTCACCCAATCAAGATCATAGAATTCAGAAGTGTTACTTTGTTATGGATTTTGGTAGGCATCTGTGAAGATAATGCGAAGGGCAAGGAGAAGTTTTTATGGTCATTGGATAGGTGTCTGAGAAATTGATCCAGGGGCATCTGTTTCATCGCTTCCTTTTCCTGATTGTAAATTTCCCTGCTGCAAGAACATGTAGCATAGATCAAGTTGCTAGTCTTTCTAAAATCTTTCTGCTTTCTTGAACTGCCACCTCATCAACATTAGAAGTTTCTCCTTGCATCCTGACATATCAGGCATACTTGTCTTTAAAAATATGCAAATGACCCTTTACTTGCACTTAATTCCATCCTTTGATCCCTCACCACACTGCTGGTCAATCTGCACTGTTAAAAAGTCTCAGGGCTTCTGCCTGAATAGTGTCCACATTTGCAATTCACAATCATAAGACATAGAGCCCCTCTTATTGTTAAGCCTTTTCCCCCTTTCTGCAGCCAGTAATATGTGCAGGAAATACTGCTCAAAAAGATAAACTGGATGGAGACTTCCCCAAGTCCCAAGTAACCAAGACACACATGAGCCTGTGACTTCACAAGACTCCTTGTTAGATCAGTAATGGAAGGAGTGTGAGTATCCTGTTGGCACTGTATGTATTGTCTGTTCCTTAGGGGTTATGCTAATCTTCTGGATTACTCTGAAGATAAAATTATTCTCTGTCAGCACAAAAATGATATCAACCTCTTTAGGGCAAAGCTTCTGCAAACTGTCTTGCAGCTGATAAAGGGGAATCCCAAAGGGTGTTTAGGAAACTATCTGGGGTAGCATTCTTAATGGTCAATACTTCACTCTCCCCTGGCATCCAGTGACTTGGGCATCAATTCTGTCTGAAGGTAGAGAGAGAATTTGAGGGAGAAGGCAGATTGATTGCTAAGAGACCTTACTCAGATGGATCAAAAGTCTAGAAACATGGCTTCAGGTCCTGGCTCCTCCTTTCTCCCTTCCTACCCAACTCAGTCTGTGTATTTAGGCATAATGCTCTAACTCCACTGTTTACCAGCTATGTGAATTTGGGTGAGTTGTTTCTCTTCTCTAGAACTATTTAGCCATCAGCAGAAAAAGAGGGCCAAATTAGATGACATTATAAGATCCTCTCCCAAGTGACAGTATCTTCCCCACTCACAGGGAATTACTCTCTAAACATTTTGAATTTTTTCTTGTTTACATACTGTTCTCCCTTCTCTCATCCCCATGAACCAGAATGTAAATTCTTTGACAGCAGAGATTAATTCTTTTTTGTTTTCTCTGTATCCTCAGTGCCTAGTACAGATCAGGTGCTTAATAAAGGCTTAACCAACCAAACATCAGTTTCCCCATCTAACAAGTGTGATCAAAATCACTGTGATTGAGTAGTATAGGAAGGAAATTCTGTGCTCTAAAGTAACCCCCTCATTTACTGAGGGAACAGCTTCAAAGCAATGCAGTAACTTAGGACCCAGTCTGATCCTGAATCCACAAAATCAAAGTTTTTCCTATCTCAGCCACCAGAGGCACTTCCTCTCAGATATGGTTTATAGATGGAGACACCATCAAATGCCAATGAATTAGAACAAAAAGACTTGACCTACAACGAAACTAAAATGTCCATACCCTTTGAGCCCAGAGATCCCACTTTGCAGAGATATGAAATCCACAGATGTAATATATCTGTGCGTATTTTCAGACATCTTCCAATGTATTATCAGTTTTGATCATTTTTTCTTTTTCCTTTATTTCATTTAAAAACAGCATTTATTATATGGGATGGCTCTCTGGGAGGGGGACAGTTGCTAGAGGGAAATTTTGGTGAGGTAAAAAGATATTAATAAAAGTTTATTTCTAAAAAACTTTGAGGGGCAGCTAGGTGGTGCAGTAGAGCTCCACCCTTGGAGTCAAGAGGATCTGAGTTCAAATCCGACCTCAGACACATAACCCTTACTAGCTGTGTGACTCTAGACAAGTCATTTAGCCCCAACTACCTCACCAAAAATAAATAAATAAATACATAAATAAAAAATAAAATAAAAAACTGTGATCCTGGAGAAATGATGCTGAAATATCCCTCCCTCCTCTCAGAAGAGAGGCAGGGGGGCGCTGAAGGGTTTTATTACCGTGCAAAAACAAACAAAAAAAATTACTAATTTTTTTAGAGTTTTCACTTTATTAACCATACTGTACTGCATGCAAAGCACTGTGCCCCTTTAGTGTAGAAACTGAATAAAGAGCTGAGTATGGTGCTTGCTCCTCACTCTCACTCAGTACAAATAACAAGAAACAGAAATGTTTCCTCTGAAAGAAGTCTTGGGGGCGGAGCCAAGATGGTGGAGGGAAAGCAGTAACTTGCTAGAGCTCTACCCCAAACCCCTCCAAATACCTACCAAAAAATGGCTCTAAACAAATTCTAAAGCAGCAGAAACCACAAAAAAACAGAGTAAAACAAATTTCCAGCCCAAGACAACCTAGATGGCTGATCAGAAAGGTATATCGTGCTGGGCTGGGAGAGGAGCGCAGCGGCGTGGGCACGCAGGCCCCAGAGACCCTGGAGCAGGCTTCAGAGGACTGAATCGTGGGCAGCTGTGGCGGTTTCCAGACTTCTCAACCCAGGAACGCCAAAGACAACTTAGAAGGTCAGTGGGAAAAGTCTGTTACTGCGGTGAGAGAAGAAGCTAGATCTCAGCCACCCTGAGGGCAGCGGCTGGCTTCTGAGCTTCCGGCCCACAGACTGAGGGGGAATGGAGTGGCTGATCAGAGGGGGATTGCAAGGATCTCTTTGCCAGGGTTGAGGCAGGAATCTCTTGCTTTGCCTGTGCTTGGATCTGGGTCACAGTTCTGAGGTGCGGTCCTGGGGTGAGGAAGAACTCTGGTGCAGTGGAGCTTGTTGTGACTGTGGAGAGGAAACACCTCACCCCTTATCATAGCACCTTGGAAGAACTGACACTTTTCAGGTCCCTAGAAATATCTCTGAAAATAGCTGTACAAACCCCCAAAGTACATTCTCCACATTGGAAACAGACTCTTACCTTAACAGTTTAAAACTCAAGTAATTGGTTGGGATCATGAGCAAGCAGCGCAAAAAGAGTCAGACTATATTATCTTACTTTGGTGACAAAGAAGATCAAAACATACAACCAGAAGAAGAAAACAAAGTCAAAACTCCTACATCCAAAACTTCCAAGAAAAATATGAATCAGTCCCAGGCCTTGGAAGAGCTCAAAAGGGATTTTGAGAAGCCAAGTAAGAGAAGTAGAGGAAAAACTGGGAAGAGAAATGAGAGTGATGCAAGAAACTCATGAAAAGCAAGTTAACAGCTTGCTAAAGGGGACCCAAAAAATACTGAAGAAAATAACACCTTAAAAAATAGCCTAACCCAAATGGCAAAAGAGGTCCAAAAACCCAATGAAGAAAAGAATGCCCTAAAGAGCAAAACTGGACAAATGGAAAAGGAAGTCCAAAAGATTACTGAAGAAAATACTTCCTTAAAAATTAGAATAGAGCAATTGGAAGCTAGTGACTTTATGAGAAATCAAGACACTGTAAAACAAATCCAAAAGAATGAAAAATTAGAAAACAATGTGAAATATCTCATTGGAAAAACAATTGACCTGGAAAATAGATCCAGGAGTGGGAATTTAAAAATTATTGGACTATCTGAAAGCCATGATCAAAAAAAGAGCCTAGACATCATCTTTCAAGAAATCATCAAGGAAAACTGCCCTGATATTTTAGAACCAGAGGGCAAAATAGAAATTGAAAGAATCCACTGATCACTGCCTGAAAGAGATCCCCAAAGGAAAACTCCTAGGAATATTGTAGTGAAATTCCAGAGTTCCCAGGTCAAGGAGAAAATATTACAAGCAGCCAGAAAGAAACAATTCAAGTATTGTGGAAACACAATCAGGATAACACAAGATTTAGCTGCTTCTACATTAAGGGACTGCAGGGCATGGAATATAATATTCCGGAGGGCAAAGGAGATAGGATTACAACCAAGAATCACCTACCCAGCAAAACTGAGTATAATTCTTCAGGGGAAAAAATGGTCATTCAGTGAAATAGAGGACTTTCAAGCATTCTTGATGAAAAGACCAGATCTGAATAGAAAATTTGACTTTCCAATACAAGACTCAAGTGGAACATGAAGAGGTAAACAGGAAAGAGAAATCATAAGAGACTTATTAAGGTTGAACTGTTTACATTCCTGCATGGAAAGATGATATTTGTAACTCATGAGACGTTTATCAGTATTAGGGTAGTTGGAGGGGAAAAATTATAGGTATGTATAGATAGATAGATAGATAGATAGATAGATAGATAGATAGATAGATAGAT
>NW_020948983.1:57336650-57403503 GCF_900497805.2 Vombatus ursinus | reverse complement strand
GATAGATAGATAGATAGATAGATAGATAGATAGATAGATAGATAGATGGATGGATAGATAGATAGAGAGCACAGGGTGAGTTGAAGATGAAGGGGTCATATCTGGAGAATAAAATTAAGGGGTGAGAGAGGATTATATTAGGAGAAGGAGAAAGGGAAAGGTAGAATGGGGTAAATTATCTCACAAAAAAAAACAGAAAAGAAAAGGCTCTTACAGTGGAGGGGAACCGGGGGAAGGTGAGAGGAAATGAGTGAATCTTATTCTCATAGGATTTGACTTAAGGAGGGCATAACATACACACTCAATTGGGTATGGAAATCTGTCTTACCCTATAGGAAAATAGGAGGGGAAGGGGACAAGAGAGTAGGGGGGTGATAGAAAGGAGGGCAGATTGGGAAAGGGGGTAATCAGAAGCAAATGCTTCTAAGGAGGGACAGGGTCAAAAGAAAGAATAGAATAAATGGGGGAGCGGGATAGGATTAAGGGAAATAGAGTTAGTTTTTCACAGCATGTCTACTATGGAAGTGTTTTGCATAACTGCACGTGTATAACCTATATTGAGTTGCTTGCCTTTTCAATGAGTGTGGGTGGGGAGGGAGGAAGGGAGAAAATTTGGAACCCAAAGTTTAAAAAACACATGTTTAAAAAAAATGTTTTCACATGCAACTGGGAAATAAGAAATACAGGAAATGGGGTACAGAAATCTATCCTGCCCTATGGGAAAATAGAAGGAGAAGGGGGGGAGAGATAGCAGGGAAAGCAGACTAGGAGAAGGGGTATTCAGAATGCATGCCATCTTGGGGTGAGGAGAGGGGTGAGATAGGGTGAAAATTTGGAACTCAAAATCTTGTGGAAGTAAATGTTGAAAACTATAAAAAAAAAGAAAAGAAAATTTAAAAAAAGAAAATCTTGAAATGGAGGACAGTCAATTGGGTATTGTGAGACAGTTTTGAAGAATGGCTTTCCTCATGTTAGTTTTAAATGTGGAGTTAGGGAACTGTTATTATCTATTCTTTTGTTGTTTTTTATATGTATTTCTTGGAGGTCCTTTACAAATCAATCAGTTACTTTAGAAGGAATTCTCCCATATTTCACAAACAACTCACAAGCTGAAGTAATCAAATTACTCAGCACCCAAAGCATTAAAACAGAAATTGTGATGCCTTTTGCTGCCTATGTTAATGAGAACAATTTTCCTAGGTTATCCTACAACAATATTGTCATATAAAGATGAACCATATACTCATACCTACATTACAATCCAATAAAGTCCCAGTTTAACAAAAAAAAACCCAAGAAAAGAAGTCTTGAATCATATGGCAGCAGCTACTGAGTATACTCTGCTAAGTAGGGTGGCAGGACTAGTAAGGTGGCTGATTGCCCTACTAGGTGCTACCAAAGGCACTGGCAGTTCTATGCAGCTGTGTAAAACTCTGATTTCCCAATGTCTGATACAATAGCCATCTGCCCAGATTTACTGATGACCAACTGTGTGCAATGAACTGCTCTCACTTGTTACAGGGGAAACAGACAACATTTAACGCAACAGCCAACCTGGCCTCTTGTGCTCCAGGAGTTTAGAGTCTAACTTGGAAGATGCACAGATGTACCATCCATGACAAGGCAGCATCCTGTACTGTCAATTAAGCAAATGCTAAATGACTAATAGGATTATTATAAGAATTCATTTGGGGGAAAGAAATCACTATGGGAGAGGAGGGCTTCAGGAAATGACTGTGTCTTCAGCTGGGTCTCCAAGACTAAGTAGAAATTAGGTTGGTCAGAAACAGAGAGAGCAAAGCCCTGGGGGATTATAGGATCGGAGGTATAAAGGACCCTAAAATCACCTGATCCAATTACTCCACTCTAGAAACGAGAAAACTGAAGCTCAGAGAGTCAAGTGACTTGCCCAGGGTAATACTAATAATAAATAGGAAAAAGCAGAATTTGAACCCAAACCCTTGCTCAAAATCCAGGCATGTGAAAGTGATGAGATCAGAGTGCCTGCAGCAGTGGCTGAATTTTGGGAAATAAGAGACTGGGAAATAAGGAAATAAGGAAAAATTGTGGCAGGTCTTGAATACCTGTATTAGACTTTTATCCTGTAGATAATGGGGTATATGCAGTTCCCTTAGTAGTCCAAAACTGCTACCCACTAAATCAATCTACTATGCTCAGTCCAATGGGACCTAGCAGTAGTTGTGTAATACCTGTATTATGGGGAAGAAGGGATCGTTCATATGATAGCCCATGTACAAAGACCCACAAACATGCACATGTCAGACTGGCAGTACCCTTGGGCACCTTGGGAATGCTTAAAATTCACATAAGCTGAAGGTCTCTGCATTTATAAATAATTTCTGCTTCTCAAGAAAAAGTGGGTGTTAAGTAAGCCAAGCTTTCAAAAGCGCCACATTTCACACATTTTAAGTGGTTTTTCACACATTTTTAAGTGAGTGTGGGATTGCTATGTGTGAATGCAACTTGGGTTTAAAAAGGGGAAAAAATAGTGGTTAAACTTGACTGTCTTCTGCTTTAGTTTGCTCTCTCTCTCTCTCTCTCTCTCTCTCTCTCTCTCACACACACACACACACACACACACACACACACACACACACACACACACACACAAGTGAGTGTTCCTCCTCAATGATCTTCTTCTGACCAAGTGCCCTTTCTTATTTTACACCGTATCAACCTCAAACCAGGAAGATTCATTCCTGGCTCTGAACAAAACTGGAAGTTCAGCAGTGGTCAAAATACACTCATATAGCAACTAAAAGTAAGATCAGACTTTAGGAGAAAAGGTGCCTCCACAGACTGCCTCCTTCTCTCACCTTTGAAGTAGGAAAGCTCATCCCCAAACACTTAAAATTAAATGGCCCCTAAGAATATTTGCATCAAGTCTGTCATAGCCTGGACTAATAGGAGCATCCATACATGTGTATATGGGAGAGAGCAGGAAGGCTAGATGTTTCCTATCTGGTCATCCACCAGAAAACCAAGGTCTACCTGGGGAAGTCATCTTCATGGCTGTAGGACATATATGTTACTGCCTACGGCTCTGGGAACAGTAATCAAATCAATAGTACTGCTACTGTAGAAAGGAAGGTGACATTCTACTGCCCTGTGGTTCTACAGAAAATTCTTGTAACTCTCCAGGACCAAAACTCACTTCCTTGATCACAGCAATCCTAAGTATATTGTCCCAAATTAGAATGTGAATCCTTTACTTTGAAGATAAGGACTATCTCATTTTGTATTTGTATCCCCAGCACCTAATATAGTGCCCAGCACATAGTAGGTGCTTAATAGATGCTTTTTAAATTTATTCATTCACATTTAATAATTTGAGACTAACCTATAACCTTCATTCCTCACTACTACCAACAATACCATTGCCTCCTTCCCCTAAAAGCCTCCTGTCAAATAAACAGAGGAACAGAAGGCTAAAGTCCCCACTGGCACAGGGATTTGGACTATGTTTAAAAATGTTTTTTTTTTTTTAATATTAAAGTCACTTGATTTTCACCTCCTTTAGAATCATAAAATACTAGAGGTGGGAAGGACCTTAGTGATCCATACAGTTCAGTCCCTCATTTGATAGATTAAGAAATTAAAGTCCAAAGGAAAGGAAATGACTTAACTAAGATCACACAATTAAGTTATAAGCTCCTTGAGGGCAGGAATGATATATTTCACTTCTTTAAACCTCCACTGTGTTCTGTGGTGTCTGTATATGTCTGTGTGTTACTTAATCATTATCTAACGACTTCATACATAGATTCGGGGCTAGAAAGACATTTAATCTAACCCCCCACCCCCCCTTTTTTTTTTAACAGATGATGAACTGAGGCCAAAAGAGATTAAATGATTTGCTCAGAGTCAGAGATATAGTGTCTGGGATAGGATTTAAACCAAGTTCTTCCTGATTCCAAATCTAGCACTTACTACACCATGCTGACTTGACAGAAGGTATTTCTGTTAAATGGAGACCCAAGTTTCAAGTGCTCAAATTCCTCCTAGACACGTAAAATTCTAGACCCAATAAACAAAGCTTCCCAACCACAACATTGGTAAGTTCCTGAAACCAGTTCATATTTCTATTGTTACCATCTGTCTCTCAGTCTTCCAAAACTCAGGCCAACATCCCGAATGCTTAGTTAGTATAGCTATGAAAAACGTCTCTAAAATTCTGATTCTTTATCCATAAGTAGGAAGACAAAGAGATTTTTTTCCCTGGTCAAAATAGAGTATCACATAGCCAAGGGTTGTGTGGCTTGTTTGTGTTTTTGTTACTGACAGAGATCTATAATAAAGGCAGGAATTTGGGCAGAGTATAGAGGGCAACAATCTTGTTTCTGCCTAGCTTTTATTGTGGTTCAAATTCACTTGCATAGCAGACCCAGAAGATTAGGTAGAGGAAGAAGATGGAAGATGGATTAGCAGAGGAAAAGAAAACTATGATGCCATAGTTTCACACTCCTGTGGGAGTTTCTTTAGTAAAGTCTCCTGAAATTAGTTTTGAGGGCATGGGATTCCTATAAGGAGTTTAGTGGGAGTTAAAATGAATTTCTAACCCTAAGTCAAATAGCTGTCTGGGACATAATTTCTAGATACAAGAAGTTTAAAGAAGAGACTCAGTCTTAGCCTGAAGAAACTGTGCCTAGCTCTGTAGTCCCTTATCCATGTATGGTGACTCCACTATGCATCTGTTGCCCTACCTGGTTTCAACTCCACGTACCAAGATGCCTCTACCTTCTGGTATGTGTGTGGTAGGGACCACCCCACTGACTTTCCTGCCTCCTTTTGTGTGTTGTCTCCCTTTTAGACTATAAATTCACTGAAGGCAGGGATTATCTTTCTTTTTATTAACTGTATTCCCAAATTTCACCCAGTGTCTGGCTATAATAGGCACTTAATAAATGTTTATTGATTGAATTGGTTGGGTGCTTCATAGCCTCTGGCTCTGCCTAAGGATAAATCAGAATACTTTTATCAGGGAAGAGCTTTCTAGGTGCTGTACTCTAGCAGACAGGAGCAGAAATGACCAGCAGGTGGTCTCAAAGAGAGAACACCCAGAATCTGGTAGCAGAGAGAAGCTCAGCAATCACGTCCCCATAGATTCCTAGAAGTGACCAATATACTAACGCATCACAAAGATGATTAGTAAGTAAGTAAGTACACCAGTAGTGAACAGAGAAATGATGTCCAACATAGCAGTGCCACAGCAATTTCGGAGGACATTAGCAACTCTACATGATGAGAGGTTTAAGTTGACCTGTTCACATATCTTCTATAGGTACACCCTGACCATATGAGTTCCTGACATGTGTCTCTTCATATGTTCTCTGACTATACTTGTTCCTATGTGTACACTCTCTGGACATGTGTTCCTACACATGTCATTCATGCATGTTCCTTGGTCACATTCTGCAGGTATGCTCTTCCCATTGGTCATAATATAATTTGTGGGAGAGCATACTCCATGTGTACATGGAAGAAATCTTGTCATTTTCTTCACTATATTGAACTAATATGTCCTCTGCCTGGTAAAATATACACTCTGGTGGGGGGCTTCAAACCTTGAGGAGCTTTTCTGAGGGACCCACATGTGAAAGGAAATGCTCCAAGGCATAAAATTCAGATTTCTTTAAGGATCGGAGCACATATTTAATTCAATTAATAGTTTAACTGACCTGAAACTACTTTACATTCTATTTACACTCACTAGAAATTATAAGGCAGCTAAGTGGCGCAGTAGATAGAACTCCCAGCCTGGCGTTAGGAAGACCTGAGTTCAAATCAGGACACAGACACTTATAGGTGTGTGACCCTGGGCAAGTCACTCACCCCTTTTTGCTGTAAAAATAGCCAGAGAAGGAGACAGCAAACCACTCCAATATCTTTGCCAAGGAAACGTCAAATGGGGTCACAAAGAGCCAGACACAACTGAAAATGACTGAACAACAACAAAAGTATGCTGCAGTACTACAGAAGAGAGAAGAGAGCATGTTTCACACAGAACTGCAAAAAGAAACAGAGGTATCGTCACTAACATTTCAGACCTTCTTCTAACACCCAAGCATTTAAACAGTTCAATGATTTCTAGCCACGTAATTTCTGGACCACAAATGTTTCTCCAAGCTGCAGTTTCATTTATGGTCTGACAGGCCAACGGTGTTTGAAACTACAGTAAGCTCACATCAGGTACTGGAAAGCCTCTTATTTCTTTCAATGTCAGATGTTCACAGTCATTTTAAAAGAAAAAAAAACAGTGGCACCTGGTAGGCCTTCCATTAAACACCAAACATGTCTATTTACACATAATTAGTTCCTTTTGAAGGATGTTGAAAATAAGTAGTACAATTAGAAGTGTTTAAGATGGATGAGCACACACACACACACACACACACACACACACACACACACACTCCAGAGACCAAATGTTTCTTCTGAACAGCTGTGGGGCCCTCCAGTAAGAGGACAAGAGAGTTCACTCTTAAGCAATGATGGCAGTACGGGGCACACATGCTCCCTGTGCACTGAAAGCAAGCAAGGGCAGGAAGCAGAAAAAGCCCAACTGAAATGAAACAAGATGCTCTAACCTCATTAATCCAAACTCCATTCATTCAGAATCTGGATAGAAGGAAAAATTCCAAAATATGCTCTTCCTCTCTGAATTTTCAGGATCATCAATAGAAAGAGTGTTATACTCCTCCCCTCTTCCTCCAATTAAATCAGACCAAAGGCTCCATAAATTTAAGATCTTTTCAAGAGGTTTGAAATTTCTGGGCCCAGAAACTAATTCTCACAAATGAGAGGACTTTAAAATTTGTGACTGATTATTCTGTACCATAGAGCTACATTGTAAAATTTTGTTGATCAAATACTTATTAAATACAGCCCATGTGCTGTTTTCGGTGAGATGTGAAGCAGGCATAAAGCTGAATAATTTACAATTTATACTTTCATGGGGCTTATAGTTTAAAGTAGGTAGATAAAAAGATGCTACAAAAAAATAACTATAATACAAAATGAGAATGTGATCCATCTATGATACATACTGATACAAAGTGTTACAAGAGGTTTGAGGAACAAGAGATTATTTCTGGATGAGACCAGCAAAGACTTCCTAGAGAAACCAAAACATAGCTTGAAAGACTGCTAGGATTTCAAAAGGCATAGATAAAAGGAGGGAATGTATTCCAGGACTACAAGTTAATTTCAGCAAAGGTTTAGGGGCAAGTCAGGAGAGGACAAAATTCAGGTAAGTAACCGGGTTTGGCCAGTTTAGGATAGTGTATGTGAAGGGGAACAGTGTGAGATAAAACTGGAAGTTAATTGGGGCCAAGCTGTGCAGAGACTTGAATAAAGGGTAAGGAGCCTGGAGTCTAGACAGTTGAGATAGTTGAGAGCCTAGGCCAAAGGGTTGAGACTAGAAAGACACAGAAAACAAAAAAAATTATTGCAGTAGTTTGGATGAAGGGTAACCAAACCTGTAACTGTCACTGGGAATGGGAAGGAAGGCATGTATATGAGAACCACTGTGGAGATATAATCAATGAGACTGGATGACCAAGTATTTAAGTATGGGGAGTGAATGAGAGGGAAAAGTAAAAAAAAAAATGGTTGAGGCTTTAGACCAAGTGACAAGATGGTGGTGCCAATACAGCTCTGAAAGTCCAGACAGTCCCAGATTTATAAGCATCTCACCTACAATAAACCCTAACATTTAACACCCCCCCTCCAGATGAGTACATTCACTTACCAAAGCCACAATTCCCTTTCCTTCTTCTCCTTCTTCCTATACCGCTGCTTCCTCTGGTGACGCCCATGACCATCACCTGCTCCCTCCTCACTCCTTTGACTACTCCCACAGAAGCCTTAGGAGTCTCACTTTTTGATGGCACCCTCATGAATGACAGGTTTGAAAGAGGAGTTCCCATGCTCACTGCCAACTGTTATCAGGGGATATGTGTTTCTTGAACTCAAGATGAGTTTTCCCATCAAAGCAATAAATCAGGCTCTGTGGGACTGCAGGTATTAATTTAACTAGATTTTGGCTTGAATCTGTTCCTATGTTAACTTGGGAATCAATTTTTTTTTAAATAATACTGTTTTCTAAGGGCAAATGTGTTTCAAGCAATTGACTTACATACTAATTTTTGGAATATGAAATAAGAGGAAGAGGAAAAGGAGGAGGAGGAGCAGGAGGAGAAGGAGGAGAAAAGAGAAAAAGAAGAAAGCATTTATATAATGTTTTAAGGTTTGCAAAATGTTTACATATGTTATGCATAGCTGTAAGACGTTAACAGCTTACCTGTACATATATTTAACCTTGCTGCTCCATTTGAAAGTAATTTCTTTTAACATATTCAAGAATTCTTCTTTTTCTACTGTCAGACTATCCCCTTTATTTCAAACTCAAGACTTTTTACAAAAATCCTGATTTACAAAAATCCTAATAAACCAACCCTGGAAATTTCTACTCATATCTCCTCTAGGATGAGCAGTAATCAATAATGGATGAGTATTAACACATGTTATAACAGGGGTGCCCCTCTCCCTTTAAGAAAATGTAAGACAGGAAAGTGAATTTCCACAAAGATGGATAACTTCAGTTTATGAAATGGTTTATAGCAGGCTTCCTTTAAATAGCTAGCTTTGCTCACGCATTTAAAAAATGCTTTAATTTACAAAAATCAAATCCATACTTTTAAGTAATATATCTTCTCTACCTTCTGCATTAAGTGAAGTACACCTCTAAGGTTTGAGTCCTTTTGTGGATTTCATGAAAAAAGAAAATGGCGGCAAATGATTCTCAGGTCACAGACACGGAAGGCAGTTTTGGACACAAGTCTTCTGTAACTTTGGACAAGTTACTTAACCTCCCCCATTCCCAGCTGCCACATCTGTAAAATGAGAGGTTTGATGACCTTAACAGCACCATTCTACATCCTATCATCGACATCTGTAAGGCATTTAACCACTCTGCTCTATCTCCACAGGCAAGTGAACTACCATCAACTCACTCTATCACAGGCCATCAGACTGTGCTTTTCCCAGGTCACTTAAGGAACTTGGAAAATGTACTCCTTCCCCCTCCCCGAAAAACAAAAACAAAAACAAAAACAAACCCAAACATCTAATTTGGTGAATTAAAAAAGCACAGTCCACTTAAACAATAGCAATCTGCTCTCCCCTCCTGCCTCCTGCCCCCTTCCTGCCCCTACAGTCAAAGTGAGCCCTCTGAAATGCTCCGTCAAAGTAGCTTGCTCTCTTCTAACTCACGTAACTTGTTTTCCTTAATTAGCTCACTGTGGCAAAAGAAAAGCACGAGCCCCACCCTAAAAATGAGCATATCTGAACCTCAGCTATACTTTGTGGTTTGCTTCTGAGCTGCCGACGGTTAACCAGAGTGACAGGACCGGTGAGAGAGAAGCAGAGGATGAGTAAGAGGGTACTGGAGGATTAAGGGGGCCCTGCTTCTCCCTCGCCATCTTAGATTTCCCAGGTACCAACGTTGGGCCTCTTTGGGACCCTTTATTAACCACAGAAGCAGGAGAAGAAAAAGAGGAATAGAAGATCGCGGGAAGGATGAAATCATAATGTGTGTCCATGTGTATCCATGTGTCTGGCTTGCTGAAATCTGCATTCCCAGGGCTTATTTAACCTAGTGTCTGACATACAGTAAGCCCTTCATCATCATCACCATCAATACACAGCAGTTGTGTTGCCCACTCAGTAGGCAGTTAAGAACTGGCTGTTGAATCGAACTAGTCCCTCATGAAAGAAACCATACCTTCTCTTACTTCACACATCCTTACCCTCTAATGTTTAAGCATATATTTTTGTCCAGTAAGTGTTTTGTCCAGACCAGGTAATTCATTAGTACAGTCAACTTAGGTGACATAGGGGATTCAGTGCCAGGCCTGAAGTCAGAAGGACATGAGTTCATATCTGGATTTAGACATTTAGTAATCCTGGGCAAATCACTGAATGCTGTTTGCCTCAGTTTCCCCATCTGTAAAATGCACTGCAGAAGGAATGGCAAACCACTCCAGAATCTTTGCCAAGAAAATCCCAAATGAGGTCACAAACAGTAGGACATGACTGAAATGAATGAACAATAACAAAAGCAATTGAAAACTGCCTTTACAAGTGCCAATCAGTAACTATCATTTATCATCTTCAAGACCTGCCTAGACACTGAGCGATTAAGTAACTTGCTCAACATCATACAGCTAGCATCAGAGTCAGGACTTGAACCCAGGTCTTCCTGATGTCAAGGTTGGCCCTCTCTCTATCCATTACCCTAATCTGCCACTCAATCCTAACATCATAGGCTATAAGCCATCATTCTTCCTCTTCCTTACCTGACCTGAAATAGAAATAGGCCATTCTGATGCCCCTTCTCCCTTAATTATTTTCTGCTAAGACACTTACCTTATAAAATTCTCTGAGCCTGTCTGAATGATCCAAGCCTTTAGTCTAAGCACCATCTTGGTGAAATTTAATCCATGGGATGGATTTCTTTTGCATCTCATAGAAACCCAATCACAGAAGCTTAGAACTGATGGAGACCTTGGACATCATCTCATCTTTTCCTCTGATCTTATACTTAAAGAAACTGAGACCTGGAGCTGCGATTTCTCCATGGTCATACAGCTCACTAGTTGGTACCCAATAGTGAAATGCTTTTGCATTGCTTACTCTATTCCCCATTCCTGCTGTCCCTGGGCTTGCTTGTTACCTCTTTCTCCTCTTCCCACCCTTCCCCCACATCCATGCTTCTCTTCCACCCATAAAAATTCAATGGTACCACCAACTCTCAAAAAATAAACAGGAAGGTAAGTTGGGTCTGTTTCCTTCCCTTCTTTAAAGTTTGAGCTGTAACAGGGTAAAAATGCTTCCCTTCTTGTTGGTGTTTGTTTATGCTGCCTTGCATTGAGGCTGTAAGATCCTACAAGCAGACACCCAGTCTTTTTAGATTAGCTTCTGGCCAGTGCCTAGTAGGAAAACACAAGCATGTGTTCACTTAATAAATATTCCTTGATTGTTCATAAGGCCCTGATCCATGATCTGAAAAAGCTAGGTTTATTCTAAGGAGGGTGGGTATATATCCAGGGCCAGGAGAAAGGAGTTAAATCTCCACCAACAATCCAAGTAAGCTTAACATCCTTTGGTGGGTTTTCTCAGGTCATGATTTCCTTGAGAATGAGCATCACATTATAGCTGAAAGCACATTGGTTCAGGAGACAGGAGACTTGGGTTCTAAATCCAGTTCTGCCATATATATATATATAAATGGCATATATATATATATATGTATATGGCATATATGTGTGTGTATGTGCATATATATATAGTATGTATATATACATATATATAGAGAGAGAGAGAGAGACAGACAGAGAGATTGCATGTATCTATACTATATATATTTTTGTTCATTTTTTCAGTCATGTCCAACTCTTCATGACCTCATTTGGGGTTTTCTCGGCAAAGATTCTGGAGTGGTTCGCCATTCCTTCTCCAGTTCATTTAACAGATGAGGAAAATGAGGAAAACAAGGTGAAATGACTTGCCCAGGGTCACACAGCTAGTAAGAGTCGTGAGGCCGAATCTTAATTTAGGTCTTCTGACACCAGGCCTTGCGCTTTCTCCATTGCGCCACCTAGCTGCCCTATATATGTTGTATGCACTTTGACAAATCACTTCATCTCCATAATCTGTTTTCTCTCACGTAAAAATAGGAGTCTGACTATATGACCCATAAGGCAGCTACATGACGCAGTGAATGGAGCTCAAGTCTTGATGTCAAGAAAACCAGAGTTCAAATCCTGCCTTAAATACTTACCAGCTGCATGATCCTGAGCAAGGTACTTTTTCTCACCCATAAATTAGGGATAGTAACAACACTTACCTCCCAAGGTTGTTGTGAGGACTGAACATGTTAATGTACTTAAAGTACTTTGCAAACCTTAGAGTGCTCTAGAAATGTTAGCTATTCGAATCTAAATTCACAATCCTAGGATCAATCTGATTTGGTCTCTCATACTATTTATACTTTGTAAGGTGTTTGGGAAGAGAGTGCTTGGATCAGGGGTGCAAGACTCTGCAGAACATGGGTGATGCTGGACAAGTGACTTCAGGAGTTCTTCAAGCAAAGCCCAGATATTATTTGTTGGGAATGTTATAATGGAGACATTTTACCAAGCGTGGGTTATACTAAGATGACTTCTGAGTCAAGTCAAGTCAACAAGCATTTACTAAGTATCTACCAAGTGCCAGGCTCTGGGAAAGGTGAAAATACAGTCTATGCTCTCAAAGAGCTTAGGGGTCTACTGGAGAGAAACAAAAGACAAACCATCATGTGTAAACAAGATACATCCAGGAGACATCAGTGATCATCTGAGCATTAAGGAGCTACAATGGAGGAGAAGTGGGAAAGGTTTGCTGCAGAAGGTGGGACTTCAGCTGAGACTTGACAATCTAGGACGTGATGATGAGGAGGAAGAGAGTTCCAAGCATTGAGCACATCCAGTGAAAACTCCTAGAGTCAGGAGATGAAGAGTCTTGTGCAGCCCAGATTCTATCAATTGCTTTTTTCCAGCTCTTATCATTCTGTGAATCAAATAGCTTCTGTAGAGAACAGTACCCAACGAGTGATTTAAGGAGCCCAAATGTCCTCCCATGGCTAAGAGGCCAGGACAAACCAGCCTCCCAGAGATCAAGGTACATCATCTCCTTCTGTCTTTCCCTTCACACATTGCTCATTGTAATAGAGCTCACCATCCTGTCTTCTGGCATAGAGAGAATGTGTCCTAAGGATTCATGACTGTTTGTAAAAGGTTTAGATGTTGCCAGGTGGGGCATGGGCAAACCTGGGTGAGACAGGGAAACCTAGTCTCAAAACAAAAATTTGGGGGGGGTTTAAAGTTTCTGGGAGGGTCATGGGTAAGTCTGAGTGATATAGGCAGACTCAGTTCCCCATAAAAAAAATTTTAAGGTTTATTGTTGAAAAATGCTGATTATAATTAAGTTTTAGCCTACTCAAGCCATAAGTTACCCCTTAATACTAAATAAGGGCAGCTAGGTGACATAGTGGATAGAGTGTCAGGGCTAGAGTCAGGAAGACTCATTTTCCTAAGCTCAAATCTGGTCTGAGATACTTACTAGCTGTGAGACCCTGGGCAAGTCACTTAACCCTGTTTACCTCTGTTTCCTCATCTATAAAATGAGCTGGAGAAGTAAATGACAAACCACTCCAGTATTATTGCCAACAAAACCCCAAAAAGGGTGACAAAGAGTTGGACACAAGTGAAAATGACTGCACAACAACAACACGTACTGAATAAATTAATAACAAGGTCATGAATAAAGCCTCGAAAAATCAACAGGGTACACTATCACTGGATGGCTCCCTCATCAATATCTTCAAATAGTCCATTATTACTGAGTACCTTCATAAATAAGGAGGAAGAAGGGAGGAGGGAAAGAGGGAAGGAAGGGAAAGAAAGAAAAGGGAAGAAGAAAGGAATGAAGGAAGAGAAGAAAAAAGAGAAAAAAAAGAAGGAAGGCAGAGAATGAAGGAGGAAGGACTGTGACTTTATAGGTTTCCCAATACCAAGTATGTCACTTTGGTTAGTTGCAACTTGACAGTCTCTTAAATAAGGATGGAACAGAAACTGAAACTGTAATTTCATCCATATATGGAACTCCCACATGATGAAACTCCTTCTACCAATTCAGGTCAGCACCTTCACTTCAACTTATAGTCTAGAGAGTTACCTAAGAGAACCAAAAGGTCAAGTGACTGGCACAGGGTCCCATATCCAATAATGACAGAGGAAAGACTTCCTGCTACCATGGCCAGCTCTTCATCCATTACCTTACATTACCTTTCATAAATAAAGAAATGTTTCCTTGAGACACCTGTTAAGTGTACACAGCCACATTCCTTCAAGAACGGCACAGTCCAGTGTGTTTTCCTAAATGCTTGTGAGGCAGATTTTAAGTAATTATCATCTCCAGATCTTTCCTAGCTACATTAGAATAATGTATATTTATTAAGTTAAAAGCACCAGTCCTGTTACCCACACAGTTATCTGCAGTCATTACTACTTGCCCGAGCAAGCCTTATGTTCCATGTAATCATATTCCTTCTTGCCTCACCAACCTTCTCCTCGGGGCAGCAATTTTGAGCATAGCTTGAAACAATAAGATCATTTTGTGCTGAGTTTACCTTATGAAAAGAATATCTAAAAAGCTCTTTGCTCCACATTGGTGGAGTCTGATGTGCCAGATCCCTCAGGACTCTTAGAGAAAAACCAATCATGAAGTTCAGTGGCTTGCTCTTCTGTCATCAATATTCTCCTACTGTCTGTACAAGACCAGGGTGGGTTTACGTATTTTCCAGTGGCTTTAATCTGCCAGGGGCACAATGTCCTCCAGAGCATTTAAAATAACATAAGCAGGTTGGGGGGGCATGGAGAGGGGAGGGACAGACTTTATATACCACCTGTCAAACCTACGCCTAAGTTCAAAGTTCACTTCACCAGAATCACTACAGGTGAACCATTCTACTCTCCCTAAAGTCATGTCATTACTCAACTGTACAAGGGCTATCCATTTGTCTAAGAGGTTGGTTTTTCAGAAGGGATGGAGGAGATGACTTCCTTCCTTTAGCCAGTACTGCCAGCTTTAATCTTCATGCCTGTAAGAGGGGCAGGAGAGGTGGGATATAGGATGTCCCTTCCAGAGCTAACATTCTATGATCTTGGACTTAATGGTCAAGATGGCTGCCTGCATGAGGGCAAACTGCCTGGCTCCCACCTACCTGCTATAGTAAAAGTCTAAAATTCACACTAGAACGAATAATGACCAATAAATCTAATGAGAAACTGCAATAAGTGACTTCTCCTACCCCTTCCTCAAAGAGGACCATGACATCAGGAAAGTGATTCCTCTACCCCAGAACTATATAAAAAAAGGCAGCCAGGAGCTGGCAGGCAAAGAGTAAAGTGACAGTTAAAAAAGCCAGTCCCAGCACAGGCAAACAATCTGGTAGCCCCACCAGAAACAGACCAGAAATCCATGGAGCCTGCAAGCTCCTGAGTCCAGAGGCAACACGAGCAACAGGCTCTCCTGAAAAAAAAACTCCAGATGGGTCAGAAGGGGTGAAAAAGGGCAGGATCAACAGCCCAGATGTCACTCACACTCTATCCTGAAATGCCATATAGAGCCCCGAGATCCAGCATTCTAGACTTCAAAAACCCGAGAGGGAGCCGTTCTCCAAGACATGGAGCTCAACAAAGGGACCCAGATAGGAAAGACCAAGCAGAGCCAACCACCACACACAAGAGCACATCGAGGGGCAAAGAAGACACCAACTGCAGATCCAGACATTCTCCCAAAAGGAGAATGTCTACAACAGCTATAAGCAGAGACTCAAGAGGAAAACTGGATTTTCCACAAGGACTACATAAACATCTAGAAGATATAAAGTAAAAGATAAAAAAGGAAAAAGGAAGGAGAATAAAAAGCTTACAACAGAAAGCAGTAACCCCTAACCCACATAAAAGACTCCTTGCAAACTAGACCAGACCAAACAAAAATCAATGACTTCATAAAAACGGCAATAAATATTAGAGTCAAACCAAAAAAACAGGAGAAAATGTAAGGTATCTTCTATGAAAAACAACTGACCTGGAAAATACATATAGGGGAAATGATCTAAGAAGACTTGGACTCCCTTAAAACTATGATTTAAAAAAAAAGCCTAGAAACTTTTCTTCAAGAAATCATAAATTAAAACAGGCCCAGATCTATTAGGATCAGAGGGCAAAATGAAAATTTTTAAAATTTACCATTCACCTCCTGAAAGAAATTTATTAAGGGGATTTGTTAAGAGCATTAATGAAACAATTCAGCAAGCATCCAGAAAGAAAGAATTCAAGAACCAAGGAACTATAGTCAAGTTCACACAAGCTCTAGCAGCTTCTACTACAAACAAGGAAATCTTGGAAAACAGTATCCCAAAAGTCAAAGGCTACAAATTGTACCAAGAATAACTTGCTATAAAATGAATATAATCCCATGAGAAAAAAAAAAGTAGATCTTTAATGGAATAAAAGACATTCAAACACTTCTGAAGAAAACAACTATGAAATACAAACACAAGAGTCAAAACCTAGAGAGGAAACTTTTTTTTGAGTAATTGGAAAAGACTATGTGATGATGACGTTTCATCTCCTGACTTTGCCTTTTCACTGTCTCTTGACTTCCCTGGTTTCCTTTAAGACAACTCAAATCCCACCTTCTGCAGGAGGCCTTTCCTGGTCTCCCCTCCCCACTCCCATTAGTGCCTTCCCTCCGAAATTAAGTTATACTGTATATATCCTGTGTGTGTGTGTGTGTGTGTGTGTGTAGATAGACAGATATACAAACAGATACATATCGATATATGTATATAGTTGTTTGCCTAGTATCTCTCCCATTAGAATGCGAGCTCCTTGAGGGCAAGGACTATGTTTTTGTCTTTCTTTGCATCCCCACCACTTAACGCGGTACCTAGTAAATGATAAGTGCTTAATAAATGTTTGCTCACTAACTGATGAAAGGCTAACATTCTAAAAGAGGGAGGGAAAAAAAGCCTGCCCATTCAGAGCCTTAATGTCATCAAAAAATAAGTGAGTTAAATAGAAATAAGAAAAACAGGTGTCCTGGGTAGATTGATTTTGTTCAGAGAGTTGTAAGGGGGAAAAAGAAGTGTAGAAAGGAGGGAAAAGGAAGTAGAACTTGCTATAATTAGGGTGTGTGAAACGAAGAGTCTACACATGGGGTGGGGAGGGAGAGGAAAGCATTAGATGGACTTCACTCTTATGTGAAACAGAAAAAGGAGGGTTGAACCCACACATGCACACGCATTCTCATGCATGACCCTGGTGTAGAAACACAGCCAACTCAGCCGGGAAACAAACAAGGATGGGGAGACAGGCCAAGTTAGGAGGGAAGCTAACACCAGGGAGGTGATGAACACAATTAAAGCAAACGTTGTGATCCAAAGTGGGGACTAAAGAAGGGGAAGGGGAAAAGAAGTAGAACTTTAGATAGAATCTTAGACAAATGGAGAATGGCTGAAGAAGCTGTGATGTATGAATATAACAATATTACTGCTCCATAAGAAATGATGAAAGAGAAGGCCTCAGAGAATCCTAGGTAGCAGGGAACGATGCACGGTGATGTGAGTACAAGGAGGAGAACAATTTATACAAGGACAACAATACAGTTAAGAAAAAGCAACTTTGAAAGACTTAAAAACTCTGATCAACGCAATGACCAATGTTTCCAAAAAGCCTAAGGTGAAGCATGCCACCCATCTGACAGACAGGAGGCCGTATCAAGGTTCAAGAAGAAGCACACGTTTTTTGGACATTAACACAAGGAATTTTTTTTATTTGTGTGGTTTTTTTAAATAATTTCTTTCATTTTTTAATTGGAGTAGGGGTGGAGGTGGCAGGAGAGAAGGGGTTAGCAATAGTGATACTGAAAAACAATGTCATTGAAACATTTTTTTTTAAGGCAATTGGGATTAAGTGACTTGCCCAGGGTCATACAGCTAGTAAGTGTCAGGTGTTTGGTCTGAGGCCGAATTTGAACTCGGGTAAGGGCCAGTGCTCTATCCACTGTGCCACCTAGCTGCCCCAAAATACTTTTTTTAAATGTACAGAAGAGAACAAAAGGAATTTTGGGAGGAAGCACAGATAAGCAGGGCAGTTTTGAAAGTTAACACATGGAATTTATTATATACTTTTTTAAAAAAGCAAGCTGTATGAAATGGAGATAGGCACACTTTCACACACAATTCTCTTTTCTGCATTCCACTGTGTACATGAAAGTGCTCTTTTTTGGTGTTTAAATTCATAATTAAAACTATATAATTTTATTTTCAAAAAATTTATGATCACATGAGTAAACAATCCAATGAGAATTTATTGGGCCTTTGCCAAATAGTTAGCATGGCGCTAGGTCCTATCTAGTCTATGGGCACTAATACTTCAGAGTTGACGTAAAACCTTGAAACTATTAGTACTCTTATTACAAAATAAATTTACTAACTATTCTTGTTTAAATGGAGATAGAGCAAATGCATAATATTTGTTTGTGGTAAATGTGGGTTCTTCATTGATGTTTAGAAATATCTAAGTCTTTTTTTTTTTAAATTCACACATGCACACATATATACATACACATATGTGCTCTACAATAAATCATGGTGCCATGCCAAGACATGAAATCTCCTTTGAAAACACTGACTTTATAAGGAGCATTCTTTTTGGTAATTTAAAAAATTTCACCAATTTTTAATGCTTATTTAAAACATTCAATACTTTGTGAAAAGTTTGAGATTGCTGTTTTCAAGCTTTCAAGTTCAAGACTTTTTTCAAAAGTCAGCTATTATTTACACTACCTCTAATCTCAACTAAATTAAAAGAAGAGGAATGCAAGGAAGTGAAATAAATGAAATCAATTTTGAATGCTTAAATGTGTCTATACATAGAAATAGTTCATGTCAGAATATACGATTCAAAGAGTGAAATTTTGAAAAGTACTAGCTCTTGCAGACAAACGTAAAGCAAATTATAGATTAGTTTATAATTCAAAATGACAGCTGGCAGGTAATGCAAAGAAAGTAACTTTTATGATACTATTAACCTTTATCAAACTACTGTCATGATTATTATTCACATTAATAATAACCTTAATTTAGTCATGAAAATATTTGTTTGCTGCAATGGAAATTACATTCCACCTTATTTCTTCAATTCTTTGTGGATATTATAAAGGGAAAATTTATACAAGAAATATCTGTCTTTAAAATAAAATAAGAACTGCTTCCATTAAAAAAAAAAAGTTGAATGTAAGGTCATTGAGAAGAGTAGAGATCACTGGGATGTTGTACCTCTGATGCCTGAGGTGTAAGGGAGAGAGAGAGGGAGGGAGAGAGAGAGGGAGAGAAAGGGAGACAGAGGGAGGAAGAGAGAGACAGTGAGACAGAGAGACAGAGACAGAGACAAAGAGAGAGACAGAGACAGAGAGAGACAGAGACAGAGAGACAGAGAGAGAGCCTCCTAAGGAGGGTGATCTGGACTCCATTCTCATCTCTAACATATCCTACTGGCTAGGTCTTCAAATCAGTCGCTTAATTCCTCAGTGCCCCAGAATACTCTCAGAGACTAGAAAATTGCAGAAGAGTGGCCAATCTACAATGGTATATCAGTCAGTCAATAAACATTTATTAAGCACCTATTATGTGCCAGCCACAGAGCTAAGCCTAAGGATACAAATACAAGGCACTTACAATATAAAGCGGGAAGACAAAACACTAAAGGAAGCTGAAAGGTGGGGAGGGGAGGTGCTCAACCCAGCAGCACGGTACATGTATGTATATATTAAGCAGGCCCAGCCTTGCAGGTGCTCTCAAATCTGGCATTAAGTAAGGGGAAGGGAAGAAACATTTATATATGTCATGTGTGCCAGGCACTGTGCTAAGCAGTTTTTACAAATATTATTTCATTTGATCCTCACCACAACCCTGAAAAGTTGGTGCTATCATTATTCCCATTTTACAGTTGAGGAAACTGAAGCAGACAAAAAGTTAACTGACTTGTCCAGGGTCAAACAACTAGTAAGTGTCTGGGGCAAGATTTGAACTCAGGTCTTCCTGACTCCTGCCCAGTGCTTTATCTGCCACACCACCAGTTGCCCAGGTCAGAGAAGTGCTGTATTCTGTAACGAACAATGGACTTGGAGTCAGGACCACTTGGGCTTTAATACCAGTCTCGACATTCACTGTGTCACCGTGAGCATGTCACAACTTTGCTGCAACTCAGATTCTTCATCTGTAAAATGGGGATGATATACACAGACATGGTCACAGCATTGTTGTGAGGATCAAATGATAATGATTGTAAACTGTTGTTGTTGAGTCGTTTCAGTCATGAACCCATTTGGGGTCTTCTGGCAAAGATGCTGGGATAGTTTGCCATTTCCTTCCCCTGGTTGTCCCCATTTTACAGATGAGGAACTGAGGAGAACAGAGGTTAAATGACTTGCCCAGGGTCACAAAACTAGTACGTATCTGAGGCTGGATTTGAACTCAGATCTTCCTGACACAATTTTGTTGTTGTTGTTGTTCAGTCATTTCAATCATGTCCAACTCTTCATGACCCCATTTGGGGTTTTCTTGGCAAAGATACTAGAGTGGTTTGGCCATTTCCTTCCCCAGCTCATTTTACAGATGAGGAAGCTGAGGCAAATAGGGTGAAGTGACTTGTCCAGGGTCTCACAAGCCAGTAAGTGCCACATTTGAACTAAGGTCCTCCTGACTCCAGGGCCTGCACTCTATCCACTGTACTACCTGGTGCTATTGTCAGCTGTCATAGTCATCCTAGACAGACCATGGATATAGACGAGTTATACTACAAAAGAACCAGTACATTTAATCAATACTTTAGGAATTCAGAGAACAGAAGGACTGGAGAAATCTCCAGAAAACCGGACATAATAAAAAAAAGCTTTATAGGGGGGTGATTTTCCTTATGTACAGGTCCAACTATGATACATTCCCCTCCTCAATAAACTCTAGTGAGTCTCTATGGCCTCTAGGATTTAAAAGAAATTCTTCTATTTAGCTTTGAAAGCCCTTCACAATCTGGCCCCAATCTAAATTTTCTAGCATCATTATACATTACCCCTCTTCTCTCAATAGACAGACCAGCCCAAATGAACTTCTTCCTGCATAGCCCTCCCTCTGATTCCTGTCTCCCTGTACCTGCACTGGCCAGCCCCCATGTTTGGTATGAATACCAGTTCATCTATGCCTCATAGAATGCCATACTTCCTTCAAAGCTCACCTTAAGGCCTACCTTCTATACTCTTTCCTGATTCCCCAACTGCTACTGTCCTCCATAACGGCCTTGCATTTATTTTATATTTGTTCGGCATTCACAATACATGTTGTCTGCCTTGACAGACTGTAAGCCCTTTTGAAAAGCAGGAACTGTTTCATTTTTTCGTCATTGTATCTCTTTCTACTTAACATCTCAATTTACAAATAGAAGGTGCCTAATAAATGTGTATAGATAGACTGCTGCACTTGAGCTGGCCCTTGGACAAGGGAAGTCTTGGTCACATGGAGCAGAGAAGGCACAGCAGGGTTCTGCTAAGTGGAGTACCAGGCTTAATCAGGAGAAAAGGGTCAACAGTGGAGAGAAGAGAGTTGCTAAGCTAACCCAGACTGCCACCGGTGGCATGGGATCTCACAAGGATGCCACGCCCATTCTTCAGTCATCATCCCCTGACCACACCCATCAAGTCAAAAGAAGACCTCAGAGACATCAAAAGTAGTTACTCATCAAGAAAAAGTGAGAGGCCCCAGCCTCTATCACCACATCAATGTCTGGGCTCTGTTTCCCCACCAAACACTGGGCAACCAAACTTGGGAAGAGAATTACCATCCCAGCATTCCTATAAACAACTCATCTAAGAAAGGCCGTGGCCACAGTCACCTAACAACTCATTTGAAGCCTTATCTGGCAGCAGGGTGACTCAACTCACTCAGGAGGCCAATGCAAACAGTATTGTGCACTATCACCAGGGGAAATAATCTACTGCTTGGGAAGAAAGACAGAGGCAACAATGAAAATCACATTTACCCATCTATGATTTGGGGCAATGTCCTCTCCCAATCTGGAGAATGTCACTCTTGTAGACAGGTATTATTCACATAGTCTGAAAACTGAAATGTTCAGACACAGACTCTTCCTAGCTGGGTGGGGAGCCGAGAGGGCATGAGAGTAAGACAGTGAGAATAGTAAGAGGTTGCTTGAGGAATAGCAGGGCTTTGTAAGGCCACACCTCCCAAGTATTTGTGGAAAAAAAGGGAGGAAGGGGCTTATTTTTCTAATGGGGTGTATGTATGTGTTTCCTAAGATGCACAATTAAAACCAAAAGAAACAGACTCTGAAGAACCAGATGGTAACAATACAGTAAATTATACTGGATTCCTGCAATGTAACTCTAAAAACCATGAAATAAACAGATTCTCCTCCAGTGAACTAAAGATTGAGCATTGTCAGTGGCAGATAATCAAACATTCAAGTTGGGGAGGATTCTTGGCCTTTGACCAAACACAATTTGGTGGTCTGTTAATAATATTGTAGTCTGACAACACATAAAATGTGCCTGGGAAGGGTTACCATTTTAATGGGACACTTACAAACAAAGATGATGTAAAGAACTATAAAGGCTCGGGGTGGGGGGTGGAGTCTAGGGCTTTGGAGGCAAATAAAAGCCTATTTTCCAATATCATAATCAAAATGACTCAGTGGTAGTGTTATGCTTATCTCAGGCACACTTAGAAAATTATGGCTAAACCTATGATAACTTAAAACAGGCTTTATGAACAGCCATAAAAAACCTGTCCAGCCGCAGTGAAGAAACTAGAGCCCAGAAATGAAATGACTTGCTCTGTAAAAAATAATAACAATAATGATAATACCCACCCTACTTATCCATGAAGAGGTTGCTCTTAAAACTCTAGAAAATTCTAAAGTGCTAGATAAATGTCAGGCAGTATTATAGAACGTGCAGTCAGGTGGACCTAGGTTGAAAATCTCACCTCCGACTCAGCCCAGTTGTGAAACCAGAGGCAAGCTGCTTAACCTCCTTGAGCCTCAGTTTCCTCATCTGTAAAATGGGGATAACAATATCTGTTGTACCTAACAGAGGAACAAATGTAATCATGCATACAAAGTGCTTTTCCAACTTTAAGCATTTGAATTATTGTTGTTGTTGCTATCTCTAGAGTCTAAAGTCTGGCAATCTATAGGCTACATAAAGCAAAGAACAGGATGATTAAAAAATATCAAGAAATTTGCTACATTTTTTCCCTTTAGAAGTCTCCAGCCCTTTAAAAAGTCACTTTGGTAATAGTCAATTAACCGTAATGCTTAGGGAATACAAAATTTTCTGGCTATCTAAGAGTTAAGCAGAAAGCTGTCCTTGTTATAAGCCTTGTTACCAACCCTTCACAGAGTTGGAAGGGACGTCAGAGGCCATCTGGATCAATCCACATCTGAGCAAGAATCTCCTCTGACAACATCCGAAACAGGTAGGCATCAGCCTTTGCCCAAAGACTCCATCCCACTTGGGTACACTCTGTTTTCCACAAACACTTGGGAGGTGTGGCTGGACAAAGTCCTTCTATTCCTCAGGCAGCCTCTTTTATTCTCAAATACTTATTCTCCAAATTGAGAGAGGACTTTGCCTCAAATAATTGATGGTTAAATGTGATTTCCATTGAGTCACTTGCTGCCAGATAAGGCTTCAAATGAGTTGTTGGGTGCCTGTGACCAGCGACTTTCTGAGATGAAGGCCATGACTTTCCTTATCCCCAGCCCAATCTGGATATGCCTCTCCATGCTCTGACCCATTACTCCTATTATAGTTCTGTTCTCAGGGTCCAAGTAGAATAACTCAAATCTCTCTTTCACAAGACAATCCTTCAAATGCTCTAAGATAGTTATCATGTCCCCTTAGTTTATAGAGAAACATCCATAGTTCCTTCCACCAACAATTGGAAGGCATCAGCCTGATCCCCTTTGTCAAAGTCCTTCTTCTAACACAGAAACCAAAACTGGACGTGTTACCCTCCATGTGGTGTGGTCTGGGCAGAGAACAACGGGACTGTGACTTCTCCTGTTCTGAATGCTATATATCTCATCATTCAGCCTAACATTGTACATCCTTTCAGGCTTTCCCTAGTAAAGAAAAGCCTCCTCCTCGTGACTAAAGAAGACTGGATTGAATTAGGTCATCATTCTGAACATCATCTAAGGGATTCAAAGCATCTCAAATCCAAGGACTGTGTTATGCCTTATACCTCCTCACAGCTCTAACTAAAGGTTGGACTCATGGCAAGAGCTCAACGAATATCTGCTGCTTAACTGCCCTGCAAGCGCACAGAATTAGAGGACTAGAGTGAATCTGTAACGTTACTGGGATGAAATAATAATGTCAAAATGGAATTATATAGCACTTTAAAGTTCAAAAAGTACTTTAAATTATTATCATGCTTTATATTCACAACAACCCTGAGAGGTAGGTGCTATCATTATCCCCAATTTGTACACAAAGAAAGCGAGGCAGAGGTTAAGAGACTACTCACCTAGGATCACCTAGCTCAGGGCTGGGGAACTGGGCCTTGAGGCCACATGTGGCCCTCAAGGTCCTCAAGTGTGACCCTTTGAATTCCGTCCATTTGCATTCAGCCAAAAAGCCACACCTGAGGACCTAGAAGGCCACATGTGGCCTCGAGGCCACAGGTTCTCCATCCCTGACATACCTAGTAAGCATCTGAGGCCAGATTTGAGCCCAGGTGTTCCTGACTCCAGGTCTTATCCCATGTAACTACTCTGAAAGCTAGGATTTGAATGGTTGAGTAGCATTTGAGATTTCTATATTTAAATTGGCTAGCTAGATGGCGCAGCGGATAGAGTACCAGCCCTGGAGTCAGAAGGACTTCAAATTTGGCTTCAGACACTAACTAGCTGTGTGACCCTGGGTTAAGTCACTTCACCCTGTTTGCCTCAGTTTCCTCACCTAAAAAATGAGCTGGAGAAGGAAATGGCAAACCACCCTGTCAAGAAAATTTGGCATCAATGATCTCTTGGGTCCCTTTCCTGCTTTGCTATTCTAGGATTCTGGTCATAAGCATTTGTGGATGATGCACTCCAAGTGCCATCCTCATATTTATCATGAATTAGAATGAGCCCGCTCTGAGTCAGGGCAGAATGACAGCCTATGAACCAAAGAAAAACCAAGCCTTAAGTATGGACCACTGCTAAGGCCACATGGTGAGCAGGCTGGCAATAGCTGCCCCTGTAAATCACAAGTATCTGTTGACCACTAGTGTCTTCCCTCCATGTGCCTGTGCAAATCGGATCCAGGCTTTCATGCTGGGGACCCATAAGTGTCAGGCAAAGCCCTGTCTCATACCAGCAGAACAGAAGCCCTGGGGAAAAAAGAAGTCACAGTGAGAAAGCATGACTCTCCCATGGCATCAGAACTGAGCCTGATGAAACCGGATAGCCCGATCACTCACTGTACCACTGATCACACTGCTTCAATCTCATTTCCCCATTCACAGTACCCTGTGGTGGGGTCCAAGCATCTTCTCCCATCTTTCTTTAATCACCGTTAATGTCTGCTGCCCCTCTAATGGTATCCCTTCTACTCTTTTTTCTTGAAGTTTCAGAAGTGTAAGATGAGCTTGTACCGTGAGGTTGTGGGCAAAGAAGACTATTATAACCTCAAAGAGAATCCAAAGCAAGTATCTGCTTCTGTATCACCCCCTAGGACTCTGCAAGACTCCACCAAGGACAAAAACATCAAGAGTTTGATTGCAAGGCTAAGAAGCATGGGCCACATGTCATTTTCAAAAAGTCTGTCTCATCACTCCTGGGATCTCCATCCCCTCTTTCCCTTCTCAATCATTGGAGACAGTTGTTCCAGGATGCTCATTTTGCAAGAGAAAGATGACTTTCTTTTTCAAACACTCATGCTTGCTTACTTTTCATAGAAAGCTTTATTTGTGGCCTTAGAACAGGTTAAATGCTGACCTGCTCCCTCTTTCTGAATTCACTGGTCATCTTCCTCCCTGGAAGGAGGCACCTGTGACAATGCTCTGTGCCTACCCTAGGGTGGCCTGCTCACTGTTAAAACTCACATTCTTCTCCTGCCTGTTTGCTTTCAAATGCTCTGGTCCTGAGCTGCAACAAGATGCTGCTTCCCTTCTTATCCTGAGAACAGCTGCTGGAGTTAAATGAGAGGATTCTGAAATAGCCTTCCTAGCATGACTGAAATAAAAGTGGTGCGAAAAAAAGAAAAACACAGCTCGTGTTTCCTTTGCTCCCGCCCCCAACACATGGGCTCTGGGAGAAATTGCTGCTTTTGTGGGCTCCCCCGTGCCCTAGGGCTTTTGTCCCCCCGTTCAGTATCTCTCCCACCCTCTCTCTTCAACGTTGTTTTTCATTTCTCCACCTCTAGTGGATAAAACCTCAGTCTCAGTCCATAGGAGGGATGGAGTGGGGGTTGTTTTGTTTCTTTGGGAAGTCAATGCTGTTTGGGTTTGGTTTTTGTTATTTTGTTGTTTGCTTGTTTTGCTGTTGTTCCTATTGGTATGTGTTTTTGCCATGGCTCTATAGCCTTCCAAAAGACTAAATAAGAAAACAACTGAAAAAAAATGAAAGCGAAACTTTTCACCAGGTTTATCTGCCAGTTGGGGGCAATTTTCACATGCCAACACTGACCTACACTGAGCATTTTTCAAGTTCAAATACTTGGGAACAGTTATTCCCAGATTTAGAGTTCTGATGACCTGGGCCTGGCAAATGGTGGCTTTCATTCTAGAGCACAGAGGCCTAAAAATAGGAGAAGCAGGAACCAAGAAAACAACCCGCTCCTGAGTGCCCTCCCACCCCCATGAAAAAAAACACGACCAAAGTAATAACCCTTTTTTGCTCTCAAGGGTGAAGGCTCACCAGCCCAACCATCCCCAATGTGCAGAGTCAAGGACTTTGCATTTCTAGGGTGGCAGTTCATACACAGTTGTGGAGTTTTCAGTTTTGAAGAATGCTCTGTATTTGCCCTTTTTTCTCACTGAGCTTGGGAGCTATCCCACTTCAGAACTCACAAACCAGCCGCCCCTGGCAAACACCAAGAACGCAGATGCAAACCGCAACTTCCAAAGATCTTGGCTTATTCCTCCTGTTCCAGGCACAGCTGGCAGAAGGGAACAGCAAAATTATTTCAAAGCACAAAGACCATAAACACAAAATTAAAAAGTAAAGTTAAAAAAAAAGGGGGAGGGAATGTTTACCGGAAACTTAGGTGCTAGTGCCCAGAAATTGGGGTCTTAAAAAAAAAGGTATATGTCTATAGAGAAAACATTCTTCCACCTCCTACCTTAATTTTATGCCTGTCCCTCTAACTTAACGGACTCCTTATCTATACCTGATTATAATCATCTCCTGATCAGAAATAACCTGGAAGAATTCACACACACACACACACACACACAGAATCAATTATTTAGAGCTAGAAAAGCCATCTAGTACAATCCTTCCCTTTACATATGAGAAAACAAAGGCCCAGAATGAAGTGACAGGTTAAGTGATTATTACACAGATAACAAATAGCAGATCTTGGATTTGAATCCAGGGCCTCTGACCCCAGAATCAATATTCTTTCCACTGCCAATACTAAGAGCTTTACCCATAACATGAGTGAAACTGACTATCTGACATCTCAGAACCTATTATGGGGCAATGGTTAACAGAGTAATGCTACCCCTACCTCTCCCCCCAAAACAAAAGCAAAAACAAAAAAACTCTGGCAGCCACCAGAGACCTTCAGTTACCAGGCATGTACATATACATATACATATACACATACACATACATATACATATACATGAAGTTCAGATACATATCTGAACACTGGAGGACAGCATCACATAGTACTTTCAGTCTAGGAAATGACCATCCAAGTGAAACCAGGAGGAAAATTAAGGTGGGCAGATGGTTATCAACAAAGCAGGAATCCAGCAAAGACAGAATAAAAGGGAGGAGAGGAAGCCACAGGAAAATTTACTACCAAAAGCAGAAAGAGAAGGTTTTGACAAGGGGCCCAGACATAAAGTCCTGCCCTGCCAGCAAGAGCACTCCCGAGGAGCACTCCCAAGGGTTTCTGTACCAGGTTAACTGGCCTACTGTTGGGAAAAAAAGGGGTGGGGGAATGGCCCGCTTGTTTACCAGCAGCACATCTCAGAACAAAGAAACCATACAGAACAGTGGAAGGTGCAGGTTGTAATTTGTGTTAGTTGGCACAAACCTCCCTCCACCCACCCAGCTTCATCACTGCCCATTTGCTTTAGGCACACCTGTTCAAAGTCCTCTTGGGCCACTCATCTCATTCCTCCAGTCTCTTTTCTGAATTTCTATCAGACAGATAATCTGTAAAATCACGTAGGCATTTTGCCAATTACCATCTTTCACACGACCACCTCTTCTTCCCTAACTAGAGGGTTAGCTTCTTGAAGACAATCTCTCTGCTATCATTTAATTAGCTTCAATGTCACTTCCTCTATGAAGTCCTCCTCTATTGATTAGGCTGACAGGTTCGTTCCCTTTGTAGGTTCTTAAGGCTAAGAGGTGAAAGGGACCTTAGAGGTCATCCAGTCTAAGCCCCATTTCTGACAGGTGAAGAAATGAAGTTATGGTTTCCATGGATACTCTCCCTTGCAGCTACTCCAATTACATGATCACCTTTGTTCCCCCTCATGACTGTACTTAACCCTAGCCTGAACAGAATGCAAATGCTGAAATGTCCTTTCACATCTTGGAAATACTCTTTATTCTGCCCTGTGTGTGCATGTGTGCATACAGCAGTGTCTTGGCTTATGTGCTCCTTAACAAAAGGGACCAGTGCCCAGCACAGTGTCAACTATAATCCAACATAAAAAGGATTCTGATATTGATGTTGCTGAGAGGTGTAGATTATACTACTGGAAACATATGTCCCCTTCCCTATTTACTACTCCCATACACCCTCCTCTCTTCCCTCCCAAGACATAAGCAAGTACAGTGGCTTTCAACCCAGTTTCATAGAACCTGAGTTTAAGGTGATGAGGAGTATTTCATGAATGTCTACTCCAGCTCCCTCTAGGTCCCACCTCAACACAACACTTGGGGATCTCTGAGATTCCAAGATGGGGAAAACCAAACAAAGACAGCTCTACAGCCCCACAAATTTCAGAAAACCAAAACCACTGACTTAGAGACAGGAGAAAACTGGGGCTCCAAACCTCATTGCTACCATTCACCTACAGTGGTGATCTCAGAATTAACACACTTCTAGAACGAAAAGCTTTCCCTGTCCTCCCCCTCTACCACCACCACCCTTTTCTCCTCTGAAAACCACTATCACTTTCCATACAGAACAGATGCTTTAACACCCAGCCCACAATCTTACATAAGCACATACAGCAACGAAACCAAGTAAATGAAAATTGTTACGGGAAGAGGAGGCAGGAGCCCTAGCACCTAATGCATGGAGTGAAACCAACCCCAAACCACCCTTTCTTTTCACCCCTTACTGCAGGGTTCCAATTGCTATTCCCAGCAGGTAAGTGCAATCATTCTGAAACTACCTAGATGGCTGATTCAGCCATTTTTAAGATGTATTCTCCACCTGTAGAATTCACTGTATGAAAACAATTTTAAAAGAAGCAGCTCTCAATAACTCACATCAACAGTTATTAAACACCCAGCACAAGAAAGGTAATATGCTTATCGAGAGAGTTACAAAGAAGGGAAGAGCACATGTCTCTGCCTTCAAAGAATTTACAATCCACCAATTCACAACATACCAAAGAATCTACACTATACTAAGTATGTAGCTTTTTAAGTTTTTAAAAATTCTGGTCCAAGATTTCCTATATATCCTAGATCCTCACAACTGCTCCTCCAAATTGCTGTTCATTTTATATGTATGTAATTGTAATAATGTATATAATAACATATGCATGTAGTTTCCCTTGAAAGGAAGCTTCCTGAAGAAAGGACTGTTTTATTTGTTTTTGTCTCACCAATGCCTAATATACAGTGGGCACTTAATAAATACTTGGTACTTGATTGTTTGGTACTCTTAGGAAACTTTCTCTGCCAATTTGTTGTCTTAAATTTAAGATTAGCAATTTACAGCCATAAAGCAATTTAGATTAGCAATTTATAATTTGAAAAACTTGCTTGGGGATGCTAAGTTTAAGTATTTAGGCAGTATGTGTCAGAGTTGGGACTTGAAATAATCCAATGAAAGCCTGGTCAAGGATAGAGAGTAGCAGTTAGCCAAGACTTAAGTCTTAACTGCAAATCTAACTCAGTCAACTGGGGTCAAATAATTTGTTCTGCAATGACTCAGTTTTCTCAATAAGGTTCATGAAAGAGACAGACAACAAAACACACACACACACACACACACACACACACACACACACAGCAGCCAAAAGGTAAAGCAGAAAGATTCTTGGATCAAAAGCCCTTTGTAAGCATTGTTATTTCATCACTATCTTAGCAGAAACCACTTCCCACATTAGCCCCAACATACAACAACTACTTAGCCCACAAGAGAGCTAGAAATATGACCATACTTCCCTTTTGTAAGCAGGATGGTAAATATCTGACAGGCAATGGTAAATACTGGAGACCACTAGTAGAGAGAGGAATTTAGGATACATTCCACTGGCTACAAGAATCACAGATGCCCCTGGGCAGCTGGTGAGCCGCCCTTCTCTCCCTGCCACCTTCTCCATGAGACAGTAAATCAGTGAAGATACTGGAAGCTTTCAGGAGCCAGCAGCAGCCATGCCAGCCTCATACCAGGGAGGAGCAGAGCTGGTTCACACCCAGACTCACCTGGCCAAAATCCTAGAAATTCAAGAAAAAGTTTTCAAAGAAAGCAGGTTCTTACTTCCGTTACTTGCTTTCAAAAGGTCACCCAATCTCTTCATCAAGAGGAAGAGAAGCCAGAGCAGGAGTATGTATTTATTAAAGTCTGCTTCTCCCCAAAGAGATGGTGGAGTCTGGGGGGTAGGGGGCAAAGGATGCATGGATTGCAACTGCTTCTGCTGAATAGTAAAGCTACTGCAAATAACTTGGAAAAACTCTTTTTACTAACCTTGAGATGAATGACAAGTGTTCTCAGCCACCCCAGTTCCTCCTACATTAATGAACAACTAAATGAAAGCATTAGACCACAGGCACAATAAAGAGTTTCTCTGGATTAGTGCTAGTAAACAACATGGAGGTTCATTGCCAGACCATCATGACATAAGTGGTCTGTATCTACATAAGGTACTAGAAGAAGACAGGTAAACAATGTGCAGACTAGCTAAACATTTCTTTACCACTAAATATTTCTGGAATTCTCGTTTTTCCCTCCAACGGTAAGACTTTCTGAGAAAAATCCACCCCAAATTCAAAGCATCCAGGAAATGCAAAAAATATTCAATGCAAAATTTAAACGTAAGCAATTTCAAAGGTAAAATACTGAAAGGACTCTTTGAGAAAAAGGACACCCTTAAACTAAGCACTTAAGATTCCCTTCCCCCACCTCACCACCTAAGCAAGTTTCATCATCACTTTGCAAACAGAAAAGTGAAACTTTGAAGGGCAGTGGGGTGGAGTTGGGAAGACTGAAATGACTGGTCTAGGGTCACAAAACGTGTTACTGACAGTCATAGAAACCAGGTGTCCTTTTACCCCTCTTCCCTCATGTTCCCTCTCCCCGACCCAGCTCAGAATGCTTCAAGATCTGTCCCATAGCACAGAAAAACTCAAAATCCCGTCCCTTAAATACTTATGGGTTTAAACACCTAGAACTAGAATCTGGGGCCAATATTATGGTTTTAAAGGTCTGAATGAACAAAGGGGAGCTTCTTAGAAGAAAGCTTCATTCTTCAATGTCACCCTTTTAATAAGAATGAGGTCAAGGCTTCCACACCCTTCCAAGTCCCTTTTGAGCTAGACATCAAGATCCAGGCCGGGCTAAGGTAAGGAGGATATGGTTTTATTCTGCATCCACAACTTTGCATGTAAGAACACTGTATTATCTCATGTGTTAGTCATGAGATCACAGAATGTTATAGTTGGAATGAGTCTCACAGATCATCTGGTCTACCCCATTCATAGGAGGCAGTGTGGTACAGTGGAAAGAGCACTGGCTCTGGAGTCAGAGGACCTGTGTTCAAATCCTGACTGATGTGCACTACCTGTCTGATCTTGGGAAAATAATTTCTTTGGTCTTTGGTTTCCTCAGCTGTAAAATTAGAGAGTTGGCCTAGATGGTCCATGAGCTCCCAGCCAGCCCTAGATGTTTGATCCTTTGACATGCGCTAGCTAGAATGGAAAAAAGAGGAAGGGAACCCATTAGGTTATTATCGTAATCTAGATGTGAAGTGATGGGGTAGGTATAGACAGTAAGAGGTATTGGGAAGAAAGAAGACCAACAAAGGAGAAGGCTGAAAGTATCTGCACTTCCCATCGGTCTAACATGAAGCCTAGGGCTTAACTGGAGTGTAGGCTCCTCAAGGGCCCTGAACTTTACTTAACCTAGAGTCTGTATCTTTCCCCCAACTCCCCCAACATAGTAGGACTCTAGTAAACATTTGTTGAACTGACCTGAAAGAAGTGACCTGTTTTGTTGTCGTTCAGTCACGTCTGACTCTATGTGATCCCCTTTGGGGTTTTCTCAGCAAAGATACTGAAGAGCTTTGCCTTTTCCTTCTCCAGCTCATTTTTACAGATGAGGAAACTGAGGCAAACAGAGCTAAATGACTTGCCCAACGTCACCCAGCTAGTAATCTAAGGCCAGATTTGAACTCAGGAAGATGAGTCTTACTGACTCCAGGCCTGGCACTCTACTATGCCACCTAGCTGCCCTAGAGACCTGTTCAAATGATGCCTAAATGAGTTCAGTCTGACCCTCCACTCCACCCCCCCTTCACTCTTCTATGCACATGCATACCCCCACATACCTCCTTTCAAGCTATGGAAAAGGAGGAAATGCCTCCTGTTCTATTTATATCATGAGGCAAGACCAACAAAAAGGTGGCAATTTGAGCGCCGCAGTAAAAGCTAAAATTCTCCAAGGGATAGCCAACTTCAGTCCCAATTTATATTCTACTTTTCTTGTAACTGCAGTCTTTAGTCCCTCTAGGGTCCCGTGGGAGCTCAAAATGATCCATGGCAGCTATGCGGTTGTACAGTTCATTAGTGGTTGTAAAAGGACATCTCTTTAAAAAGCAACACATAGAGAGAAATAGGTATACAATGAAAAACAACACTCATTATTGGCTGTACTCCATTTTTCTCTCTAGTTTGTTTTTGAGGAGGCGGAAGACAGTGGTGTATATTTGAATCAATACTACATTCAGGCCTAGGATCACAGAAGGGATTTCGGGGCCCCTAGTCCAACCCCCTCATTTTATAATGAATGAACTGAAGAGGTTCAGTTACTTGCTCAAGATTACTTGGGATTCAAACCCAGGTTCTTTGACTCATTCCAGCATACCAAAATGCCTTGAGAAAAGCAATTTTTTAGGCCTTCAAATAAAATTTTGTTTTGAAGGGGCAGGGGAGCAAGATGAAGAAGGCAAAGATGGGAAGGGTAAAAAAAAAAGAATGAACTAGGCAACATTTTACCAATTTTTGTGAATTCAGATGGAGTAAGAGGAGTTATTTGGGGTCATATGCAGGTTCTTTAATTACAGGGTAGAAGTCATCCACAAGCCCATTGGTGTGTTCCACTCACTCACCACAATCATAACAAAGGTCAATGCACATGTTGTAAGGGAGTTGGGGGTGGGGAAAGGATGACAAGAACTTGGGGCAAGTGGTTTAGCAACGGCATAAGAGGGTTGGGGGGGCAGGGTTAATTGCCTTTGTTTTTCTTCCTTCCTCTGCTCTTTCTAAAATTCTTTGCAGGGCAGGAGTCCAACAAAATCTCACTACTTACTCTGCCAAAAACGTTTAGGGGGGCTACGGCTTGGATAAAAATAGTATTTTTTAAAAAATTAAAATGGAGAAATCAAATTAAACAGTCTGTCATTGTAAGATGAAGGCAGTCGTTGCTGATCATTAATTCAACTCAGCATTTATTAAGCACCTCCTGCATACAAGAGCACTGTGCTAGTCACTGGGGTGAGAGACAAAGTTCAGATAAAGGTACAGTTCCTGCCCTTGTGTTTGTTTCCATTTGGTGGGGGAAAAAGACATACCCTAACTAATGACATGTGACTCCCCTGAGAAAACTACCCTCCAGTCAAACTTGTTATTTCCCTGTATACAACCTGCATCCCCAGCCTCTGTGTGTTTTGAGACTGTCCCCATGCCTGAAATGCTTTCTCTCCTTACTTCCACAACTGTCAGGAAACCAAATTTCCTTTCAAGACTCAGCCCAAGGACTCTTCTTCAACAGGCCTGTGCTGACTTTTCCATTTTTAGAGGCACCATTCACCCCCAAGCCAAACAGCGGCCCATTTATCTTGCATATATCCTGTATGGACTCACCTGTGAACATAAGCCTCAGTAAAATGTAAGTTCCTTAAGGATGGCTACTGGGACACTTTTATGTTTATAGTTCCAGTATCTAGTAGAGTACCTAACACATGTTATTCAGTGGTTTTTCAGTCGTGTGCCACTCTTCAAGCCTCTGTTTGGGGTTTTCTTGACAAAGATTCTGGAGTGGTTTGCCATTTCCTTCTCCAGCTCATTTTACAGATGAGGAAACTGTGGCAAACAGGGTGAAGTGACTTGCCCAGGGTCACACAGCTAGTAAGTGTCTAAGGCCAGATGTGAACTTAGATCTTCCTGACTCCAGGTCTGGTGCTCTATCCACTAAGCCACCTAGCTGCCCAGCCCAGCATATAACAAGGTTTAATAAATGCTTGTGAGTCAAGTAATATATTGATTTGATAACTATAACAATAACTCACATTTATGTAGCACTTTAAGGTGAATAATATATGGCTGACATATTAGAGGAATGCTAAACTGTGTGAGATCAGAGAAATTGTTTCTAAAGAAATCAAGTAAGGCTTCAAGGGAAAACCAGTGGAAGAGGGGGCAGGGGGAACTGACCAGTGGGCCCAGTCCTTAAAGCACTCTTGGATTTGTCATCCTGGTGGGTTATACACAGGATGCACAGATATTCCTAGCCTGGTTCCAATCTACGACGTGGAACTTTGAAAGCCTATTTCCAACCACAAAGGATTGAGGGGTTGATATTGTATAATGAAGCATCTTCCAATTGACTATGGGGCTAGAACTGATGATTCAGGAGGTACTGACTCAGAAGGGCACTCACAAACAAGAAAGGATAGCCTGAAGATATGTCAGTCTCTTTTCCTTCCTGGTGTCAAGAGAAAGAATGGCTATAAGCCACTGGGTGACTGCTCTATCCCCACCTGGCTACCATATGCCCATGAGCACATGACCCTTCTGTTTCCATTGCATTCAGTCTTTCCTGATCTTAGGTGAATGAGTATCCTAAGATGAAATTGTCCAAATGGTGGCCTTTTGAATTTGGGAGATCATAAGGTTCCATCAGAGACAGCAGAAATTCCACCAGTTACCAGAGACAGCAGCAGAGTCCAACAGAGTGCTATCAGTGGACAAGGAAGCTCTGGGAGGGTGATGAGGAAAGTCAGTAACCTGAAGATGGTGGCAGCTTCAGAGAGCTCAACCCTTGAAGAGAGAAGGGTGGTTGGGCTATGTACTCTAGAAAGGCACTGACAGGGCCCAGAAGACTGCTGCATTTTTAAGAAGACACAATGGGAAAAATCAACTTCTTGGGCCAAAAGTTGAGAGGAACCTCTTTGCTACATGTGTCCTCTATATTTGTACCTCACTGCCATTTTACTCTAAATATGAGCCCACTGTGCCCAGGGATCTTGTATGTTTAAGGGGAGAATGAGCCCTTAGTTTGGGGGAGGGGGACACCGTTTCTGTGACAAATGTCATTACTTGCTTATTAAATACACTTTTTGAAAGCTATATTTCGGGCTTATGTTCAGTGAGTAGGGGTTCACCAGTAGGGGCTCATTAACAACTGGACTAGAAACCTCTAGAATGCCAATGAGGAGTAAAAGTCATTGCTTTCTGGGCACCCAGCCTTCCAATGGGAGTAGGGGTTGGGGAAGTACCCTCACCCACCCAGGACCACTACAGTAGCATCTGAGTTGGGCACAGAGATGGTAGAAAGTCAACAGGTAAAAGAGACTGAACAGAGAAGGAAGGACATTCCAGGCCTAGAGCAAAGTCAAAACAAAAGCATAAACAGGAGGAAGGGAAGAGAGAAGTCCACATGAGTACGAAAGCAAAGTGCCTTGACAAGGTAGAATGGCAGCTCACTGAACTTTATTTGTCAGAAAGCCAGGGAAGATTTCTGTGCAGAAACCCCTTCCCTTCTTTGCAGAGACATGGCATTATGGGTGTGGAATACTGTATATGCCATAAGACTCAGGTGATGTGTTGGTTAATTTTGTTGAACTGCTTTTTTCCTCTCTGTTTCTTCTTAATTTTTTGTTACAAGGGGTAGCTCCCTGAGAAGGGGGTGGGTGAAGAGGGGGATATATCAGGAAATGAAGATGACATAAAAACAAAAGATATCAATAGAGATTTTAAAATTAAAACTTTTTGAAATCTTATTTTGCAGAGCAGTGATAAGAACAGGTATAAGAGTCACATCAGTTCCATCTGTTAAATACTTAATGTGGTCTTTCCTTCTATTTCACAGGGATTGAATGGATTTGAACAAGTAGGTATTCCACATTAAGGGCACACTGTTGAGATACAAAAAGATTTATTTCCTTCCTCCCCTGGCATCAGAGGAGGAATAGGAGACTGACAAGTCAGAATCAGATCTCAGATCTCTGGGTTCTAGATCCAGTTTTGACACTCACTCACTCACTAGCTATGTCTACATGTCAAATGCATGTCAAATCACTTAAATCTGAGTTTCCATTTCCTCATATGCCAAGATTCCTAAATCCCTAACAGTTGAGACTATTCAAAAACGGAATGGGCTACTGGGATTGGAGGGGAAAAGGCAATGAAGGCCCGAGTACTAGAGGCCAGATGACCACTTAACAGGGATAACATAGAGGAGTTTCAGGATTTGGGTATGGGCTGGATTAGATGGCCTTAGAGATACCTTCCAACAGTATTTATAACTAGATGTGTAACTACCTGACATTACCTACTTGATTGACAGGCAAAATTTTGAGGATGAAATGAAATAACAAATAAAAATAACTTTGAAAAAATAAAAAGCATTATAAAAGTACAAACTAAATAAAGCAATTTACTTTATAACTAGCTGCATCCAGTGGACCAGCACTCAGTCAACTAGAATTTATTAAGCACCTACTATATGCCAGGCACTATGCTAATTAAGCATGGGACAGCAGCCTCAGATTATAAAATACTAAGTGCTTGACACATTTCTATGCTATACAGAATACACCAATCCAGGAAGAGAGAATTGTTAGTGAATAAACTGAAATTAGTATCAGGAAGTTTCAATTCCAATTTGGAGAGCTGAATTTTCATGGACTACAGCACCAGCATCAAACATTTACTAAATAACTCAACCACCCGCAGTTAGGCAGCATCGCTGATAGAGCACTGGGTCTACAGTCAGTAGGGGACTTGGTTCAAATCTGGTCTCAGACATTTACTAGCCATGCGACCCCAAATGGGGTCGTGAAGAGTCAGGCACGACTCAACAACATGGTAGGCATTAGCATATGAAGATTCAGTTTAATTCACTAAACATTTATTAAGCACCTATTATGACAATGTGCCAGATGTTGAGGTCTCTGATGACAAATCAACAGTCAGTTCCCTCGAGGAGTTTATAATTCCTTCTAGAAGAGCTTAGATTCTCCCTCAGGTAGAAGACAGCCTCCATCCTTGAGGAACTTAAAATCTAGTCGGGGAGACAGTTCAAATCTGTAAAGATAAACGACCCCAAGTTGCAGAGACAGCTCAGACCTGCCTGTAAAGATAAACTGCAAGATGGAGCTTAATTTATTGGAACATAGAGCCTAATGATAAGACTCAACACCTGCCATCCCAAGACGACTTTTCAAGTCTATCTACCCTCTCTCTATTCACAGAGGCTCATCACCAGCTTAACTGCAGGGTTAGAGTTGCTGGTGTTTTACTTTTTTGTTGTTGTTCAGTGGTGTCCAACTCTTCATGACTCTATTTGAGTTTTGTTTTTGTTTTTGGCAAAAATACTGGAGTGGTTTGCCACTTCCTTTTCCAGCTCATTTGACAGATGAGGAAACAGAGGCAAAGTTAAATGACTTGCCCAAGGTCACACAGCCAGGCAGTGTCTGGGGCCAGATTTGAACCCAGGAAGAGGGGTCTTCCTGATTCCGGGTCCAGCACTCTATGCACTGTGCCACCTATCTGCCCCTGTTTTACTTTACCAGGTCTCAAAGACCATGGACTATGTCAAAAAAGGGAGCAACTATACCTTTAAACAGACCCTTGATGTATTAAAGTAACTATTATCAAGAACCTTAGCAATTAACCCAAGTGATCCTGCTAATAACGACGTACTCTGTGTACACAGAATGAGTTTTCTCAAATGATGATAAGTAAAACCAGATTTCAACCAAGTTCAGAGGGTCTAAGGCAAGTTCTTATCCTGGGGTCTATAAACCCAGTCCATGGACAGTTTTCAGGGGACCTGTAACTTCAGGTAGGAAATTTTACACCTTTTACACCTTGATTTTCACTAACTTCTCATTGAAATCTAGCATTTCCTCCAATTATTTTAAAATAGGACTCTGAGGAGTCTATAGGGTTCACCAGACTGCAAAAGGAGTCCATAACACAAGGGCTACCATCGTGTCCACTCTCAGACCTGTCATTTCATTAGTACAGGGAGTTAGTTCCCCAGCTAGGATGCCGCCTCTACTTGTGCAGACTGGGAAGAGAACTGTGTAGGGAACTGAGAAATTCAGTGATTTGCCCAGGGCCATACAAGCCAGCCTCTAAATATGTGTCATCCCAGGGATTCGAACCCAATATTATCCATGAGAACATGCTGCCTCTCAGTGTATTGTGACCGTGAACTAGATTATTTCAGCAACAGTATAAATTTCTGTTAAGGCGTGAATGAGATTCAGAGGCTTGAATCTAAGTGAACAAGCTGCATTGACCAAAATTCACTAGATAACTGTCCAATTCTCTCCTTTATTTTTTTATTGGTAGTTTTAATCTCTATTGTCATCTCCTAGTAATAAACCATCCAGTCTATTTGTTGGTGATTTGTCCAGGGTCACACAGCTAGAAGTGTCCAAGGAGTGGATCTGAACTCATGAAGACGAACCTTCCTGATTCCAAGCCCAGTGCTCGATCCACTAAGCCACCCAGCGGCCCTCAAAAACCATTAAGGCTCAAATTTGGATCTAGTGTCCATGGACTGGGTTTATGGACCCCAGGATAAGAACTTGCCTTAGACTCTCTGAACTTGGTTGAAATCTGGTTTTACTTATCATCATTTGAGAAAACTCATTCTGTGTACACAGAGTATGTCGTTCTTAGTAGGATCACTTGGGTTAATTGCCAAGGTTCTTGATAATGGTTACTTTAATACATCAAAGGTCTGTTTATAGGTGTGGTTGCTCCCTCTTTTGACATAGTCCATGGTCTTTGAGACCTGGTAAAGTAAAACGGGGGCAGATAGGTGGCACAGTGCATAGAGTGCTGGACCCAGAATTAGGAAGACCCCTGTTCCTGGGTTCAAAGATTAAAACCAACCAGGGTTACTATGAGGATAAAATGGGATATTTATGAATTGTTTAGTATAGGGTCTAGCACACAGCAGGTGCTACACAAAAATGTTAGTTATTACCGTTGCTGTTATTATTATTAAGTTATAGTTGAGCTGAGCTAATCTCTCCAGTTCATGCTATCTCTCCTGTGCTACAGAAACAAGAACCTCCAGACATAGCAATAACCAAGAGGCTGGTATCCAAGCTGATCATTCCTATTCCCACAATGCAAAGCTGCATCCTGGAAAATAAGGGAGCACAGGGACTGCCAGTAACCAGAATGGTCAATCAAAAAACTCTGAAAACATGCCTTCTGCTCTTAAGACTTGAAGGCATGGGCAGCTATATTGACATAAAAACATGAGTCATGAAATTTTTTCTTCTGAATCCCTAATAGCCCCTCTCCCCCTTGGTGGCACTGATTCATAAAAGTTTGTTTCCAATACATTTATTTTTAGTCACTTGAACAATTAAAGAAAGGATGGGTGGAGGTGGGGGTGGGGTGGAGGGGAGGGCAGTGCCACCTAAGAATCTGTATTGTTTCCCTTTCAATATTTTGATTGGACCCCTTTTTTGCACGTCAACACTTTACTCATTAATTCAAGAAACATGTATTTAGCACCAACTGTGTGCAAGGCTCTGTGAGAACCTGCAGGAATACCTCCATACCAACAAGCCCAGACCCCTAGGAACCACTCTTGAAATTTGGGGTTTTGTTTCCTGCTAGGGTTTTCTGGGGTGTTTTGTTTTTTTTTTAGTTCAAGTGTTTGAATATTGAAAAATGGCAACGGCCTTGGGGAAGGAGAGACCCAGGGGCAGGCAAGGTTGTTGTTGTTTGCTTTTAACTTGAAGGGCTAAGCACGATCCAGCTGCTCTCACTCCGTGCCACGCCTCTCCAGGAGAACCAGTTTTTTAGTCACATATTCAGGGGGAAGAGGACATCTATGAAGGGGAGGAAAAAAGCCCACAGCAGGGAAGGTTCTAATCAAAAGGAAAAACCTGATTTCCATCACAAGCCCCTGCTTTCAGCCACTTGCAAAGACTCAAAAAGTCCTTCCTGGCTCAATTATTCTCTTTTTGGTCTCAGCCCAAAGGTGATTTTTAAGGGAAAAAATGCCTTTGGGCATTTTTCAGTTCTGACAGGGCAAAAACAGACTTAAAAAAATACACAAAAAGCATTACTATTTTTTTTAAGTTCAGTAAAAAATGGTTATACTGAGAACTACAACTTGGCAGGGAAGTAACTGTTGATGTCACTTACTCCTCTGCCGGTTGTGGAAGCTAACTGACTGGGTCTGTAAACCCGGTGGCAGGCCTCAAGGACCAGCTCTCTTCCAGCACCGTTTACACTCGGCGGACTACAAAGCATTTTGGACAATACGGCTGGCAGATTTACCCAGCAAGTATTGCAGGACACAGGAAAAGTTAAGACTTCTGGGGGAAATTTTACCTTTTACATTTCCTCACTGATGTTTAAACTTGTAACCTTCACGCTGGCTCACAAAAGGTCCGTGCTTACGCAAAAAAATATAGCATTTCTTTATATAGATACACGAAAATAAATAAAGGAAGTGCTCTTGGTAAACTTTTTCACATGTGTGCTCTTTTTTCCAAACGTATCCTCTATGATGTCAGTCTCACATTTGACCGTGTGGGGCATTAGTGGGTCATCAGTTTAAGAAAACTTCTTTCAGACGATAAAAAACTGTAAGAAAAGGACAAAGCTCATTTTCCTAGCCAAAGAAAAATGTTCTTCTGCTGGCAATCAGAAGGAGCTGAATATTCCATTATAAAGTAAAATCTAATTGAGAGGAATGAGGAGGGGGACAGGGGAAGAACAGCATGCATTCTCTGAAAACTCTGACTTCTGAGTTCTGTCATGTCAAGTACACACATTAGTTTGCTCTAGACTGACAATGTTTCTAAATAGAGTTATTATCTGGGTGTGGTAGTCCTCACAATCCTTACTACTATAGGGAGGCTGAGGCAAACAGATCACTTAAGTTCAGGAGTTCTGGGTTTCAGTGGGCTAAAGTCATTGATGTGTCTGCTCAAAGTCTAGCACCCATACAGTGAGCCCCCAGGGATCCAGCACTCACCGGGCTGCATAAGGAGGGGTCAGTCCATGCAGGTCACAAACAGAGAAGGTCAAAGCTTCCATGCTCATCAGCAATGGGGATCAGGCCCTGAATGGCTGGAATACCTCCAGCCTAGGTGATAGGGAGTTTCAATGCAGCTGTTCTTCATGACTCCATTTGGGGGTTTTCCTGACAAAGATAATGTAGTGGCTTGCCATTTCCTCTTCCAGCTTATTTTACAGATGAGGAAATTGAGGCAAACAGGATTAAGTGACCTGCCCAGAGGCACACAGCTAGTGTCTGGAGTCAGATTAGAACTCAGGTCTTCCTGACTGCGCCTGACACTCCAGACACCACGCCACCAAGCTGCCCACGAGAACCAGTTTGAAGCAGATAGAGAAAGAGAGATAGACAGACAAATACAATTACAGTTATATAAATATATGTACATATATACATATGTATACATATACATATATTACATATATAACAAATGGAGGAGCTTATGGATCCTTTAATGATTAAGAATAATTAGCTGATCAATTGTTTGCATATAAATCAAATCATTGAAAATAAGTTTAAGTACTTTTAATAATTCTTCTGAAATCCTGTTAGTGTGCATTTAAAAAAAAGGAGCTGCTAAGCAAACTTCAGCCTGTTTTATCTACATCTATCTGAACTAAAGACAGCTTCTACTGTGTTTCCATTTTTTATTGTTCCCAAAGACAAAGATAGCTAACTGATAAAATATGTACAGTAAAGGCTCACCTATCCATGAGCTTAGTGAGGCACAGGAAATAAGCAAAAGACCTCTGAGTGACCAAAGTAGATGTCATAAAAAGTGCTGACTTCATTCATAAGAAAGGACCATGGCCCTTACCTTGCCACAGAGCTGATTTATTCTTACTCTACATACACTTCTAGTCAGCTTAATTAACTGGTTTCTAAGCCCTTCAATTGCAGATTTGAAGCCCAAACTACTGCTGGGAAGGGGGTGGGGGTGGGGAGTGGGGAGGAAAAGCTACCACCATCAGACAGAATGACAACAGGGAAAAGTAACAACCAACACATTCACAGCAAGGAAAGAGACTGAAAAACTATTAAAAGCAGACTCAAGAACTTAAAAATCACAATCTTCTAGAGATCTTTTTAGAGCACAGGCAAACTCCTAAACATAGATCCTAGGGATCGTATTAAGGCCCAATTAAATGATGCCATTATGGTAAAAGGGGAAAGACCATGGCACTTGGAATTAGGATGCCTAATCTCAAATCCTGGATTTGCTATTTACTAGTTATATAACTGTGAGGAAATCACTTATCTAATTGGCGCCTCAGTTTCTCCATAATTAAATAGAAAATAATACCTAAACTCATAGGGTTGTTTTGAGGATGAGATGATATATGTAAAGCACTTGGTAACCAATCTAAAGGGCTATATATAAACTTCTTCACTGAAATCTTACTCTAATAGAACATTACCTTGGGTTCTTCGTGTTTTTACCAGCAGAGAAGGTTCTAGCAGGTTCTACAATGCTGAAAAGAATTTGAGTAAAGACATGGTGATCAACTGCATGTTTTTGAAAAGCTCATCAATAGAGGATGGAATTATCAGGTAACAAATTCCTTCAGTCAAAGTGACTCTGGAAACTGTCTACTAAGGTATGGAGAAATTATACCCTACACTCCTGGTGAGTATTCATACATCACAGATCTTTGAAATAGTATCATCATAATTTATTTTTAATAATTCTGAGTCATCAAGAAACAGTTAAATTATGTTCTATTTTTTTAAGACGGCAGAGAAGTGTGCAATATGCTTTGGAAAGGTTTCCACCCAAAGAGGTTAAAATAAATAGTCTTGATGCTTAGAAATGCAAGCTCTCTGCTATCTGGAAAAATCGCCTCTCCAAAACAATTCATTCCCTGGAGGTTCCAAAGTCTAGTAATATTCTGCTAAGAAACACTATTTCTGGTTGCTACTTACAGCAGGGGCCTCAAATAATAAACACTGACTTCTGCCATGCATTTTACATCATGACTTCTGCCATATATTTGTCATTTCTAAAAACTGTTAACCATTTAAGAACCAAGGGTCTATCAGGGCCCAATGAACGGCTTTCTGTCTTCTGACTTTACGAAACATTAAGAAGTAAGCTGAACCACCTTTCCTTCTTTGCAGAAGTGAGGGACTCCAAGTGTGAAACATTGGGCATATGGTTAGACTCAAGCTAATATGTTTGTTAGAAAGGATGGATGGCTCACTGGTTGCGGAGGCCGGAGAGAAAGATTCAGAAAGGAGGGTGATGTGAAAACAAAAGATCAGTAAGAAATTTTTAAAAGAAACTACATTGTTTCAATCCCTCCTCAACTGTTTCTCAAACAGGTCAGCTAAGGGAGGCACAATTTTTAGTACCAAAGAAGTGTTTTACAAGTTAGCTAAAGGGTTTGGTTGGCATGAAAACACACATAATGACGGTAACGGTAAAAATAGAGAAAGTCACTCTTTTCCTGAGATCTTCTTTGTTTAAACATTTGGAAGAGTCTAGCAAAATGATACAAGCCTATAATCCCTGATATCTAGGAGGCTGAGACTGGAGGATCACTTCAGTTTGGGAGTTACGAGTTGGAGTTGGCTAAAGTGTCTTCACTAAGTTGTCTAAGGAGGGGCAAACAGAATAGGTCAAAGCTTTCAGGATCATCAGCAATGAGGCTGGCCCTAGGCGGCTGTAGCACTTCCAGCCTGGGAGAGATAGCCTAGCCTCAAAAAAAAATAAATAAATAAAGAGGTCACTGGAGTCCCCCCCAAAAAACAACCAGCAATATCCAATTATTCCCTGGGATCATTTGTACTTGAGATAGGCTGACTGAACCTGTAGCTGAAGAGACAACAGACCTGCCCATAGCAACATAATTACCAAGAGCTTCTTTTCAGTCAAGTTGGTGCAAAAGGATGCTTAAGCATCTGTAGAGGTTACAGCCAATCTTCCTAGTTCTGCTCAGTTAACAGTCAAAAGGGAGGGTTTCTTCTGCCTTTACCAGCAATCTTTTTCAGTCTGTTCTCTTCCCTGCTAACCAATAAAATCAGATGTGGATAGGGGTAAGGTATGAGTTGGGGGTGGAGAAGACAGTCACACAAGTACATCAAAGGAGGCAAGGACAAAAGTTAATTAGGACTATTCATGAGCCTTGTTGAATGGGAATACAGCATTCCAACCTTGGAGAATTTAATTGCATGGGGGGAGGGGGAGAAAGAATTAGATAACTGGGGAATAAAATCTGATTTCAATTTAATTTCGGCACTGCTTGGTCCTATTTATTTCATAGAGGATCTCATGCAGAATAATGCCATTACTGTGTATCAAATGGCATTAGAATCTCCTAATAAATTAACAAGTGAAAATTAATGGTCGCTCAGTCCATTAAATCTTGTTAATTTTATTTCACTTATAATAATACAGTAATAACAAGTTTACATTATTAAACCAATATTTATTTTTAAAGGACTCATTTGAATTGAATTCCTGATGTGATAAGCCTGAATCGGATTCTCTGATTTCATCAACACATTTCTCATCACAACTAAATGGCTACTATATTTGTGGGCCTTTTCTATTGCCCAAAATAAGTTACTTTAAAATTAATGTCCTTGCAAAGAGGCCTTTTTTTTGTTTGTTTTAAACTTACTGGAACTGGGGTAAGAATCTCACATATTTTAAAAGCACATTTAAGATTTCTCTTTGCCAAAAGAGAACCTTGAACTTGGAATGTGTGTTACTATGAGGAAAGTGTTTTTCAAATAAAATGATATGTAAATATGAAAAAATTATGAAGGAGATGCAAAACTAAAACACAGAATTGTGAAATATAGTGTAAATGCATAATTTCACAGAATCTCTGTCATGACTCTATTGTCTTCTGTTCTAAAAATTATTTTTAAAGTTATCAGGTATAGGCAGTGATGATTTACTTGAAATTTCAAAAGAAGACACAAAAGGGCTATTTTTAAAACCACACACATTCCATTAAATCTTACTATTCCCTCTATGTTTATTCAAATGCACTAAGATGAGAATGTCGCCTTCCTTACAAACTCAGATCAGCTGCCAACACATTCAGAATTTACCTAAAAATCAGAATAATTTGTTTAAATCAAATTTCTCCCAGCTCACAACTGCTGTCACTTCTTTGGTTTTCAGATAACTTCTCATGCCACAGGGAAGACACAGTAATGAAAAAAAAATCTTATTAAAAAATATTTCCTTCTCCTTATTTCTCCTTTGATTACTGTTTTATTAGTGTCTTGGGAAACCTCTCTAGCTTCAGATGATTTTGCAAGTTTTTCAAGAAAAGTGACCTCATGACAGTCTTTCTTACTTAAGCGTACTTTAACTCCGTGCTTTCCAATTAAAACCTGGATGCTGTTGGACAAATACTTTTAGTCTTCTTGAAAAGAACAAAGAAAGCTCAAACTCAGCCTAAGAAAGCAGAGATGACAACCACTGTGGAGAGTATGAGACCTGTTTTATTCTCTCTGGCAAGATTTATAAAATTAGGAAAATATACAGAGAACACCAACCTCTCAAAATACAAACATGCTTTTTGGGCTTTCTGGAGAGGAAACAAGAGGTCAGTGATTAGAGGAAGGGGTCACTGTGAAATCAGTTACCTACTGACCTTAGGAAAGATGCTGGTTGGATTGCTATGAGGGTTAAAACATTAAACTGATAAGCAAGTGGCCTGACTGGCATACATCAGCAAATGAAATGTATTCCAAATTCTGGGCTCCAAAAGTCCAGGAAGTTTAAAGTGACAATCAATCAATAGATATATACCGAGTTCCTTGGGGCAGCTAGTGGCACAGTGGACAGAGTGCCAGGTCTGGAGTCAGGAAGACTCATCCTCCTGAGTTCAAATCTGGCCTCAGACACTTACTAGCTGAGTGACCCTGGGCAAGTCACTTAATCCTGTTTACTCCAGTTTCCTCATCTGTAAAATGAGCTGAAGAAGGAAACGGCAAACCCCTCCAGTATCTCTGCCAAGAAAACTCCAAATGGGGGTCACAAAGAGTTGGACACAACTGAACAAGTGCCTACTTTATGTCAAGCACCGTGCTAACCACCCGGGATACAAAAAATGCAAAAGGCAATCTCTGCCCTTAAGGAGCCTACAATCTAATGGAGGCATTAATATTCGGCAGCAGCCAAGTCCTCTCCTGGTTCTCTAATTCTAACCTATCCCAGTCATCAGTTAGAAACAGTCTACTACAGAAAGAAAGGAACTGAACCAAGCAGGAAATCAGCAAGCAGGGATTGAAAGCAGGATCTAAAACTTAGTAGCAGGGCAACCTTAAAATCATCAACTCTGCCGCTCTAAAGTTCAGTCCACTAAAGATATTTGTGCTACCTTTCTCATGGGGTGGTTGTGAGCATTAAACGATGATGATAATAGGCAGCATTTATATAGCATTTTAAGGTCTGCAAAGCACTTTACATGTTATGTTACTTGATCCTCACAACAACTCTGCCAGGCTGGTAGTATTATTTCATTTTCATTTTGCAGCAAGGACTCCCGAAGCTGACAACCTCTGTTAAATGACTTGCCCAGGGTTATGTATCTAGACAAAGCACTTTGTAACTGTGATGTGCCACATAAATGTAAGCTGCTATTACTGAAACACAGCTTTCCTCTCTCCAGTACTTCCTGGTGGTGTTTGCCCCTTTGTGGTTAAGAAAGGCAGAGACAGCAAACTCCACTGAGAGCCAGGAAGCAGTACTCAAGCCTAAAACTTGACAGTGATGGTGGCACTCTAGGGATGAATTTATAAAGGGGAGGGCACAAAGTGAAGCCTTGAAAATGGGTGCCTTGTCTCCTTACTCAAGTACACTCCTCCCCCTTCCTCATCATCATCATCGATAGCATTTATATAATACTTTAAGGCTTCTAAATAATTTTACACATATTATCTCTATTTATCTTCACAACTCTGGGAGGTAGGTGCTATTATCATTTATCTGCAGACAAAAGCTAAGTGATTTGCCCAGGGTCACACAGCTATTAAGTATCTGAACTCAGGTCTTCCTGACTCCAAGTCCAACACTCTGGCATTATGGCACCATCTAGATATCTCGTTATAAACTTTGTTAGTTCAATTGTGTCTGACTCTTTGTGACCCTATTTGGGGTTTTCTTGGAAGATTCTGGGGTGGTTTGCCATTTCCTTCTCCAGCTCATTTTACAGATGAGGAAACTGAGGCAAAAGGATTAAGTGACTTAGCCAGGGTCACACAGCTAGTTAAGTGTCTGAGGCCAGATTTGAACTCAGGTCTTCCTGACTCCAGGCCTGGTGCTCTATCCATTCTGCCACCTAGATGCCCCATTATAAACTTAGGAAGAAAGTTAATAAAAATATGAAGTGGGGGCTTATTATATTCTTTTTTAAACTCACTGGCCTGGTAAACAAGCTTTTCTGGTCTGGTAAGAGAATCATAGATTTCGAGCTAGAAAGGAACTGGAGGTGGACCTAGAAGTCACCTAAATCAACTCCATCATTTTAAAAATTAGAAAGAGGGGAGCAGCTAGGTGGCACAGTAGATAGAGCACTGGCCCTGAAGTCAGGGGACCTGAGTTCAAATGCGACCTCAGACCAAACACTTGACATTTACTAGCTGTGTGACCCTGGGCAAGTCACTTAACCCCAATTGCCTAAAAAGAAAAAAAAAGAAAAGAAAAAAAAATAAAAGTTTAAAAATGAGAAAGAGGCCGAGAGAAGTGATTTGCCCAAGGACACATAGGTCATAAGCAGCAGAACCAGCACTGGAACTAACAACCAACATCCTTGAAATCCAAATTGAATATGCTACCCACTGATCCACGCTCCTGATGGACAAAGCTGAATTAAAGGGAGTCTCAACTAAAGGTACACATTAGAGGTGCTGATTTGTAGTGCGCTGTTCCATTCATTCCTTCTATCAAAGGAGATAGTACTATAATCAAAAAGAGCCCATCCTTTGGAACTCCAAACAACCACGACCTGATACTGCACACCTGAGCAGTAACTCATGAGCTTTTGCAAAGAACCCACTTCATCAAGTCAGAAATGTTACTGATAAAGATGCCAGGTTATCCCCCTTCAAAGGCAGCTGTCTTCTCTCTACTTCTCTTTGCTCCAGTCACCTCAGAGCAGGAAGGAGGATATGGTCTCAATGGATAGAAAGTGGCCTCAGACTTAGGAACACCTGAGGGCTGTCCTGCCCCCAACACATGCTGGCAAGTTACCCTGGGCAAAGTCATGGTCTGTCCATGCCTGCCCCCATGAAATTTTTCTAAGATAAATTTCAAGAACAGTTGCTAATCTGCTTTGGGAGAAGGCATTTCCTCACAAAGTATTCCTTCCTTCTCCTCACACGGCTATCTTTTCCTTAAGATGCATCCCAGGCACTGTCTTTTGCAGAAAGCTTTCCTCATCTCCTATATGGCTAGTGCCCTCCCTCCCAAACTCTCTTGTTTTTTTAATGAGTGTGAATATTTGCATTTATTAGCTTTCTATAACTGCTGTACATGCTTTTATATACACTTATTGTCTACTTCCCTTAGAATATGGCTCCTTACAAGTAGGGATTGTTTCTAATTATTAGTATTTGTATTCCCAGCACCTAGCACATAGTAGGCCCTTAATAAATCCTTGCTGATTGAATGACTGATTATTAGGGGAGTTTTCTACAACAGTGAAATCACAGGTCCAGATCCTCCCGCAAAAAAAGTATTTGCATCCACCTTATCATTAAGCTATAGCTAATGTTACCTCACACAGAAAACAAAGAATGAATAGTATACACAGAAAAAAAATTTTTCTTCAAATTATCTAGGTACTAAAAAAGATCAGAGTACCATAATGCCCATTTCTAGAATGTAGGAATGCAAGCAGAGGCCTCTAGGACATGAAAACTAGTTTTACAAACCTTGAAAGTACTGTTGTTGGTCAGCTGTGTTGGACTCTTGGTGTCCCTTTTTGAGGTTTTCTTGGCAAAGATACTGGGCTGGTTTGCCATTTTCTTCTCCAGCTCATTTGACAGATGAGGAAACTGAGGCATACAGGGTTAAATGACTCACCCAGGATCACACAGCTAGTAAGTGTCTGAGGCCTGATTTGAACTCAGGAAAACAAGCCTTTCTGATTCCAGGCCTGGTATCCTATCCACTTTGCCACCTACCTACCCTTAAAGTGCCTAGTATTAGCTATAATGATTATTAGCTATTATTATGAAATTGGAAAATGTATAAAGAACAGTACTCCTGAGGTCAGGAGAGAAACAGGTTCAAAGCCTCCAATATTTACTATTTTTGTAACGTTAAGCAAGCTTGCTATGGTCTGTGCCTCAGTTTCCTCATGTATAATATGGGGACAATAGGCTGGGTGTTGAAGTAGATAAGAGTGCAGGACCTGAAATCAGGATGACCTGAGTTTAAATCCTGCCTCAAACATTTACTGGCTGTGTAACTCTAAGAGTGTCACTTGACCTCTTCCTGCCTCATATTTCTCTCCTGTAAAATGGGGATAATAATAGCACCTACCTCCCAGGGTTGCTGTGAACATAAAATAAGATAATATATGCAAATCATTCTACAAATCTTAAAAGTGTGATATAAATGCTAGCTATTATTATCAGTGTTATTATCTTCACAAGATATAAGGTGCTTTGTAAATCTTAAAGTTCACCCCATATAAATACCAGGTCCTAGTTGTATGCAATCTGGTTGTTTCTTCAGCTCTGTTGCTCAGACCATACAAACATCCTTAGACTGTGAGCTTTCTGAGGAAAAAGCCCATGTCTTGTATAAATGCTGTCAAGTGCTGAAATAGACTTCCTTAAAAGTGTAAGCAACCCTGGACTGAGAGTCAGGAGAACTGGGTTCTAACCCCATGGGTTCTAACTAGCCATGTCACTAGGGAAAGTTACCTCCCACTGCTAGGTCTCAAGGTCCTAATCTATAAAATGAGATTTGTGGAGATGATCCCCAAGATCCTTTCCAATGCCAGTATTCTATGATTCCCTAACAATGCCCCATACCCAATCAAGTGATTAGGTGCTATTTCCTTCCATTTAATTCTCCAGACCTCAGTGGTGAGGGCAGACAATTTGACAAGTTGTCTGCAGATTCAGGTTAATGCAGGGCTATTGCAGACATGCTGCTATCATTAAATCTGTAGCTAATTACCTCCATTTTTAATTTTCTGCCCACAACCAACACAGCAGTGCTATCTTATGAAACAAAGGAACCCAGAGGTTCAGGCACAAGATGCTGGCATGAAAATCCCATTTTTCTGAAGTGCATAGCAATCTTAACTCCAAAGAGCTGCGCCTGGGGAGAGATGGGAAAATACAACTCTGCCAGCCTATGAAAGCTTTGCATCCCAATCAACAATGCAAATTCAGGACAGGATTTTCCCAGGGGTCCTCTTGAGACTAGGGGAGAGACAATGACTGAGCTCTTGGAATTCCAAAACCATCCTAGCACATCAACTCCCTCTCACTAGAGCAGAGGTTCTGGAGCTTTTTTGCATGGTAGACTACTTGGCTGGTTTGAAGCCTGTGGATCACTTCAAAGGATAATGTTTTTAAATGCATGATATAAAATACATAGGATTACAAAGAAAACGAACTGTGCTGAAATACAGCTATCCCCCGAAAAAGGTCACAGATTAAGAACCTCTTTGCCCTAGAGGACACTTGATGTCCCAGTAACGATCTTGTTTAGACAGTCAACTGCAACATGAGGTTTTCCTGAGCCTATGACAGCAAGACAACTCAGGTGATGACTTCTCACAGTAGCAAGGAAAATCAGTGGGACAGGGTGGTTGCAGAGCCCAAAAGTTAAATGACAACAAGCTACATAAATTGTTACTTTCTAGGAATCCCTAATACTTCAATTAAGAAACAGAGTATTTTGTAAGCATCTCCTCCTACCTCTACACTTATAGCTGAAGCTTATACACTTCCTGATCAGGTAAGTGGGTGAGTACTATCAATCCTCCTTGAGAAGTAATTACCCAAGGGTCCTGGAGATAACAGAACCTGGGACTGAAACTCGGGCCTTGTCTGCTATCAGACCATGCCTACCTGTTGTTTCAATCATTGCTGGCTCCTACGCCTGCAGTATAAAACTAAGCTCTAAAGACAGTATGTCTTCTTTCTTCTTTTATTGACTGTATTTGCCTAAAAAGAAAAATCAAAGCATGAACTTCATCGGTATTTCCAAATGAGGGCTTCTTCACATGAACAGATGCAGCATTGTGAAGACTGGCCCCAGTGTTAAGACAGCCTGGGATAAATACCCAGGCATTGAGAGTCTCCTTCACAGCTGCTCCAAGGCAGGTGGTGATGTGAGAGGATACATTCCTGGGGCTGAGAGTGGCCCTGAGCTGATGTGGACATTGGAGTCCTCTGCTGGCCAAGCACAAGCCCAAGGAAGCCCAGGTAACCTGGATTAAATCAGAGTCCTGGATGGACCCAGTCAAGAGCAAATCCCCAGAGTTCCTTCAGAACAGAACCGATCCTAGAACACGGAAGGAAAGGAGAAGCAGTGGGTAAATGGCTCCCTTCTCTTTTAATTCTTCCTCCACCTCTCTCTCCCCTCCCCCTCCAATCTACCAAAAAACACTTTAGCCAAGCCTCTAGGGAGTCAGAGCAAGTCACTGACCCTTTCTATAAGCCATCTGTGAAACCCCTCCTCATCTTCCCCTCATAGGGATGCTGTGAGCATAATAGAGGATAAACAGATGGGAAGGTGCTTTAGAAATAAAGACACTATAGGAATGCATGAGATTAGCCGAGGCCTACTTTTGTAGGCATCTTTATCACAGAACCACTCCGCTTCCACAGGCTCTAAAGAGGTCTGCATCAACCTGAATCCTGCTCAAAAGAGAAGCATAGACACCACCCACTCGAGGACTGGCTACTGGCGTTCCCCCGGGGTCTTCACTGTCGGTTCTAAGAGTTTGGGGAGAAAAAGAAACAAGTTCAATACTAACTGCTCTCTTCTTTCAGAAAGTCAATGCATTAATTAATCTGAGCTGTAAGTGTGCAGGAGCGGAGGGGGTGTGGGGAGTGGGGAGGGAAGAAACTGGCAGAACTGAATCTAAAAATACTCCTTAAAAAAAAAATACTAATCCCAAATGCAAAGAGAGAGCGAGAGAGAAGGAATCTGTCAATCACACGGGTCCAGGCTTCTCACCCACAACCCTAGCCCCGGCAGGCCCTCCCTTAGCTGTGCGGACTGCATTCCTTGGAAAGGGGGTGGGGGGGGTGGCAGGAGGGGGGGAGAAAGACGGAAGGGAAAGAAAAAGGAGGGGAGGAAGAGACAGACAGACAGACAGAACCACCTATACTAGTGCGGGGAGCCGAGGCCGAGATTGCGCTGCTGCTGCTGGGGAGGAGGGGCGCTCCATTGAGCCGGGCTAAACAAAGCGGGAGCCCCAAACAAACTTCCAACCCGCACGCACCCACCCCCGCACCCCTACCGCCCGAGAGAGAAAGCCCCACGCTCCAACAGCCAGCCAGGACCCCCGTCCCTCTCGCCCGCCACTAGTCCCCCAATTCCTTCCTCCCGGGCTGGTTTGGGCCGCGTGGAAACCCTGGAGTTTCCATCTTTGCAGAAAAGGTTTTGTTTGGGTACCTTGCCCCCGCTCCCCCCCCCCAGCCCAGACACAAACACACACACACACACACACACACACACACACACACACACACTCACTCACTCACTCGCGGCCGAGCCCTAGATCGCGCCCACTTTTCCCCGTTTCAAACACATACAGAGGGGCCAGGCCCGGGAGTGAGAAGCAGCCGCCGCCCGTGCCAGTGCCGGTGCCCGTGCCCTGCTCTGGCTCTGGCGCGGGCACCCCGGATCTCACCTGGGAATGGTGATGCATTTCGTGTTGATGTTCTGCGTGGTGATCGCCTTCTCCAGCTCATCCAGCTGCCCGGTCTTCTTGAGCTTCTTGACCAGGCTTTTGACCGCCTTCTCGCACCACTTCTCCTCCTGCCCGTTCTGCTCGCCTTTCTTCCAGCCCAGCAGGCGCTTCACGATCGGGGGGGTGAAGGGCAGGATGGAAGACATGGTGGAGGTGAGCAAAGGGGGGCTCCCCCCGAAGGGGGAGGCAGGCAGGCACACAGAGAAGACGGGGCGCCCGGCCGCGGCCGGCCAAACTTCGCTCCAACTCCCTGCTGGACTCCCGGCGAACTTTCCTCCCGGACCTCGGAGCCTCAAACCTCGGGGCCCGCGGGTGACCTGAGCTCCGCCGCCCTCCTTCTCCCAGTGCACTCAAGGGGAAGAGGGAAGGAGGGACGAAGGGAGACGAGAGTCCAGGCGGTGGGGGTGTGGAAGGGCCACGAAAGCAGCAGCAGCAGCAACAGCAGCAGCAGCGAGAGAAGAAAAAAGTTTGTGTTTCCGCACGGTGTTGCTGTTTGGGTGCCGCCTCTGGGAAGAAAAGTCCAGCCCACGAATCAAAGTTTGTTCTACTTGCTCGCTTTGATGCGCAGATCCCTCCGCCTTCGTGGCCTCCCCTCCTCTCGGCTCCCTGATTTCTTTCGCCCCCTTCCCTCCCCTTCCCCTTCTTCCCTCCAGGCCTCGGTGTGTGCGCTCAGGCTCCCGCCCCGATCCTAGTCTGTCTCTCATGCAAATCGGCGTGCAGCCTCCTTTCCAAGCGGCTGTCACCGCCCCCTCGCCCGCCGGGGCTCCCTCCCCGCCGCCCCCAAACGCGCCGCCCCGTCGTCCTTCCTCCGTGCGCCCCCCCCTCCCCTGAACTCTAGGCTGGCCTTAGCGGTGGCGCCCTCTCCGCCCTCTGCTCCCAGAGGAAAGAGACCAGCCCTGGGTCCCACGCCAAACACACCCCCACGTGGGCGTTGGTACTGCGGAGCGGCTCTCCCGAGAGAAAGCTATAGCCTGCAAACCACCCCCTCTTCCTTTTTTCCTGCGACGTCCCTCGCTCTTAAGCCACCTGATGACACCCAGGAGCCCCCGAGAAACTCGTGCTAAAGGCTGAGGGGAGAAGAATGAAAAAGAAATGGGGGCAATGCCGTAGCCCCTTTTCTTTCCCAGGGAGAACCAACTTGAGAAAACTGTTTGTTTTTTTTAAGTTGCGTCCTTGCAGTTCAAGAAAACTTTAGTGTCCTTCTGAACTTGGGGAGCAGGGGCGCGCATTTCCACACACACTGACTGCCTTGTCCTCCTGTCCCCCAAAGCAGACACACGTACAGCACCCTCGTTACTCCAGTTAAAGCAACCTGGTTGTGTTCAATCTATTTCTCTTTCATTCTCCGTAAAATACATATAACCAGAATTTCGAACTTTTTTGTTTTGTTGGGGGGGGCAGAGAAAGGTGAGGAAGGGGATTGCACAGCGATCTGCTTTTCGAGGCCTGATTTTAAATCCCAGGAGAGTCTCAGAGGTGGAGATTAGAATGGGGATTAGGATGGAGCAATCTGAAGAGAGAAGATATGCTTAAACTTTTTACCTGTCTAAACTGAGTGGATGAGACCTTGAAGGGATCCTGGAGATCGTCGTTGGTTTTACTGAGTAGGAAACTGCGGGTCCTGGAAAGAGAAAGTGACTTGCCCAAGGTCAAACAATCAATTGTAGCTGGGTTTAGAATCCAGTCCCTTTGACTCTAAATTCAATGCCCATGAGTTTTGAGTTCCAAAGTAGTGTGTACCCAGATGTGGGGAAGGAAACCCCTGAGAATTTAGGTTTTCAGAGTTATACTGAATGAGAAACGGACAGAGAACAGAAAAGACAGGAACACTAAAAGGGGCAGGAAATTGATAGAAGGGGGTCTGGAGCACAGAATTCAAGGCTCGCAGTCTTGAGATAGCATCCCAGTCTCCTTGGCTTCCCCCTGACCCCCCCCTCCCCCATCAACTCCCACACGCAAACACGCCAAGTGCCTTTGTTTGTATGTTTTTAATAGCAGGAAATCCTTGGGGTGAGGGGGGGAAAGTTATCTAGGAAACCTGAAGAGGGTGCAGAGCCACGAAGCCTGGAGGAGAGCAGAATCCACATAGCCAGCTAACCAGCTCCAGGGGTTCCTGAGGTCTCATGGTGGATGACTTAACACATCCTTGTGAGTTAGGCTACTGTTGCTCTGGGTTATTTCTCTGTACTCCCAGCCCTTTCCTAACGTCAACACTGCCCCAGCTGTGGTTTAGTGGGGGAAAAGTCCTGAACTAGGGGTCAGGACAGCTGGGTTTCTACTCCTGGTTTACACACACACACAGACTAAATTGCACTTTTGACTTTGGATAAATTCAGTTTTCTCATCTATAAAATGAGGGAATTGGGTTAGCTAATCTTCAAAGAGTGTCTCAGCTCTAAAAGCACATGAATTTCTGAAAAAAATCTATCCTCCAATCCTTGGTTTTCCCAGTCTGCAAAATGGGGATAATAATCGCGCCTCAAGGTTGTATGAGAATGAAATTGCGTGCCTGATGAAAGCGTTTGCAAAAGCAGTAATGTAATGAAACTGTTAGTATTGTTTCATATCTATACCTCAGTTCAATCAAGTGTCAACATTACAGCATAGGAATTTAGCAATGAAATAGGTAGCCAGAAAAAAAATAGCATCTTGGGAGTAATTATCAAAATATGATGTCCATGGTAGGCAAAAACACTACAATAGCCATATACCTCGGTTTCCACCTTTAACTTGACATTATTAATAGTAGCATTAATTCAACAAACGATAAATTCACATAACAATAAATACTTATAGGGGGAAGGGAGAGGCATTGATTAAGCACTAAATGCAAGCTCCAGGAGGTGTCCAAAAAAGTCTAAGATATGGGTCTTTTCTTCTAGGATCAGGCAACTTAGGGAGACAAAGGATGTACATATGAAGACAGCTAACAAAGGAATGAAAAAGGCATTTATTAAGCACATTTGTGAAAGTCACTGTGTTTTGTGATATAGGACAGATGAGTGTTACAGACAAATGAGAGTTGCTAAAGTTCAGAGGAAGGAGCGAGAGAGATCACTCTTACCTGAGACAGCTTTGTGGGAGGAAGATGAGACTCAGGCTAAGTTTTAAAGAATGAAGAGGAATCCAACAGGCAAAAGGAAAGGACACTCCAGCCTGGAGGGAGGCATGAGCAAAAACAGGTGGGAATGTACAAGCCATATTTGCAGGAACAGGGAGTAGATTTGTTTGTCTGTTGAGAAGAAAGCAAGAAACTCTAGCCATGAGGCCTGCAGGTGGTATTTGTCCCATGATGACTGAGGGCTATAAAGAAGAAACCTCTGAAAGACTCAGGTTTGTCCTGAGAACAGAACGTCAAACAGGCAGGTATCAGAGTCAATATCATCCATTAACATTTTGGTCAGACTCTGACATAACATTTTTCTCTGACTCTGAGCTAACTGTCACTAGCTCTGTGCTTAGGCTGAGGCTAGCTAAATCTTCTTGATGTTAAGTTAGAGTCAATCCTTGATCTCTAAGGCTAGCTAGGTGATGCAATGGATAGAGAACTGGGCTTGGAGTCAGGAAGACCTGCGTTCAAATTAGGCCTCAGGCACTTACTAGCTCTGTGACTGTAAGCAAGTTACTTCATGGCTATTTGCCTCAGTTTACTCATCTGTAAAATGGGGATAATGATAGTACTTACCTTGCAGTGTTGACTCTGATGATCAAATGTAATAATGATTGTAAAGTACTTAGCACAGTGCCTGGCATATAGTAAGCACTATATAAATTTTAGTTATTAGTTATTATTAGTGTTTCACCACTATGGATGCCATGGATGTGAGATGTACATCCATGACAGACAGAAGAAGAAACAGACAATATTAGAAGTAGCAGGCATGTTAGAAAACATATAAAATAGGCTCCTCATTTTACAGATAAGGAGGAAATATACAGTAAAAGATCTCTGGCCTGAGACTCAGTAACTCTCCACAAACTAGCTGTGTGTGAGTAGCCCATTTCACTGGGACATGCAACCAAGGAAGTCTACTTTTTTTAAGGCTAATATTTTTTTAATGTTATTGGACTCCATTTAAAAATTCATCATACAACCTAAAGAAACTAAAACAACAATTTTAAAATTAAACTTTGTTTAAAAAATACAAATTTAAAACTAGGCCTTGTACCGTTTGTGTGCAAACTGTTAAGAAGAGATATAAAACAGTAATTTTTTAGAGACAATAAGGTGCGCCTTTTCATGCCTTACTCTTCTGGGCCTTCAGTTTCCTCATCTGTGGGGTGAAAGAGGGGGATGAAATGATCTCAAAGGTCCCTTCCAGTTCTAAAATGTTTTATATACCTAAAGCTGTTAGTTGGTGGCAGAAGGAAGCCTAAAACAAGGTCACCAACTGCTAGCCTGTGCTACTAGAAATTAGTGACAGAAGATTCTAGGCCAAAGTGGACTCCCTCACTGGGGGTGGTGAGATGAGGGTTGCCTAGTGTTGGTCATACCCTGTTGAGTTAATTTGCATCCAAACCCCTTACAACCTTTCTTCCCTCACTATTCCACTAAAAATTCCTTTCTCAAAAGTCATCAGTTAGAGAGGGTGCCCATCAATTGGGGAATGGCTGAGCAAGTTGTGGTATATGAATGTAATGGAATACTATCGTGCTGTAAGAAATGATGAGCAGGCAGACTTCAGAAAAACCTGGAAAGACTTGTATGGTCTGATGCTGAGTGAAGTGAGCAGAACCAGGAGAACGTTGTACACAGTAATAGCCACGTTGTGCGATGACTAATATTGATAGACTTAACCCTTCTCAGCAGTGCAAGGATCTAAGACATCTCCAAAGGGCTCATGATGGAAAATGCTACCCACATCCAGAGAAAGAACTATGGAGTTTGAATGCAGATCAAAGCATACTATTTGCTATTTTTTTTCTTCTGTTGTGTTTTGTTGCCTCTTTCTGGTGGTTCCTCCTATTGGTTCTAATTCTTCCTTACAACATCACCAATGTGAAAATATGTTTAATAGGAATATATATGTATAGCCTCTCTCTCTCTTTCTCTCTTTCTCTTTCTTTCATCTATTCCTGTGTCTTCAGCTACTACTTCTTATGAATGATTTCTATATCTCTATTCTTGACCACTTTTCTGAACTTTGTACCAGCATCTCCCACCTACCATATCTATTCCCTTTGGCTTCTGATTAAAACTAATAATTGCTTACCTGGCTGCTACCTACCACAAACAATTCACTCAGTACTTTAAAGGAATCCTAGTTTCTCTCTCTCTTCTCTCCTCCCTTTGGTGTTTCCACTAAAGTATTCTCCTCGCCTTGCTCACTCTGGGCCAGCTGATTCTGGCTTGTGTTTTTCCCAATGTTCTTTCTGAAAAGGTCTTCTTACCCCTAAACAGCTTTTCCCCAGGCATTATGTTAGTCCATAGGACCTAGCAGAGAGAATGACACTTACATTTTGAACTTATTAATCTCCATTCTCGTCTTGGGCCAGCTGTTAATCTCCAATCATTTTAAGCAGGAGTTATTATTATTATTATTAATATTACCAAAAGAATCTCCAATGTAAATGTCATAGTTGCAAGACTAAGAAACAGCATTAAACAAAAGAAAAACGCTTTTTGTATGAACACAATCTCAGCACTGGCATCTTCAAAGTGCTCATTAAAGATACTAAAATTGTTTTTCTATTTAGTCAACCTTTTATTACCTGTTCCAAAAGAAAGGAGACCAAGTACAGATAATACAAAATATATTTCTCTCTCTCATCTATTCCTGTGTCTTCAGCTACTACCTCTTACAAATGATTCCTAAATCTCTTTCTTGACCACTTTTCTGAACTTTGCATCAGCATCTCCCACCCATTACAAGACATTTCTAGCTAGATGTTCTACTTGCACCCTGATGTCAATGTATCCTAAATTGAGCTTATCATTTCCTCCCCACCACCTGCTCCTCCTTCTGACTTCACTATCCCTGTGTGTGGCACCATCATTCACTCACTCTCCCACAACTTTAGGGCTCCCTTTTACCACACTACTGGCCTACCACAAAGTCTTCCTACTTCTGCTCCCTACTCCCTACCAACTCTCCCCCAGTCCATTCATCATCCCACTGCTAGAATAATGTATTTTATTCATAGATCCAGTCATATCAGTCCTCTGCTCAAAAAACTTCCATTGCTCCCTACAGCCTCCTGGTAAAGCTCAAATTCCTTTCTCTGACACATTCAAGATTTTCCATAATCTGGCCTCCCCCTGTCTTTGCAGCCTTATCTATGATTATTTCCATCCATTCTCTAGCCAAACTGGAGGGGCTTTCTTCCTCCCAAACATTCCAACCTCCACCTTTATGTTCCCACTTTTCCCATTTGCCTATGGAACTTCCACCAATATTTTGAGTTTTTAAAAATAATTGTGATATAGTAAATTCAATCTGTAACTTTGCAAGCTATCCTACTTGTCTGATTCCTTCTGACTTTCCTTTGGTTCCTTTCTGTGGGTTAAAATAAAAAAATGTTTCAATGACCCTCTTTTCCTTCTTCTTTTTCTTTTTATGCTACCATGAGCTGGTAGGTGGTGAAGGGGTTAGAGCACCAGGCTTAGAGTAAGGGAGAACTGAGTTCAAATCAGGCCTCAGGCATTTACTAGCTGTGTGACCCATAGTCACTTCACTTCTGTTTCCTCATCTTTAATTATAAATATTATATTATGACTATAATAGCACCTGCCTCCTATGGTTGTTGTGAGGATCAAATAAGATAATAATAGTAAAGCACTTAGCACAGTTTCTGGCCTATAGCAACTGCTATATAATTGTTAGCTATTATTTTTATATCCTACCCTCTCCTGCCCAGCCCCCTCCATATTACAAAGAAAAGAAAAACAAAGCCCTTGTAACAAATATACATAGTCAAGCAAAACAAATTCCTGCATCAGTCATATATAAAAACATGTGTCTTACCTTGAGTCCATTTCTATCAGTAGATTGGTCATAGACCAGATTTCTCAAGTCTTTCCAAGTTGTTGTTTTTTTTATAATGTATAAAGATATAAATTGTTCTCCTGGTCCTGCTTGCTTCTGTATCAGTTTATACAAGTCTTCCAAGGTTTATGTGAAGCTATCCCTTTCATCATTTCTTTCTTTCTTTTTTTTTTTTTTTAGGCAATTGGGGTTAAGTGACTTGCCCAGGGTCACACAGCTAGTAAGTGTCAATTGTTTGGTCTGAGGCCAGATTTGAACTCAGGTCCTCCTGACTTCAGGGCCGGTGCTCTATCCACTGCACCACCTAGCTGCCCCTTTCATCATTTCTTAACACACAATATTACTCCATTGTATTCACATGCTATAATTTATGAAGCCATTCTCCAATAGATGGGCATCCCCTTAGTTTCCAGGTCTTCACTACTTCAAAAGAAGTATTTTTTACTGAATGCTATTAATATTATTGCCATTGATATTATTGTACAAATGGGTTCTTTCCCTCTTTTTTTGCTCTCTTTGGTGTATAGGCCCAGTACCCACAACGCCTTAAGACAACCTACGTGCTACCTCCTCCAGGGAACTTTCTCAGGTTAGGGAAGTGGGAGGTGGGGAGAAGCAGCAGGGAGAAGTAGCCTCGCATTTTAAAAGGAAGCTGGAAGAAAAGTAAAAAAAAAAAACCCCACCTTGGTGTGGAGATATATCTAGCCATGACCCTGGGATGATTTGGGGTCAAGGGGACTGGATTTGTAGGCAGGAAGCTGCCTGTGCAGGGAGCTGGTATGGTTAGGACAGAGTTGCACTATACAGGTTGCCTGTAATGACAGGATAAACAGCGTGGGCAGGCAAGGCTAACCAGTGCCAAGTCTGAGCGAAAGGGCAGTGTTTGGAGGAATATTTTTAGATCTCTCTCAGAAGATCGTAATTGTAGGTTTTAGAGGGGTAGGGGATGAGAAGGCAGGATGGGGTGGGGGGTATCTTTGTGAGTGTATGATTCTGGGTTATTAAATTAACTGTAGGTATTTTATATGTGTTTGTGTTCCTGTGTGTAGACATATGTGTTTATGTAGGTTTACCCTTCACACGTGTTCTACATGTCATCTTGTAGCATCTGGCTGTGTTTGTATGTATCAGTGTTTGTGTCTGCTACTATGCATGTAAATAAGTTTTCCCTTTCCTAGTGTTCCTTCACGGGCTGGAGAAAGATGACTTTAGCTCAAAAATAACAACCTGGGTTCAGCGATTCCATGATTCCTCCAGCCTAGAAGTCTATCTCGGAACCTAGGCACTGGTTTACTGGAGATCATGGTAGTTAACTTCAGTAAGGTGGATTTAAAAAAAAAAAAACAGCCAGCCAGGTTCACCCCCCCCACTCCAGATGAAAAATGTGAACTCTGGAAAGTGAGTAGGAATAGGGCCCTCCTCTCCAGCTCCTCATTTAGATCGCACTGCTTGACTCTGAGTAATTTGACTGATCCTATAGATATGAACAAAGGCCTGGGAGCTGCTGCTCTGTGTGGTCAGACGGACAGAGGGGAAGGTGTGGGAGCTTCCCACCTTTAAAATAACATACATATATAGACTGGCACATGTACACTCTGTCGATTATAAGAAGCACACAGTGCTTGCCACTCATGCAAACAGTCTGCGGGGATGAATCAAACTTTGTTTTGTCTTTTTTTTTTTAAGGTTAAGAAATATGAGAGGGAGTCACACTCCTGAGATGAGAGCTAAGCACCCAAACCAAGAAATTAGAACACTAGCTCTTTAAAGTAAGACATAACAACTACACCTCAGAGCCCAACGAATCCAACTCCCTCATTTTGCAAATGAGGAAACTGAGGCCCAGAGATGCCAAATGATTTGCCCAAGGTCACACAAGGAATAAATATCAGAAGTAGGATCCAAACCTTAGTTGTCTGATTTTAGAGATTGTGCGCTTTCTGCTGTAGCAGGAAAGCAGCACAGGAAATGTGGTCCAGTGGCATAAGCACTGGTCTGAATCCTCCTTCTGATGTTTATTACCTATGTTACCTTGGATGAGTATTTTAACCCTTTGGGGCCTGAATTTCCTCACCTGTACAAATTGATGGGGTTAAACTAGATGACCTCTAAGTGGAGAGTCTAACATGAACCCAAAGCAACTGTGAATTGGCAGCCAAGGTGCCTCTCTTAAAGATCTCCTCCCATGACTGAGGCCACCCATGGCATTTCATTCTGGAGGGTCCGTCTGTGTGTTGTATCATTTGGAAGAAGGGGGAGTTTTCTGACTCACAACTCAAACCCATCACTGGTCATTCAGTCATTATCCATTTATGCCTCTGACTCCTCAAAACTTTCAGTCTCTGGAGAGTTCCCTATTAAAATTCAAAAGCCTCAGACTTGGGTCCTACCTAGCTAGCACCTCTTTATGCCTTAGAAGAAAACCCTAGTTTAAGGAATTTAGGAATGAAGACCCTGCCTAGACTGGGAAAATATCTTGTTGTTCAGTCATGTCTGACTCTTCCTGACTCCATTGACTATCTCTATGGGATTCTCTTGGCAAAAATGTTGGATTGTTTTGAATTTTCCTTCTCCAGTGTGTCCTCATTTTACAGATGAGGAACTAATACAAATAGGGGTTAAGTGGAAAATATCTGCTGGAAGTCAAAGCCAACAATAAGCATTTATAAACCCCTACTATGTGCCAGGCACTGTGCCAAGTGCTGGGCATACAAAGAAAAGCAAAAACAGATCCTACCCTCAAGAAGTCCGAAATCTAGTGGGTGGGTAAGTGTGTGTGTGTGGGGGGGGGGGGAGATGATAACAAGTGAATAACTATGTACATGCAAGATATATACAGAATAACTTGGAGACAATCTCAGAAGGAAGCACTTACAGCCCAGAAGACCCAGAAAGTCTTCTTAAAGAAGGTGGGATTTTAGCTGGCACTTAAAGGAAGCCAGGGAAACCAGAGGGCAGAGGTGAGGAGGGAGAGCATTCCAGGCGTGGGGAAGAGCCAGGAAGAGCAGCAAGAGTCAGTAGTTGGTGTATCATGTGCAAGGAGCAGCCAGGAGGCCAGTGTCACTGAATCTTGGAGTATGTTGATAAAGTAAAATGTAAAAAAGGCTGAGAAGGTAAGAACGGGCCTGGTTACGAAGGGCTTTGAAAGCTAAACAGAAGATTTTATATTTGATCCTGGAGGCAACACTGGAATTTATCTAAAAGGGGAGTAGCACATTCTGGAATGAAGAAAGAGACTTAAAATGGGAAACATTCAGGGAGGTGGAGTGGGCAATTTTGCTTACTTCCCCATGTGGATGGTTGGGTAGGGGGAGGGCTTACCCTCCTCTTCACATACATGCTATTCTTTGATGTATGATGGAGCCATGTCGTGGTTTCACTGCTGCCAGTCAGTACTACATCTTCCTGCAGAGAGGGAAAACCACTCCTTAGTACAGTGGAAGAAGCAGCTAGGTGGCTCAGTAGACAGATGCTGGGCCTGGAGTCAGGAAGATTCATCTTCCTGAGTTCAAATCTGACCCAAGACATTTACTAGCTGTGTGACCCAGGGCTTGCCTCAGTTCTTCCTCTGTAAAATGAACTGGTGAAGAAGAAATAACTAACATTTATGTAGTGCTTACTATAGGCTAGGCACTATGCTAAGTGCTTTACAATTATTATTTCATCTGATCTTCACAACAATCTTGGGAAATAGGTGCTATTATTATCCCCCTGTTACAGATGAAGAAACCAGCAAACAGAATGAAATGACTAGCCCAGGGTTAACACAACTAATGAGAGTCTGAGGAAATATTTTAATTCAGTTCTTTCCAACTCCAGGCCAGTACTCTACCTGCATCAACTAGCTGCCCCGGTTTTCTCATTCTTCGAATTTTGAAAATCACATGCATAATTTTCTTAAAAAAACCCCCACTAATTAAGCTTTAAAGCAGACTTCAACATGGCCAAAGTATATTTCTTGGAATTAAAAAATATAATAATCATTCAATAAGAAAATATACAAACAGAATACATTGTACATAAAAAAGGTTAAATCTTTTTCTTCCATTTCCATTAGTCATGAGTATTAATGCAGAAAGAAAACGAGATTTAGTACTAGAAGAAATGAAGAGATACTTCTTTAAGAAGAAATTGTCTGGAGTTCCTATCCAGATCATACATGTGTGGAGCCTTCCCCCATTATTCCAGCCAAAGACACATATATAATCTATGCTACTCCTTTAACCTGCCATTTATTGAAGAGTATTCTGAGATTTTTGTCTCAGATGTGTGTCATATTCTTTACTCCCCTACTGCCACCCAGAAGTAGATTTTAAACTCCTTGCACTCAAGAATGATGTCGTCTCTTTACACCATCCTGCCCCCACGGAATCTTATCTAGCACATTGTACCCAGTAGGCATACAAACATCAGACTGATTGGATAACCCATCCCCATTTCTATTGTTATCTGCTCTGCTTCTGTTACTTCTAATTATACCTGTGCAACTCCACTTCTTCTCCAGCTACCAGCCTTATAACTTCCCTCGTGCCTGCAGAGACTGCTCAAAATCTAGAGAGGGCATCCTGACCTCATTCCCGTTTACCATTCTATTAAAATCTAAAGTTTTGTGGAAATTGGAAGAGAAAAAGATAAGACATTGTGGAATTTTGTGGCATAGTTAAGATATAGGGGAAAAAAAAAACTTCTCATGATTCTTGCTCCAGTCCTATGCATATTATGACATTTTGTGAGCAGTCCCTATGTTATCCCACTATCGCCAACTGGCAATTATGGGGCAGGCAAACCAGCTGAGCTGAAGCAGCAAGATGCCCTCAGGGTGAGACTTCAGGCACCATCTCTGTTACCATCACCGCTACCACACTACTTTGACCATCATTTCTCCTCAAGCCTCAGTAGAGACAGCCCAGGACTCAGTGGTCAAGAGCCCCACGAATCTCAGCTCACCAGGCCTGCTTCTTACCCAACCTGGTAGCCATCTTTGAATGGGACAACTCTTCCGGTGCTAAAACTTGGCAACTGCTTTCTTCAGCCTCCATCTCCTCAGCAGCCATGGGAATTGAAAATGGTGAAAGGAAGATCTTGTCATCAACATCCTTGGCCCTGTCAAAGGACCCAACATCAGAGATAGACATGGTTTTATCAATGGAAACCTCCTATGTATGTTGTCTCCTCCTATTAGAATGTGAGGTCCTTGGGAGCAGGGATTAGCTTGCTATTCCATTTATATCCCTAATACTTAGCATAGTGCTTTGCATATTTAAATGATTAATAAGTGCTTTTTCATTCCTTCATTTATTCATCTATAAAATGAGAGGGTTGGACTGAATGACCTCTATCACTTATAATTCTTACTCCATGACCCTATGTTCCTCATCTCATATTAAAAAAAAAAGAACTTCCTTCTCATCCTCCAGTGTTATTTAGTCTCATACATTGGCTATTAAAGACTTACAGACTCTTGCTTAGAGGGGTATAAGACAGAAGCAGAATATGGGGCAGGGAAGAGCAGGAGTATTGTAGTTATATTCAAGTATGGTGAAAGGCATATCTTCCCTAGTCCCAGTGAGTTGGCAAGGGTATTAACTGAGCACTGATTATATGCAGCATCTCCTATTAAGGACTTTGGGAGCAATTGACCCAAAGAATTTATTTTGTACATTAAAATGACAAAATACTTCCTTCACAACAATCCTGTAAGGTAGGTAATTGCAAATAATAGGGCAAATATCCCCATTTTACAAATAAAGGAACAGAGTCTCAGAAAGGAGAGGTGACTTACCAAAGGTCAGGCAGTAAGCTGGAAATCCCATTCTTTTGATGTGGAAGCTAGTGGTCTTCCCATTACTCCATGCTGCCTTCTGATCACCAGCCTATGTACCTGGCCCTAAGAATCTTGACTTCTAAGGGAGAAAGGCAAAGTGTTTTTGATCCTTTGCTAAAGACCTCAGAGAAGGGTGCCTCTCTAGTGACCTTCTACGTTCAGCAAAAATGGAAGCAGAGGAAGCTCGGCTTTAGTGTCCTCCCAGTATCCCCTATCATTCCCTCCTAGAGGACCAAATACCTTGCTCACCCTGCGACTACTCAGGGTCCTCCCTACTATCATATCTAACAAAAGTTTATCTCTTCCTGGATCTGCTCAGCAAGGTTGCTGGAAGGATCTGGTAAAACTCTTTCATGATAAGGTGATAATCGCAATACTTTCCTGTTTGTAAAAGGCCTTGCAGTTTAGAAAACACTTACTTATCATGATCTTACTTGATTCTCACCACAACCCTGCAAAGTAGAAAAGAAGAAGAAGAAGAAGAAGAAGAAGAAGAAGAAGAAGAAGAAGAA
>NW_020948983.1:57253197-57336640 GCF_900497805.2 Vombatus ursinus | reverse complement strand
AGGAGAAGGAGAAGGAGAAGGAGAAGGAGAAGGAGAAGGAGAAGGAGAAGGAGAAGGAGAAGGAGAAGGAGAAGGAGGAGAAGGAGAAGAAGAAGAGAAGGAGGAGAAGGACAAGAAGAAGAGGAGGAGAAGGACAAGAAGGAGGAGGAGAAGAATAAGAATCAAAGGTGGGGAGCAGGAGAGCAGGTGGTAGCAAAGAACTATGAATATGGTGGGAGGGAGGAAGGAAAAAGAAGGAAATGTGTCAGAACAAAGAGCTGATAGGCATTTTAGGAATCATAAGATTATAGGGTTATAGATTTGGTTCTGGAAATGCCTGGAACAGTGCCTGGCATCTGGTAGATACTTAATGAATGCTTGCTGATTGACTGGCCTGACCATTTATCCCAACCCCTTCATACAAATGAGGAAAGTAAGTCTCAGAGAAGTTAAATGGCTTGCCCAAGGTTGCATACTTGTCCAAGGTCAAGTGACAGAGCTTAAACTCCCATCTGGGGTTCCTGATTACCAATCTATGGTTCTTTCCATTCTATCTTTTTTCCTTTGTTTCTCCTTCAGTCAATGGACCTTCAACAATCCCACCATGGACCATATGCCATTTGATCTTCTATATGACCCGTGAAGTCTAAAGAGTTCAGAGTTAGTCTCCACTGAATTCAGAAGAACAGAGGTCCTTCAATTGTTTAACTGACCCTAACCCTCTAGTTTGGAGTTTTTCTCAGAGCTGCAGTGGAACATGTGTTTGCCTCCCATCCCACTTTTCTCAGATTCCTCATATTTCCCAAAGAGAGGCACTTCTCCATTGACCCAAATCCCAATTTAGGTGGTCTTTTGGCTTGTCATGTTGTTGTCAAGATCTATTTTTCAATTAAAGCTGAATTGGGTCAGTTTTAAACAATAGCACTCTTACCTATATAGGAAGCCTGCTTAAAATTGGTTCAGAAAAGATTTCTTCAAAGTCCAGTGGAAGGGATGCATCTAATATCTAGTTTGTGTATAGTAGGAACATCTTGATGTTTTTATTCAGGGTCAGCAGCTGCTCCGGCACCCACGTCTCTCCCTCTCTCCTGCTGTGGGAACCTCATCTACAAAGGGTCAGTCATTGGCAGGAAGAGAATCCAGCCAGATGTGAACGCTCCAGATACAAATATTAATTATGAAACAGAACAGCAAGTTTCTTATTTTGCCCTCTCTTTGAACAGGAACAGCAGCCCACACACAACTGGAACATGTCTCTGGGGTTACTATGTTCATGCACTCTGCCCACTTGTCTGCACTTGGCTCCTTGATTCAAATTTCACTCTTCTTTAGGCTGTGAGCACTCACCAAATACTTCAGGATAATCTGCCTGGTTTTAGAGGAATGACTACATTGTTTAAAGACTTCTTTCCCCCTCCACTCCACCTTCCTTCCAGGAGCAATCTTAGGATTAGGTATAGAGTCAGCAATCAATTGTGATTTGAAGGACCTTGGACAAGATCCCTGCCCCAATGATTAACCCTACCACCTGCCATTCTCCTATTCAATTTCATTCCAGGGGGTCTTTAAGATTCCTCTATTAAAATGCAAATATCTCTGGGAATTATCAACATTTATAAGCCTAGCCCTTAATTGAAAGCAAGGCCCTCTGTCTTACTAGATTGTAAATACTGAGACAGCAGAGATTTTCTCTTATTTAATCTTTGAATCTCCCTGGAAACCCCAAGCCCTGTAATCTGTACATAGTAGGCAGCTTGGTAAATGGTTGTTGACTTTAATTAAATGGAGATAGATGAGAATGGAGGTGGAAATGGCCATCAGTGAAAGTACCTGGAGGGAGGATGGACAAGAGGATAGGATAGTAAGGTGAGAGGATTCCCAAGACAAACTTTATAATTCCCAGTTTTGCTGGTCCCATTTCTGTCTGAAGTATCTGACATTCTAGACTGATAATGACTTTAATTTGAGAACTCAGAGTCCCTTGGGGGCCCTGTACTATGCCACTGGTGACCTGAACGCAGGTATTATTACACCTGTTTTATAGATGAAGAACCTGAAGTTCATGCAGAATAAATGATATTCAGAGGGTCACTCACAATTGGAGGCAGGTCTCAAACCACTGTCTTTCCTTTTTCTACTACACTGAACAGCATTGATTCTAAAGTCACTTCTTGATGATGAAGGTAAAGTGAGCTAGGGATGCGGAGGGGGGGGAGGTGGGGCGAGGTGTTGAAAGAGAAAGGAGGGACTGGGAATGAATATCTCAAAAGACACTTGTGGACATCAAAACGTCCTGAACTCAGCATCAAGAAGTTCAAGAGACCAGGGTGTAGAGCTGAATCCACCACTCATCCACTTTATTTCAGCACTCACATCACTGACGTGGAGATTCTTCCTCTCCTTAGCATCTAAAATCTGCCCCAACCTTACCTTGTCCAATCTCCTGCCAATCCCTTCCTTTCTACAAGCCAGGCAAACTTGATTACTCACCTCTTCCCCTCTCCTAAGGACCTCTACATTCTTCTGCCTTTCCTCAAGCTGTGCCCTGTACCTGGAATGTTTGCTCTTTGAACTCTTATTTAACTCTGAAGCACCGAACACAATGTCTGGCACATGGTAGGCAATTAATAAATAGATAAAGCATTTATCAAGCATTTATTATGTGCTAGGCACTGTGCTAAGTGCTGGAGATACAAATATAAGCAGGCAAGACAGTTCCTGCCCACAAGGAGCTCACATTTTAATGTGGGAAAACAACACACTAAGAGGAATAGGAAAGCAAGAGGGGTCCTACACTCATGATGGCCAGGATGTGCAATAGAATGGCAAGAGAATAGGAAAGCTGGGCTATCGGAGCTCAGAGTAGTTCCAGAGGAGTCTGAGAGTCTGCTTGGGAGGAAGTGGAGATGAATATCAGAGTGGAGATTGGAGAGACAACCTGTCACCTTTAGTCCTCCCCACTTCTGCCACCTATTACCCAATTGACCTTGGAAAAATCACTGAACTCTGAATCTCAGTTTCCTGATTTTTAACATGATGGGGTTGGATTTAACCTGTAGGGTCCCTTCTAGCTCTAATATTATGATCTCTCCTCCAGGAATCCTTCCAAAATCTTTCTGTCAGATTCCTGATTCAGACTTCACTTTGTTTTGCTCTTTTCTAGTGCACTTAACATGTAGCATTTTGTATTAGAGTTGTCTGTCATTGTACTTTTTTGGTCCTCCTCACCCCATCTCGACTTTAGGCTCTAGGAGGGCCTGGACTATATATAATAAAAATAATAACACATTTCGACAATTATGGGGCAATGGAAAGTATGTTGCATTTGGAGTCAAAGGACCTAGGTTCAAATCTAACCTGTGCTACCTTGGGCAAGTCATTTACTCTTTCTGGGCCTCAGTTTCTCCATCTGTAACATGAGGACAATGGATTTCACTAGATGACCTCTGAAGTCCCTTTCAGCTCTAAACCTATGGTCCTATGTCATGTGAATTTTCTATCTTCCCCAGTGCCTAATACAGTGTTCTGTGCACAATAGGCAGTGAATATTTTTTAAATGAATAAATGATTGAATGGATGAATATGTTTAATAAAATCTTCTCTCAGAGGCTTCAAAGGGTGATTCAGAGGATAACAGGATGTAATTGATGTCAAAGTACTTTGTAAAGAAAATATCAGTTTAGCAATCAATCATCTTTGCCCTTGATCCTCTCCCCTGAGCTCAGGACCCCAATTTGAGAAACGTGACTTGGAGGGTTTGGTTAGCTATGGGGGCGAATCTGGTTTTGTAATTGCCATGAGCAGAGAATGTAGCTCTCTTCATCTGTGTGGGTTTGTGTCCCTTTGCTTTAAGGGTACCAGTAAAAATAGAAGACAGCAGCAGCAGAAAGCTGTGTACCTGAAGGATTTTCCCTTTCGTTTCCAGACAGCCATCCAGTTTACTCTTTCTTCTCTAAGTGCTCCTCTGATGCTTGGCAGAAAGCCATGTTCTGTGGGAAGAGAAGTGAATCAGTGCATTTGATTAGGGGAGACATACGCTTTGAATCGGCAGGGTCCCAAAATCCACTACTTCCTCAGTATCCAGGGAGTTCATTTATTTATTTTTGGGGGCCCAAATGACCTTGGCCATTACTTTAATTCCCCTCTTTTTTCCTGTTCAGTTCTGCCCTGAGCTCCCTTTGTCTCTGAGCATGTCACAAAATGACTTACACATGAGGAAAAAAGTCATGTTTGTGCATAGTTTACTTAGATAAGGGGAAAAAAACAAGGCTCAGAAGATGCGTGGGAGAGGCAGAGAGAGACAGAATTAGCCATATTTCATGGGACTGTCTACATGACAGGACTAGCCCTTGATGTAGGCGTGTTAGGAAGTCTCCTGTGAAGTGTATTCTAAGGGACCCTGAGAGCCCTACTTTCTGAAATGTCTCTGCGTCATCAGTCTGCCATAAATGTTCTGAAGTTTTCAGTGTTAGAATTGGGTTAGGGCATTGTTTCTAGACAGGGGGAGAAGGGGCAGGGTTTTAAGACTGGGTAAGCAGGTGATTTGCCTCATCCTTCCTAGATTGTAAGCTCCAGGAGACACGAAGGGAATAATTTTAATAACAATAACAGCAACAACCACAGTAACTCATGTTTATGTATTTTTATTATTTTTAAATTTTTAAAATTATTTATTTTTAGTTTTCAACATTCACTTCCATAAGATTTTGAGTTTTAAATTTTCTCCCCCTCCCTTCCTACCTTCCTCCCCAAGATGGCATGCAATCTGATGTAGGCTCTACATATACACCCCTATTAAACATATTTTCACATTAGTCATGTTGTAAAGAAGAATTAGAACCAATAGGAGGAACCACAAGAAAGAAGAAACAAAACAACACAGAAGGAAAAAAAAAGCAAATAGTATGCTTTGATCTGCATTCAGACTCCATAGTTCTTTCTCTGGATAACATTTTCCATCATGAGACTTTTGGAGATGTCTTAAATCCTTGCATTGCTGAGAAGAGCCAAGTCTATTAAAGTTAGGCATCGCACAATGTGGCTGTTGCTGTGTGCAACTTTCTCCTGGTTCTGCTCATTTCACTCAGCATCAGACCATAAAAGTCTTTCCAAGTTTTTCTGAAGTCTGCTTGCTCATCATTTCTTATAGCACAATAGTATTCCATTACATTCATATACCACAATTTCTTCAGCCAGGTCCCAATTGATGGGAATCCCCTCAATTTTCAATTCTTTGCCACCACAGAAAGAACTACTATAAATATTTTTGTACATGTGGGTCCTTTTCCCATTTTTCTGACCTCTTTGAGATATAGCCCTAGAAGTGCTATTGCTGGGTCAAAGGGTATGCACATTTTTATAGCCCTTTGGGCATAGTTCCAAATTGCACTCCAAAATGGTTGGATAAGTTCACAACTCCACCAACAATGCCTTAGTGTTCCAATTTTCCCACATCCTCTCCAACATTTATCATTTTCCTGTTTTGCCATGTTAGCCAAGGTGGGATGTGATACTTCAGTCATTTTGATTTGCATTTCTCTAATCAATAGTGACTTAGAGCATTTTTATATGACTATAGATAACTTAAATTTCTTCATCTGAAAACTGCCTGTTCATATCCTTTGGCCATTTATCAATTAGGGAATGGCTTGTATTCTTATAAATTTGACCGAGTTCTCTATATATTTTAGAAATGAGGCCCTTATCAGAGAGCCTGGTTGTAAAAATTCTTTCCCAGTTTTCTGCTTCCCTCCTAATCTTGCTTGCATGGGCTTTGTTTGTGGAAAACCTTTTCAATTTAATGTAATCAAAATTATCCATTTAACTCATGTTTATATAAGGCAGAGGTTCATAATATTTTCGGCCACCATGAATCCTTTTGGCAGTCCAGTGAAGCCTATAGACCCCTTCTCAGAATAATGTTTTTAAATGCATAAAATACACAGGATGATAAAGGAAATCAATTGTTTCAAAACACAATGATCAAAATGAAAAAATACAACAAGTTTATGGACCCCAGATTAAGAACCTCTGAATAGGGCTTAAAATTATTAAGAATTAAGGTTTAAAAAGTATTTTATATACTTTATCTCATTTGCTTCTTATAATCCACCTGGTAGGGAGAAGCTATTATCTCCATTTTACAGATGAGAGAGTAAAGAGAAGTTAAATGACTTGCCTAAGGCCACACAGTTAGTATCTCTCCAACACCTTGCTGTAGGAACCAGAGGTCATATCCTGGGGTACTTAACATTTTCACTCCCCATCCGGAGGACCTGCTGCTCTGAAGGTTATTGTTCAGTTGTTTTAGTCATATCTGACTCTTTGTGACCCTATTTGGGGTTTTCTTGGCAAAGATACTGGAGTGGTTTGCCATTTTCTTTTCCAGCTCATTTTACAGATGAGGAAACTGAGGTAAACAGGGTGATATGACTTGCCCAAGACCACATAGCTAGGAAATATCTGTGGCCAGATTTGAACTCAGGTCTTCCTGACTCCAGGCCTGGCACTCTATCTGGTGAGTACCTTATGTGGCCCACTCTATCTGAGCTGGCTCCAGACATTCATCACTTTATTTTTCAGTCTTCTTACCATCCAGCCACCTTGCTTCTGCTTTCAATCTCACCAAACAACCCTTTCCCACTTCACTACTTTCTAGTTAAGGAAACAAAATCAAATCACCTGCTATTTCTATCTATTGTCCCATGGCTCCATTCACCATACCTGTAACTTTCCAAACCAAAATACTTTTCCTAGGCCACCACTCCCTTAAAAGTGTTATTTCCCCTATTAGAATGTAAGTTTCTTGACGGGAAGGATTGTCTTTGATTTTGTATTTAAATCTCTAGGGCATAGCTCAGTGCTTGGCAGATAGTAAGTACTTAAGACATGTATGTGTGTTTTTCACTTACTCATTCGGTCTGAGGCAGGATTCTAACCTAGGTCTTTTTGTCTCTAAGTCCAGAACTCTAACCACTGTTCCATGAAATGTCTCGAAACATTTGAACTACCTACCTTCCTCCAGGGCTAGCATAGTGCTCTCTACAGTAGGCAGTTAACATATGTTTATTGAGTTAAGTTGTATTTTTGCCCTCCAGGGCATGCCTTTCCCCTGCCTTGTACACTATGGCTCCAGCAGTTCCAGAGCAGTGTAGATTTTTCATCCTAGGCTTTTTTCGTACATAGAATCAGTGGAGGGAATAGATATCAGCCACTAGTACTTGTTGCATTGGTTTATTAGGCTAATCAGCCCAAATCAGCATCAAACCACAATGGTATGTGACTTGGGCAAAGGTTTCCAGGCTTATTGGGTACCTGGAATTCGATATTGGAATGAAATAAAACACAGACAGGCAAGTCTGGTCACTAAACAAAAGATTTGCTTAGTCATTTTAAGGGAAGGATTGTTAACAAAGATATTCATCAAGGATGCTAATGATTCAGCCGGCTTCAGCTAAGTTGATTCAACTGGGTTCAGCTCCCCGCCTCTCTGTGTTGTGTTGGTGGTCAAGCACTAGGGGGCCTATTGTCATTTTGTACACAGATGACCAAGACGCTATATCAACAGCCTGGGCCTTAGTCCGCTGAGTCAATTAAATCTCCAGGAGAATTTCAATACCTTTTAAGGAAAAAACTAACTTAACTTACATGGGGCAAGGTCTGAGGATATTGATCCCACTAGACTACGTGCCCCACTATTTCTGTGGCCCCATTAACTCAACATTACTATATATGGTCCCATTAGAAAGTTCCATTTATAAATGCAGATATGTTATCTAAGTACTAGCTATTAACATTAATAGAGCTAGGTGGTACAGTAGATAGAGTGCCTGACTTGGAGCCAGGAAGACTCATCTTTCTGGGTGTAAGTCTGCCCTCATATACTTACTAGCTGTGGGATCTTCAGCAAGTTAATTAACCTTGGTTGCCTCAGTTTCCACATCTGTAAAATAAGTTGGAGAAGGAAATGGCAAACCACGCCAGTATCTTTGCCAAGAAAACCCCAAATGTCGTCATGAAGAATCAGATAAGACTGAAATAACCGAACAATAACAACAACAAAGAGTTATTTATCAGATTAGTCAAAGCATAGAAGGGACCTCAGGAGATAAGACACCTCTACAAGTAAGGTTTGATGAGGAAAGGGAGGAAGTTGAAGCAAACATCTGGAAAGGGGTGCCACAGTGAAAAGGTCTAGTTAGTAAGGGATCAACATGAGGGCTCTGAGGACCTGGGAGAAAGAGGAGGCAGGGAGACTGCCTGAAATGTAATCGTCAGTCAGTATTCATCAAGGGCTTCCTATGTGCTGGGCACTCTTCCCAATGTGGAGGATAGAAATAAGGTATATATTATACATATAGATGTATATGTACATGTGTGTGTATGTATAGATACACATACATAAATACATATACATAGATACATATACACATGTATGTATGTTGTGTACATGCATACATGCATGTACACATATCATATAAGCAAAGAAAATAAAAGTACAAAGAGTGAAGGACAAATGCCTAATAAACGATGCTGACAATGGTGATGAAAAGAACTTGGAGATAGATGAGATCACCGTGGGCTGCTATGGTTAAAGAAGGCTTCATGAAAGAGGCAGGTCTAGAGAAGTGCCTTGAAGGGTTTACATAGGAGAAGGGGTGGGCATTCCAGGAATGAAAAGGAATGTGAGCAAAGACACAGAGACAGGAAATCAGGAAGCCTGTTTGACAGATGGTAAGTAGACAACCTTGGCATTTCCACTTCTGGGGGCATAGGGTTAGAATTAGAAGTAGGGGGGAAAGTAGGGAGGAGAAATGTGTAGCTTGACCAAAGTCATCGTCATTGTCATCATCATCATCAAAAACATTAAAACACATCTGTATAGCTTTTTAAAGTGGGAAGCACTCTATATACATTATCTCATTGTTATCATCCCTGTTTTACGTCTCAGGCAACTGAGGCTGAGAAAGGTTAAATGACTTAGTGAAAGTCACAGAGCTGAGGCAGGATGTGAACTCAGACCTTTCTGACTCTCATGATAATAGCTGACAGCTAGATGGCACCATAGTGCATAGAGCACTGGACTTGGAATCAGGAAGACTCATCTTCATGAGTTCAAATCTGACCTCAGACACTGTGTGATCCTGGGCAAGTCACTTAACCCCATTTGCCTCAGTAACTCCAGTAACTTTGCCAAGAAAACCCTAAATGGATGTCACAAAGAGTCGGGCACGACTGAACAACAACATTTAGAGAGTGTTCTAAAGTTTGCAAAGTGCTTTAAATAACATTTTCTAATTTGATCCTGTCACAGTCTTGTGAGGTAAGTGGTATGATTACCTCCATTTTACAGAAGTAGAATCCAAAGCAAAGAGAGAGGTTAAGTGATTTGCCCAAGACCACATAGATAGAAAATGTATAAGACAGGATTTGAACTCAGATCTTCCTGACTCCGAGTTCAGTGTTCTATCTATTGTACCACCTACCCATTAAAGGCAGAGTGCCTCTCTCATCTGGTTTATGCAGGATTGAAATTTCCACAGCATTTCCCTCACAACAAACCTGTAAGGGAGCAGATTCAAAGGATTTAGGTCTAGAAAGGACGTTAAAGATTATCTAATCTAATCCTCTCTTCATTTTACTCCAACATAAGGAAACTGATTTGGCCAAAGGTCAAAGTCATTGGTAGCAAAGCTAGAGTTAGAACTCTGCTCCTCTACCTATGGGTCTAATGTTCTCCCTACCCTAGCCCTCCCTACCCTAGATCACTTAGATGTTTAAAGTAATGTAAGGTTTGGCAAGGCACTGTTCTCAGACAACCCGATGAGTTTCTGGCATTATTATTCCCATTCTGCAGGTTAGGAAATTGAGGGTCAAAAAAGGATAAGTGACTTGTTCCCCACAAGTAGCAACTCTCTGAGTCAAAACTCAAATCTGAGTTGTAGATGAAAGGATTTAGTATTGGGACTTTAGAGATTCTAGTTCAGGCCTGCATCACCTCTGGACTTCTGGGCTTTATCACTACAACAACTTCCTAATTCGTCTCCCAGCTTTCAGTGGCTGCCCTCACCAATCTAGCCTTTATGGAGTTATTGCATTGATATTCCTGAAATGTATACACACGTAAACACACACACACATATATACATACATACGTGTATATATATATATATATATATATATACGTAAATACACACACACATATATATAGAGACAGAGAGAGAAAGAGACAGAAACAGAAGCAGGGAGACAGAGACACACACATACGTATATACACACATGCTGTTATACATTGTGTATATCTGACAATGTCATTGTCATGCATTATGTATAATATATGATGATGTCACTCTCCTGCTCAAGAAATTTCAGTGACTCCCTATTGCTTTCTAGGTTAAAGCATAAATGCCTCTGTTTGCCATTAAAGCCTGTCAAAATCTGGCTCCAGTTCACTTTTCTTTCTTTTTTAAAATTTTTTTTATGTGGGGCAATTGGGTTTAAGTGACTTGCTCAGAGTCACACAGCTAGTGAGTGTCATATGTCTGAGGCTGGATTTGGACTCAGGTCCTCCTGACTCCAGGGCTGGTGCTCTATCCACTGCATCACCTAGCACCTCCTCCAATTCACTTTTCCAGACTGATTTCACATTACTTTACCCTGATACACTCTACAGTCGAGCCAAACTGGTCCACTGCTGTTCTTTATATAGGACATGTCATCTTCCTCAGTGCTCTTGCCTAGGATGTCTCTCCTGCCTGGAAAACTATCCCTCCTAACCTCCTTACTTCTTTTGAGGTTCAACTTAGGTGCCATCTCTTATACCAGATGTTTCCTAATCACCCCAGTTGTTTGTACTTCTCATCCTAGCCCACCCATTGCTGTTTTATTTTTGAGATTATTTATTTTCTTATCTACATGTTGTTTCCTACCAATAGAAGATGAGTTACTTTTGGGCAGGGACTGCTTTATTTTTACCTTTATTCATTAATTCATTTGCTCATTTATTCAAAAAATGCCAAGGTGCCAGGCACTGGGGCTATAAAGACAAAAATGAAACAACCCTTCCATTCCATCAAGGAATATATTTCAAAAACAAAGGCTTAGTGGGGGAAAAAAATCAGAGCAAACAAAACACAAACCTGCTTTGTTGGCCGGGATGAAATGTAGCCTCTGGCCAGAGGTGCCTGCCCCTTTCCTGCCCAGTAAATTCCTGTCATTGCTATTTCCCCTTGGCTGTAGGTGAAGCTCTTGCCCAAACAGTTTTGACCCTCTCGGGGTCCCAAGAAGAACTTCTCCAGCCGCAATGGAGACTGCTAGGGGTGGTGGTGCCCCAGGGAGAGCTGTCCCTGAGGCACTTGGAATGTATACTCAACCTACAGCTGCCTTAAATGTTAATTTCAGCTTGCTAAAGAAATGTACTCAGAAGACTCTGGGACCATCCTAATGCTGGCAAAATGCCTCCAGCTTCCGAATGACTTTCAGAAGCAGTGAACTCACTTCCTCTCAGCATCCTTCAGTGACAGCATCTTCCACAGCCCCAGTTTCTCAATGAGAAGGGATCATGAAGTAGTTCTGGGAATCCCTTGGCTCAGTGAATAAAAAGGATTAGGAAATACATATACTTTATAAGTAATTTTCAGTGCACTTCTTTCTCTCTTCTTTGAGAATCAGATATCCATCATCCTGTGGGAAGAAACATGTACATGATGCCCTCTGATTTATTCAGGATAGCTAGAGAAAGGAGTGCTCCGGTTTGCTGAGAAGCCTAGTTATCTTAGCCTTTCCACATACTGGCACCAGTTTCGAGTTTATGGATTCTCCCTCCAGGTTTTGAATCTGCGTGGTACTAGCCCACAATCCTCTCTAGTAATGGCTCCACAGGATCCAGAACAACTTGTAATGATGACAAGTGGGTGAGTGTTGAGCTGTTTACTGTGTGTTGTGGTAAGTGAATGACCAAGATCACATCTAGGTTTAAATCTTACGGTCCTATGAACTGTACAAAATGGGTGGTGGGATGGAAAGGGTGTTGAATTTGGAGTCAAATCCCAGCCCTGACATTTACAAACTGTATGATATTGGACAAGTCACTTAATCTCTCTGGCCTCAGTTTCCTCATCTGTAAAGTAAGGGGGTTGGACTAGATGACCTGAACTCCTTGAGAATAAAGATTGTTTGATTCCTTGTATTTATATTCTTAGCCCCTAACACAGTGCATGGCACATAGTAGGCACTTAAATGTTTATTGATTGATTGATTGATTTCCAACTCAAAATCTATGCTCCTATGAAGGCAGAGAGGATAATTGAGTAAATTAAGTAATTAAATAAAGGGATTCCCTTTATATCTGTCATTTAACCTTTGTTTGCCTTGGTTTCCTCAACTGTAAAAAGGGGATAATAATAGCACCTACTTGCCAGGATTGTTGTGAGGATCAAATGAAATTTACAAAGCACTTAGAATAGAGTTTGGTACATAGTAGACACTTAGTAAATGCCTATTTCTTTTCTTCTTTCCTTACATCTGCCCTCACCCCAATCCCATCCAGTGCCTAACAGTTTTCTTTACACAGTGGATGTATAATTAATTTGTTGAAATGGAGAAGAGAAAATTATCAATGCTCATTCCACGTATTTTACGCTCTCGGAGGTTGGGAGTGGCAACTGTCCGGAGTATTAAAGGAAATTAGAGAGCCCTTTGTCCAGATATGTCTTTATTACACCTTTCACCTGCTGTAGATTTACCTGGACTAGTTATATTTAAACTTTCCTTTGGGAATTTAAATATACCCCTGAAAGGGTTAATTCCCTTAGTAACTCAGCACTTCTCTGCCTGCCGAATCTGTCCACACTCTTTTCCAAGGTGGTACTTGGAATCTGGAGACCTAGGGTCCAGTCCCAGTCCTGCAATTTTCTACTAGTTGTGTCACATTCTGCAATCTACTTCACATCTCTGGGTCTATGAAAAAATGAGTGAATTAGATGAGATGATCTCTAAGGTCCCTTCCGTTTCCAACATTCTGTGATTTTTACAAATGACTTGGCCATCATCTATTCTCTACCAACCTATCAATTTTTTTTTTCTCACCTTGAAAGTGAAAAAAAAAAACTCCTCAATTTGCACTCAGAATTTATCACTTCTCTCTGGAGGTGAATAGCTTTTTCATCATGAGTCCTTTGGAATTGTCTTGGATCATTACATTGACTAGAATAGCTAAGTCTTTCACAGTTAATTATCCTTACAATAGTTACTGTGTACAATGTTTTCCTAGTTCTCACTTCACTTTGAATCAGTTCATGTAAGTCTTACCAGGTTTATCTGGAACCATCACCTTCATCATTTCTTACATCACAATTGTATTATATTACAACCATGTATCACAACTAATTTGGCCACTCTCCAATAGATAAGCATTCTTTTACTTTCCAATTCTTTGTCACCAAAAAAGAACAACTAAAAATATTTTTGTACATATAGATCTTTTTTCTTTTTCTTTGGTCTCTTTGGGATGCAGATCTAGGGAATTGCTACCAATTCTTTAAAGTTCATTTTAAGTACTTGCTTCTAGTTCAAACAGCATAGAGGAATTTGATAAGAACTGTTGGGAAGACTGGAAATCATGCTAGCAAAAATTATGCATAGAACAATATCTTAGACCACTTCCGCAACAAATTAAAAATGGATTCATGATCTGAATATTAAAGCTCATCCCATAAAAAATTAGATGACAAGCATATCATATACCTTTCACAGCTATGAGTAGGAGATGTATTCCTCACCTGATGAGGGACAAAGGCAATGACAGAAAAGAAAATCTGTAATTTTGAGCGCATGACATTGAAAAGCTTCTGCACAAGCAAAATGGATGCCTCTATTATAAGAAAGGAAGTGGCAGAATAGGAAAAAAAAGGTTAGATATCCAAGATGTATAGACAACATATAAATACATAAGATCAAAAGACATTCCCAAATAGATAAGTGGTCCAAAGATATGAACAGACTGCCACTTCAACCTGTTTAATTTTGGTAAAGCACTTTAGCCTCTTTGAGCCTCAGTTTCCTCATATGTATAATGAGAGTGTTAAACTAAATCCTTTCCAGTTATAAAAATCTTAATCTATGCCTAGATGACCCTTAGATCTCAGTGGAGGTAACCTAGGACCTAGTGACCAAGAATCTTGGGAATAGCATCTTCCCTCAGGACACCCCCACCTTCAGCCATCTGGGAGAGGAATAATCTCTGAAGAAACCGGACATGGAAACTGACATTGCAGGTGCTACAGGTCCCACGTCTTCAGCAGCTGCAGCTAGTGAAGCCCAAGAAAGAATGTTCTTGGCATTGGTAAGTGGTTAAACATCAGAAACACATATGGTTTTATCATTGGAGATGACACTAAAGACGATGTATTACCATCTGCCTTGTTACTGAACACTAAGGACCACCGGGCTTTTTCCATCTGCCTTGCAGCTGAAACTTCACATAGGAATGGTCTTCCTCATTAGCATATGAACCCCTTGAGAGTAGGGGCTGTCTCACTTTTCTATTTGTATCTGCAGAAATTAGCACAATACTTGGCACATAGAAAATTCTTAATAAGTGTCTCCCTCTTCCTATCCCCCCAGCCATTCATTCATTCATTTGTTCTGTCATAAGTTCCTTCCAGGTCTAAATCTATAATCCCATGATCCTCATAAAGATGCAAGTTGATATATACTGCAGGATTTTCATTCCCATTTTATAGATGAGGAAATGGAGATTAAAAAGGCCAAGTCACAACTGAACAATGACAACAACATGCTGGGTCAAACTGGTCATGTGGGGCTTGAATCCTCGATGAGCTTGGCTGTCTAAAAAATCTGCCATGGGCACCAGCTCCTGGACCTCTGGTGACCTCTTCTTGATCTCTCCACCTTTGATGCTTTCAAGGTCACAGACTAGTCTGATTCTCTTTCACCTAGAACCAGGAAAGAACAAAGAGGCAAAAGCCAGAGACACATATACTCACAGCCTTGTGTGGGTCCAGGTAAAGAGATTAATTAAGGCTCAAGGCTTCTCTCCCTACCTGGAGGTAGGCTGGAACCTTATAGAAGCTGCTGCCTCCTCATTCCAACACAGCCAGAAAGTAAAGACTGAGTCATCTCTGATTAGTGCCTTTTGTAAACATTCTCAGTTCTGAATCTGCTGCCAACAGAAAAGTTCCTCTTTTTCACATGGTAAGCAGGTCAGAAACAATACCTGCACATGCTCTGAAGTCCACATGGGGACTGAATCAGCAGGGCATACAAGGACTGAGCTCTCATTGTCCAAACCCAGTCTTCCATTACAATAATATTTGTTATAGTAACTCTAAGATTCTTTTGCAGAGACTCTAGAACTTATCCCCAATGAATATGCTTAGGTTTCCCCATTATAGGAAAAAATGTCTTCCCTCTACCATTCTACTCCTTCAAACTATAATTATAGTCATCTCTTGACATTTATGGTTTTTACATTTGCAGTTCTGGTTATTCAAGGGTTGGGCATTGATAATTAAATGGGAATTTTTGGAAATTTGCAGCATACTACCGAAAATTACAGATGATGGGTGTATATAAAGAAAAATAGTGTCATAAATGCATAAATACTACATATTATTAACCTATTTTGTCATTTACTACCATAAATATACGTATGTAAATTTATTATAAATACTTAAATTTTGGGGAAGCTAGGTGGCACAGTGGATAGAGCACTGGTCCTGGAGTCAGAAGGACCTGAGTTCAAATCCAACCTCAGACAGTTGACACTTACTAGCTGTGTGACCCTGGGAAAGTCACTTAACCCCATTGCCTAGCCAAAAAAAAAATAGTTAAATTTTGTTAAAAGTTTCAGTGTGCTAAAACAAACAAACAAACAAAAAAAGCTATGGGTTACACACTTGTCTCTACTATCCAGACTCAGTCACATGATTTTCTCTCCCAATGATTGTTGTATGTTGTGCTTTTCTTAGAAAGAAAATCTGTGAAACACTTGCTACAGCTTCACCAGTGGCTGGGAAGACTCCATGGTACGTGAGATACTGATCTCTCACATAGAAACTGCAACTTTTTTATGAGTTCAGTGTGTTGTTTTACTTATTTTGTGTGTTAAATAAATATGATCAGAATTATTAAAAATAAAGGTTTGGGATGGGGCCTAGAGTTATCCTGTTTTTTTGCATTTTCATGTGTATGGCTCCCTAACTCCCATGAATGTCTACGGATGTCTGTATATCTCTCCAGCTTATCTACAGAGGCAAATGGTATGATGGATAAAGTGTAATACCTGGAATCAGGACACTGGAGTTCCAATTCAGATTATGACACTTAATAACCTTGTAACCATGGGCAAGTTTCCTGGTCTAGAAAATGGGTACAATTAATACATATAGTGCCACATAGGGGTATTGTGAGACTCACATGAGATAATGATATAAAGTGCTTTTGTTGTTGTTCAGTCATTTCAGGCAAGTCTGACTTTTCATGACCCCATTTAGGGTTTTATTTATTTTTTTTAATTCTTATTTAGTATTTTATTTTTCCCAGTTACATGAAAAACAATTTTTTTAATTTTTAATTTTTTTTTTATTTTTAACATGTGTTTTTAAAACTTTGGGTTACAAATTTTCTCCCTTCCTCCCTCCCCACCCACCCTCATTGAAAAGGCAAGCATCTCGGTACAGGTTGTAAGTGTGTAGTCATGCAAAATACTTCCATAGTAGTCCTGTTGTGAAAAACTAAGTATATTTCCCTTCATCCTATCCTACCCCCCATTTATTCTATTCTCTCTTTTGACCCTGTCCCTCTTCAGAAGTGTTTGCTTTTGCTTTTTCCCTCCCCCAATCTACCCTCCCCTCTATCAACCCCCTGCTCTCTTGTCCCCTTCCCTCCTTATTTTCCTGTAAGATAAGATAGATTTCCACACCCCATTGTGTATGTTATTCCCTCCTTAAGCCAAATTCTATGAGAATAAGATTCACTCATTCCCTCTCACCTTCCCTCATTTCCTCTCCACTGTTTTTCTTGTCTGTTTCATGTGAGATATTTTACCTCATTCTACTTCTCCCTTTCTCCTTCTCCCAGTATAATCTTCTCTCACCCCTTAATTTTATTTTCCAGATATCACCCCTTCATCTTCAACTCACCCTGTGCCCTCTATCTATCTATCTATACATACATATAATTTTTTTCCCTCCCACTACCCTAATGCTGACAAAGGATTCATGAGTTACAAATATCTTCTTTCTCTGCAGGAATGTAAACAGTTCAACCTTAATAAGTCTCTTATGATTTCTCTTTCCTGTTTACCTCTTCCATGTTTCACTTGAGTCTTGTATTTGAAGGTCAAATTTTCTATTCAGCTCTGGTCTTTTCCATAGGAATGCTTGAAAGTCCCCTATTTCATTGAATAACCATTTTTTACCCTGAAGGATTATACTCAGTTTTGCTGGGTAGGTGATTCTAGGTTATAGTCCTAACTCCTTTGCCCTCCAGAATATCATACTCCATGTCCTCTGGACCCTTAAATGTAGAAGCTGCTAAATCTTGTGTTATCCTGATTGTGTTTCCACAATACTTGAATTGTTTCTTTCTGGCTGCTTGCAATATCTTCTCCTTGACCTGGGAATTCTGGAATTTAGCTATAACATTCCTAGGAATTTTCCTTTGGGGATCTCTTTCAGGGGGTGATCTATGGATTCTTTCCATTTCTATTTTTCCCTCTGGTTCTAAAATATCAGGGCAGTTTTCCTTGATAATTTATTGAAAGTTGATGTCTAGGCTCTTTTTTTGATCATGGCTTTCAGATAGTCCAATAATTTTTAAGTTCTCTCTCCTGGATCTATTTTCCATGTCAATTGTTTTTCTAATGAGATATTTCACATTCTCTTCTATTTTTTCATTCCTTTGGATTACTGTTACAGTGCCTTGATTTCTCAAATTGTCCCTAGTTTCCAATTTCTTTATTCTAACTTTTAAGGAAGTATTTTCTTCAGTAAGCTTTTGAACTTCCTTTTCCATTTGGCCAATTTTGCTTTTTAGGGAATTCTTCTCCTCATTGACTTTTTGGACCTCTTTTGCCATTTGGGTTAGGCTCTTTTTTAAGGTATTATTTTCTTCAGTATTTTTTGGATCTCCTTTAGCATCACTCTCAGTTTTTCTTCTCTTACTTGCTCCTTAAAAGTCCTTTTTGAGCTCTTCCATGGCCTGGGAAAAAAATCATATTTTTTCCTGAAGGCTTTGGATGTAAGAGCTTTGGCTTCTTTGTCTTCTTTTGGTTGTATGTTTTGATCTTCTTTGTCACCAAAGCAAGGTAATATAGTCTGAATCTTTTTGCACTGCTTGCTCATGATCCCAGCCAATTACTTGAGTTATAGACTCTTTGTTAAAGTAAGAGTCTGTTTCCAGTGTGGAGAATGTACTGTCCCAAGCTTCAGCGGTTTTGTGCAGCTGTTTTCAGAGATATTTCTAGGGACCTGTAAATTTTCAGTTCTTCCAAGGTGCTGTGATCAGGGGTGAGGTGTTTACTCCTTTCCTGGCCTGTGCTCTGGTCTATGAGCACTCTTTTCTGTCTTGGAACTGTGAGGAGAGTTTCTTCTCCACAGTCACTACAAGCTCCACCACACCAGCACTCCTCCTCGCCCCAGAACCACCACCCAGAACTGTGACCCAGATCCAAGTAAGGGCAAAGCAAGAGAATCCTGCACCAGCAGAGAGATCCCTGCAACCTCCCTCTGATCAACCACTCGATTCCCCTTCAGTCTGTGGGCCAGAAGCTCAGGAAGTAGCCGCGCCCCAAGGAATGGGGCTGGGACCCCGCTATCCTCTCTCATCACCATAGAAATAGACTTTTCTCACTGACCTTCTAAGTTGTCTTTGGTATTCATGGGTTGAGAAGTCTGGAAACTGCCACAGCTGCCTGCGATTCAGCCCTCTGAGGCCTGCTCCAGGGTTGCTGGGGCCTGCGTGCCCACTCCGAACTGCGCTCCTCTCCCTGCCCGGTGGGATATACCTTTCTGATCAACCATCCAGGCTGTCTTTGGTTGGAAATTTGTTTCACTGTCTTTTTGTGGGTTCTGCTGCTTCAGAATTTGTTTAGAGCCATTTTTTATAGGTATTTGGAGGGGTTTGGGGGAGAGCTCAAGCAAGACACTGCTTTTACTCCACCATCTTGGATCTGCCCCACCCCCAAAAATTTTTAACATTCCTTTTTTAAAACTTTCAGTTCCAAATTCTCTCCCTTCCTCCCTCCCCCTTATTGGGAAGGAAAGAAATTCAATATAGGTTATATATGTGTAGTCATGCAAAACATATCCGTAATAGTCATGTTGTGAAAGAAAACATAGACAAAAAAAACCTGAGGAAAAATAAAAAAGTAAAAAAGTATGCTTCAATCTGTACTCAGACACCATGGGTTCCTTGTCTGGGGATGGATAGCATCCTTTATCATAAGTCCTTCAGAGTTGTCTTGGATCATTGTATTGCTGAGAATAGCTAAGTCATTCATAACTGATCATCTTACAATATTGCTGTTACTTTGTACACAGTACATTTCACTTTGCATCAGCTTATGCAAGTCTTTCCAGGTTTTTCTGAGAGCATCCTGCTCATCATTTCTTATAGTATAACAGTATTTCATCATAATCACATACCACAATTTGTTTAGCCATTCACCAACTAATGGGCATTCCCCTCAGTTGCTAATACTTTACTCCAGAAAAGAGCTGCTATAAATATTTTTTGTATGTTTAGGTTCTTTTCCTTTTTGTTTTTTTATTTCTTTTGAGATACAGACCTAGTAATGGTATTGTTAGGTCAAAGGGTATGCATGGTTTTGTAGCCCTTTGGGCATAGTTCCAAATTGCTCTATAGAATTGTTGAATCAGTTCACAATGCCACCAACAGTGCATTAATGTCTCATTTTCCCCACATCCCCTCCAACATTTATCATTTACCTTTTCTGTCCTGTTAGCCAATTTAATAGGTATGAGGTAATTTCTCAGAATTATTTTACTTTGCATTTCTCCAATCAATAGTGAGTTAGAGTATTTTTTCATATGACTGTACATAGCTTTGATTACTTCATCTGAAAACTGATCATATCATTTGGTCATTCATCAATTGGGGAATGGCTCTTATTTTTATAAATTTGACTCAATTCTCTATGTATTTAGAAATGAGGCCTTTATCAGAGAAATTTGCTTCAAAATTTTTTTTTCACAGTTACTATTGCTAGCTGTATTTTCCTCCATCCTATTCTCCTCCCTTGTTTATTCTATTTTCTCTCTCCTTTCACCCTGTTTCTACTCAAAAGTGTTTTGCTTCTGACTATCCCTCCCCCAATCTGCTCTCCCTTCTTTCACCACCTCCCTCCTTCTCTTATCCCCTTCCCCTCCTACTTTCCTGTAGGAGATTTCTATACCCAATTGAGTGTATATGTTATTCTCTCTCTGAGCCAATTCTGATGAGAGTAAGGTTTACTCACTCCTCCTCTTTCCTTCCAGTGTAAAAACTTTTTCTTGCTTCTTTTATGTGAGATAATTTACTGCATTCTACCTCTCCCTTTCTCTTCCTCCCTGTGCATTCCTCTCTTACTCTTTAGTTTAATTTTTTGAGATATCATCCCCTCATATTCAACTAACACCTGTGCCCTCTGTCTATATATAATCCTTCCAACTACCCTAATAATGAGAAAGGTCTTATGAGTTACAAATATCATCTTCTCATATAAGAATGTAAACAGTAACCTTATTAAGTGCATTATGATTTCCCTTACCTGTATAGTCTTTTATGCTTCTCTTGAGTCTTGTATTTGAAAATCAAATTTTCTATTCGGTCTGGTCTTTTCATCAAGAATGCTTGAACTCCTAGGAATATTGCAGCCAAATTCTGAGTTCCCAGGTCCAGGAGAAAATATTGCAAGCAGCCAGAAAGAAACAATTCATGTATTGTGGAGACATAATCAAGATAACACAGGATTTAGCAGCTTCTATATTAAGGGAACACAGGGCTTGGAATATGATAATCTGTAGGGCAAAGGAGATAGGATTACAACCAAGAATCAATCACCCACCCAGCAAAACTGAGTATAATACTTCAGGGGAAAAAATGGATATTCAGTGAAATAGAGGACTTTCAAGCATTCTTGATTAAAAGACCAGAGCTGAATAGAAAATTTGACTTTCAAATACAGGACTCAAAAAAAAGCATGAAGAGGTAAAGGAAAGAGAAATCATAAGGAACTTATTAAGGTTGAACTATTTACATCCCTACATGGAAAGATGATATTTGTAACTCATGAGACCTTTGTCAGTATTAGGGTAGTTGGAGGGAAAAAAATTATACATGTAGATAGATTGATAGATAGAGGGCACAGGGTGAGTTGAAGATGAGTGGGTGCTATCTAGAGAATAAAATTAAAGGGTGAGAGAGGATTATACAGGGAGAAGGAGAAAAGGAGAGGTAGAATGGGGCAAATTATCTCACATAAAACAGATGAGAAAAGGCTTTTACAATGGAGAGGAAATGGGGGAAAGTGAGAGGGAATGAGTGAATGTTATTCTCATAGGATTTGACTTAAGGAGGGAATAACAAACACACTCAATTGGGTATGGAAATCTATCTTACCTTGCAGGAAAATAGGGGGGAAGGGAACAAGAGAGCAGGGGGAAAGATAGAGGAGAGGGCAGATTGGGGGAGTGGGTAATCAGAAGCAAACACTTCTAAGGAGGGACAGGGTCAAAAGAGAGAATAGAATAAATGGGAGAAGGGGGTGAGATAGGATGAAGGGAAATATAGTTAGTTTTCCACAGCATGACTACTATGGAAGTGTTTTGCATGACTACACAAGTATAACCTGTATCTAGTTGCTTGCCTTCTCAATAAAGGTGGGGCGGGGGAGGAAGGGAGAAAATTTGGAACCCAAAGTTTTAAAAACAAATGTTAAAAAATTGTTTTCACATGCAATTGGGAAATAAAATATATAGGCAATGGGGTATAGAAATATATTCTGTTCTACAGGAAAATAGAAGAGGAAGGAGATAAGAGAAGGGGGGATAGAAGGAAGGGCAAATTAGGTGAAAGGGTATTCAGAATGCATGCTGTCTTGAGGTTGGGGGAAGGACAAGATGGGAAAAAAATTTGGAACTCAAAATCTTGTGGAATGAATGTTGAAAACTAAAAATAAATAAATTAATGAATCTTTAAAAAAATGCTTGAGAGTCCTCTATCTCATTAAATGTCCATTTTTCCCCCTGGAGGATTATACTCAGTTTTTCTGGATAGCTGATTCTTGGTTGTAATTCTAACTCCTTTGCCCTCTGAAATATCATATTCCAAATCCTCTGATCCTTTAATGTAGAAGCTGCTAAATCTTGTGTTATCTGACTGTGGCTTCATGATACTTGAATTGTTTCTTTCTAGCTTCTTGTAATATTTTCTCCTTGACCTGGGAACTCTGGAATTTGGCTCTAATATTCCTGGCAATTTCCATTTTGGGATCTCTTTTAGGAAGTGATTGGTGGATTCTTTTAATTTCTATTTTACCCTCTGGTTCTAGAATATCAGGGCAGTTTTCCTTGATAATTTCTTGAAAGATCACATCTAAGCTCTTTTTTTGATCATGGCTTTCAGGTAGCCCAATACTTTTTAAATTCTGTTTCCTGGATCTATTTTCCAGGTCAGTTGTTTTTCCAATGAGATTTTTTCACATTGTCTTCTTTTTTTTATTCTTTTGGTTTTGTTTTATATATTTTTTTATTTCTCATAAAGTCATTAGCTTCCATTTGCTCCATTCTAATTTTTAAGAAAGTATTTTCTTCAGTGAGCTTTTGGACCTCCTTTTCCATTTGGCCAATTTTGCTCTTTAAGGCATTCTTCTCCTCATTGGCATTTTGGACCTCTTTTACCATTTGGCCTAGTCTGTTTTTCAAGGTGTTATTTTCTTCAGTATTTTTTTGTGTCTTCTTTACCAAGCTGTTGACTTATTTTTCATGATTTTCTTGCATCACTCTCATTTACTTCTCTTCTCAATTTTTCTTCTACCTCTCTTACTTGATTTTCAAAATCCTTTTTGAGCTCTTCCATGGCCTGAGACCAATTCATATTTTTCTTGGAGGCTTTGGATATAGGAGCTTTGATTTTTTTTGTCTTCTGAATGTGTTTTGGTCATCCTTGTCACCATAGTAACTTTCAATAGTCAGAGTTTTTTTCCCCATTGTTCATTTTCCCAGCTTATTAGTTGACTTTTAAGTCTTTGTTAAAGTATGGCTCTGCTTCCAGGGTGGAGAATGCACTGTCCCAAGTTTTAGGGGTTTTGTGCAGTTATTTTCAGAGATACTTCTAGGGACTTGTAAGTTTTCAGTTCTTCCAAGGTGGTATGATAAGGAGAGATGTTTACCACTCTCCTGGCCTGTGCTCTGATCTATGAGCACCTACAAGCACTCTTTTCTGCCCTGGAACTGTAAGGGTGGGGGGTCCCCCCTCTGCTGTGGCTACAAGCTGTACTGTACTAGTGCTCCTCCTCACCCTGGGACTACCACTCAGGACCTGGATATGAGTATGTGCAAAGCCACAGAGTCCTACCTCTGTGCTAGCAAAAAGACCCTTGTAATCTTCTTCTGACCAGGTGTTCAACCGCCTCACTATCTGTAGGCTGAGAGGTCTGGAAGCATCCGTTGCCACTGCCGCTGCTGATTTAATCACTCCTAAGGGCTGCTCTTGGTTTGTTGGGGCAGGGTTTGTGCTGGTGGGCCCTATGCTGTACTATGCTCCACTCTTACTCTCACTCAGGTGAGATAGACCTTTCCTGCCAACCTTCCAAGTTGTCTTGGGCTGGAAATTTGCTTCACTCCATCTTTTTGTGGGTTCTGCTGCTCTAGAATTTGTTCAGAGACATTTTAAGGGTATTTAGAGAGATTTGGGGGAGAGCTCTGGTGAGTCCCCGCTCTTACTCCACCGTCTTGGCTCTGCCTCATTTAGGGTTTTGTGGTAAAGATATGGGAATGATTTGTTCCTTCTCCAGCTTATTTTTACAGATGAGGAGACTGAGGCAAACAGGGTTAAGTGACTTGGCTAGGGTCACATGGCTAGTAAACGTCTCAGGCCAGATTTGAACTCAGGAAGATGAGTCTTCCGGACTCTAGGCCTGGCATTCTACCCACTGAGTCACCTACCTGCTCCTGTATAGTGCTTTACAGACATGTGATTATTACAGGATATTGCCACCTAGATGTCACTAATTACATCCTAAACCAACATATTCAGAACAAAACTTGAGATTTCTCCCATAAAATCTGCTCTTCCTTCAGATCTCTTTCTTTCAATGGCACCACCAATCATCAGATTACTCATATCTAAAGTCTCCATGTTATTTTTAGCTCTCCCCTCCCCTTCACCTCCCACATTGAATAGCTTTCGAAGTCTTGTCAATTCTCTCTTCACACTATCTCTCCTCATAGAGATGGAAATGTGGTATGATGAAAAGAACCCTGTCAGTCAATAAACATTTTTGAAGCACCTACTATGTGCTGGGCCCTAGGAGGAGACTTGGGTTACTTTGAGTAAATTGCTTAACATTAAACGTGCTGAACAACATCTGTGACTTTGGCTATGTTACTTATCCTCTTTAACCAGATTTAGTTTCTTTATCTGTAAAATAAAGAGATTAAACTAGATGACCTGAATCTTTTCCAGCTCTAAAGCTTTGATCTGATGATTTTTGGATCTCTAAAGTTGCCCCAGTGTCTTCATCCATCCAATGGACATAATAACATCAAAGTTTCATAAGGATCTAAAAAGTTGTAAATGTGAATGCTCATAAAACATTATATAGATGCCAGAGATATTTTCCATGATTACCAATTTTAGAGGAAAGTTATTGATAGATCCTATTTTTTAATCACCATCACTTCCCAATATAGCCTTTTTTCCACCCCCTCCCAGAGAGCCATCCCTTATAACAAAGATTTAAAAAGAAATAGATCATCAAAATTAGTCAGTTGTTGTTCTTTAGTGGATTAGTCATGTCCAACTCTTTGTGAGCCCATTTAGGGTTTTCTTGGCAAAGACACTGGAGTGGTTTCCCATTTCCTTCTCCAACTCATTTCACAGATGAGGAAACTGAGGCAAACAGGGTTAAATGACTTGCCCAGGGTCACATAGCTAGAAAGTGTCTGACACCTGATTTGACCTCAGGTCCTCCTGACTCTAGGGTTGACACTCTATCCAGCCACCTAACTGCTTAAACTAATCAATAAATTCAATCCAATAAACATTTATTAAGCACCTACTCTATGCCAGGCACTATTCTAAGTGCAGGGGATACAATTATATGTGTGTGTATGTGTATATGTGTATATATATTTATACACACATATATATACATACACACATACATACGTATGTATATACATATATATGTATGTATGTATGTATGTATGTAGATAGTCTCTGCCTTCAAGGAATTTACAATCTAATGGGTGGAGACAATACACAAAAGGAGGCAAGAAAGGGTGGTGGTAGGTAACTGGAGACCAGGGGGTACCATCTTGTTTCTTGGAGTTGAAACCAGGCAGGGCAGCAGATACAGACTGAAGTGAGCCAAGAAGTTCATTTTCTGCTCTCTATAAAGGAAGACATTGGGAGAAGTTTGGTACTCAACCTTCTAGTTAGAGGAGATTGAAGGCTGAAGCAGGTTGTGTCCATCAAGGCTTGAGTTAGCCACATGGTTGTTTGTTCTTTGTTTTTGAAGAGGACCAATGACATGTGATGTCTTGACTTGCACATGAATTGGATTGAAGTGAGGCAGAGTTGCACAAAGTTCTGGGTCCCCAGTCTTTCTCTCTCTTCCTAAGCCATCTAAGTCCAGTGGCAGAACAAAAGCCAAGATGACTGGTGATGGCCCAGGATGCAGTCAATGACCTTGGCATCTTTGATGTCTGAGCTCTAAGTGCTCCATGACTCTAACTTCAGTTACTTTCATGGCTGTTGGAACAAATTGTTCTTATCCACCCATTTCATGGGGGGAAATCTTCACATACTTGGAGTAAACATTCCGTTGCATGGTGATGACATTAGTTGATGGGCAGCTAAGTGGCAGAGTGGATAGAGTGCTGGCCCTGGAGCCAGGAAGGCCTGGGTTCAAATCAGACCTCAGACACTTACTAGCTGTGTGATGCTGGGCAAGTCACTTTTCCCTATTTACCTCAGTTTCCTCATCTGTAGAATGACCTGGAGAAGGAAATGGCAAACCATTCCAGTATCTTGCCAACAAAACTACAAAAAGAGGTCACGAAGAGTCAGACATGGCTGAGATACCTGAACAACAAAAAGATGACATTAGATGTGATGAGCTTAACTTGGGAGGAGAAGCTTGTTCCCTGGAATTGAAACCAGGCAGGGAAGCAGATGAAGAATGGAGTGGATCCAGTTTCTACCCTCAAAGAGCTTACACTGTAACAAGAGTTCAGGGGAGAGAAGGATGACTCCTGGCTGAGGAAGATTCATAGATGCCATTTAAGTTAGAGCCTTGAAGTATAGGTATGACTTCAATAAGTGTAGATGGTGGTGGAGTGGGGAGGGGAAAAGAATATCATTCCAGGTATAGAGTGGGATGAGGCCTAGAGGCTATAAAACAGGGGCTGTTTAGGGAATGGTGAGTAGTCTTGCTTGAAATGAAGGAAGAGGTTTAGGAAGGGAAATAATAGCTAACATTTATATATCTCTTTAAAGTTTGCAAAGACCCACATGTACAAAAGTACTTATAGCAGCTCTTTTTGTGGTGGCAAAGAATTGGAAATTGAGGGGATGTCCATCAATTGGGGAATGGCTGAACAAGTTGTGGTATATGAATGTAATGGAATACTATTGTGCTATAAGAAATGATGAGCAGGCAGACTTCAGAAAAACCTGGAAAGACTTGTATGGATTGATGCTGAATAAAGAGAGCAGAACCAGGAGAACATTGTACACTGTAACAGCCACGTTGTGCGACGACTGACTTTGATAGACTTAGCTCTTCTCATCAGTGTAAGGATCTAAGACAACTCCAAAAGACTCACAATGGAAAATGCTATCCACATCTAGAAAGAGAACTTTGGAATCTGAATGCTGATGGAAGCATACTATTCGCTCTCCTTTTCTTTTGTTGTTTTGTTCTGTTTCTTCTTTCTCATGGTTCCTCCCATTAGTTCTAATTCTTCTTTATATCATGACTAATGTGAAAATATGTTTAATATGGATGTATAAGTAAAGCCTATATAAGATTGTATGCCATCTTGGGGAAGGGGAAGGAGAAGGAGAAGGAGGGGGAGAAAATTTAAAACTCAAAATCTTATGGAAGTGAATGTTTAAAACTAAAAATAAATTAATTAATTATAAAAATATAATAAATAAATGAAACAAGGGGAAAAATAAAGTTTACAAAGTGCTTTACATACCTTACCTTGTTTTACCTCCTGTTATCCTCATTTTACAAATGAGATAACTGAGACTGAGAAAAGTTAAGTGATTTGCCCAAGGTCACATAGCTAGTATATGAGGCAAGATTTGAACTCAGGTCTTCTTGACTCCAGGTCCGGCATTCCATCTGTGTCATCTTGCTACCTCAAAAGGCAAAGAAAGTGTAAAAGACCAAGTTAGAAAAGCACATCAAAACTTAATTGTAGAAGATCTTGAATGCCAGGCTAAAGAGTTTATAATTTTTTTCAGTTGGCAAGAAGGAGATATTAAAAGTTTATGAGGAGGGGCATGATATGATCTGAGCTATCTTTTAGGAACATGTTTTCAGGATTAATATTGCCTTGATATTAAAATTAGTTTTATATACTATTTTCCCTTCCTTCCTTCCCTCCTTCCCTCCCCTTCCCCCTTTCTTCTCCCTCTTTCTCTTTCTTTTTGAATTTTCTTCCACAAAATTACTAATATGGAAATATTTTACATGATTGCATATGTATAACCTATATAATATTGCTTACCATCTCGGAGAGGGGGGCAGGGAGGGAGGGATAGCATTTGGAATTAAGAAATTAAAAAAATAAAAAAGATGTTAAAAACTTTTTACATGTAATCGGAGAAAAAATATTTCTTTCAAAAAAAGATTAGTTCTAAGTTGTATGAAGTGATACAGCACAAAGTAAACAGAGCTAGAACAATTTACATGGTGAACACAATAATGGAGAAGAAAGGAATAAGGACTAGCTGTGATTTCACTGGTACAGACAGCTCTCAAGAGAGGAGCATCCCTCTGCCTCTGCCAGTCAGCATCATCTTTGCAATTTATAATCTTAAAGTATAGGTTCTTAATCTCTCTGTCTCTGCCTCTTCCTCTCTCTCTCTGTCTCTTTCTCTCTGTCTCTGTCTCTTTCTCTCTGTCTCTCTCTCTGTCTCTGTTTCTCTCTGTCTCTGTCTCTCTGTCTGTCTGTCTGTCTGTCTGTCTGTCTGTCTGTCTCTCTCTCTCTCTCTGCCTCTCTTTCCATGGACCTCCTTAGCGGCCCAGGAGAGCCCGTGAACTCCTTCCAAGAACAGTTTTTAAATGCAAAAAATAAAATACACAAGATTACAAGGAAACCAAATTAAGTTCAAATTCTGTTTTCAAAATATTATTTAAAAAAAAGTTCACAGAACTCAGGTTAAGAACCCTTCTCTTAGAGAGTTGCCTGGAAAGACAGAAACACTTGCTCAGGGGCACACAGCCTAGAGATGTGCTAGAGACAGGCTTTGAACCTGGGTCTTCCTGGCTTTGAGGCCAGCTTTCTGTACACTGCAGCATAACTCAATTATTGAGTCAATAAGCATTCATTAAGGACTTACCATGTGGTAGACACTGTGCTAAACTCTGGAGATACAAAGAGAGGCAAAAAACAATCCCTCCCCTCAAGGAGCTTACAGTTTGTTGGAAGACAGCATGCAAATAACCAGGCACATACAGGATATATACAGAGTAGATAAAAGCCAGTCTTTAGAGGAGAAGGCCTTAACAGCTAGAGGATTCATGGTAAAGCATATCTCCTACCTCTCATTAGAAAAGTAGTGTGTAGGGGGGCAATAAAGTAAGAAGTGCACAGCAAAGAACAAAAGAAAACCTATAAAGAAGCAATGAAAAGCTGGATAGCTTTGAAAATGATGTGTAGTATTTATCTTATAAGTTTTCTTGAAATGGAAATTTATTGTTTTATATTGAATCCTCTCTTATGTTCTGTTGTGCACATGGAAATGTTCTTTTCTTTTCTCATTTCGTATTTAAGTTTAAAATGAATAAAACATTTATCAAAAAAAAAAAGAAAGAAAAGTAGTGGAATGCAGGAATGACCAATGGGGTGATTAGCTTTACTTATCTGTCCTGTGTTAAAGAGAGGGTTCTAGGGTAGGGATGGGTGGAATTGTTGGGAAGTAATGAAATGATGTGGAAAAATGGCATCAATAAAACTGTTTTTTAAAATTAGCTTTAGTGGGATTTTCAGCCTTCCATTAGAATTACAGGCTTATAGAATATTAGGGCAGCTAGGTGGCACAGTGGATAGAGTGCCAGGTGAGGAGTCAGGTAGACTCATCTTCCTGAGTTCAAGTCTGGCCTCAGACACTTACTAGCTAGATGAACTTGGGTAAGTCACTTAACCCTAATTGCCTCTGTTTCCTCATCTGCAAAGTGATCTGGAGAAGGAAATGGCAACCTCTCCAGTATCTTTGCCAAGAAAACCCAAGTGAGGTCACAAAGTCACAAAAACAACTGAACAACAACAAAAGAATGTAAGAGCTGAGTTCACCTAGCCTATCAGAGCAGGAAACTGTAGCCCCAACAGCTAAAGTGATGACATGTTCAAGGTCATATAGTCAGTCAGGACCATTAAGTAAATTTGTTTGTGAATAATAATCTTCCTTCTCTTTTTCTTCCATAGTATTTGTTGTGGTTCAGAGATTTAATCTTCTTTTCTCTCCTCTTCTTTCCTTGAGGAAAACAACATGCCACTTTGGCTCATTCTGAGGAGAGGGAAGGGAATGAAAATATCAGTTATGTAATAGTCACTTGACTTAGTCATGCAGCAAACGTTGCATCAATGCTGTTAGAACTGAAAGATGATTAAGTTAAACACTGAGTATTTATTCCCATGTGGTCACCCTAATTGACTCTGCTGCCTTAATTGATTTGACAGGTTATTTTTATTCAGTGAGTCCTGTTCCTCTTTGGGCACATAGCTTCCCATTGTTCACAGAGTCCAGGCTGGCAATGCCTCAGATACCACCAATATTGGAACATTTCCACCAGAAGATATGCCGAAGAGTTGTCCGATAGTCTCCTGGCCTGGATGGGGGAGGGCAATTTCATCTCTCTCTCTCTCTGTCTCTCTCTCTCTGTCTCTCTCTCTGTCTCTGTCTCTCTGTTTCTCTTTCTCTGTCTCTCTGTCTCTGTCTCTCAGTCTCTCTCTCTCTGTCTCTCTCTCTCTGTTCTGTCTCTCTGTCTTTCTCATCTCTCTCTCTATGTGTATGTGTGTGTGTGTGTGTGTGTGTGTGTGTGTGTGTTTTGTGTGTGTGTGTGTAATGAGGATAGAAGATATCTGGGAGGGAGTAACAGAAGTATGAGGAGAAGGAGAGGGCTAGCTTTTCTATTAGCTGTGTAGTATTGGGTAAGTCACATAGTCCTTCTGGGCTTCAGTTTCTTCATCTATCAAATGAGGTAATTGGCCTTGATGACTTCTAAAGTCCCTTCAAGCTGTAAATCCTGTGGTGAACCAATAGATGCCTATACTTCAGGTTACATTTGTCCAGGACAAGGGAAATAACAAACTTTTCTTGTCTCAAACCCTTCTCCATGAAACCTAGAGAAACCTCTACTGGACAGCCTATCACAAACTTGCTATTTGTAAACACATTGGCCACAATGAATCAAAGGCAAATGTTATTGAAAGGAAAGCAAAATGCACTCATCCCTTCCACATTGCCAGGATTAGGTGGTGTGGTGCCCCACTCCTGTGATCTAGAAAATCCGTGTAAAATTTTTTGACCCTCCCTTTGTACCAGAGAAGAAATCTAATTTTTCTTTTCCTTTTATAGGATGTTTACAGTAACTTATTGTAAAAATTGGGTTGATATTATACAATACTATACATATATATAATGCATTTCTGAGTTTTTAAACTTTTCTCTCTCATCTGCAGGCCTTTGCGTGTCATCTGTGGCTTCTGCAAAACTGCCCCATAATTCCTACTTAATTTCCTATGCTGACCCATGGCATATTGAAACCATAATGGGGAAAGTCATGATGGGGACAAGATAACTGTATACAAATAGCATCTATTCTATAGTATGACAACTTGTTTATAACAACTCAAAGCTTCCAAACAGTTCCCTCGGTATTTCCTAAATTGGCCTATATTCCTAGCACAAGAGCTCATCTCGTACCAGGGTCTTCTGTCTGGTTCTCTCTCAAAGTCCAGGCCTTTGTCCTAAGATGCCTGACGTGAGGTTCCAGGAGGCTGTCCTGATGCACACTGCGCTGTCTTTATGGCTGGTGTCTTTCCCTAGTCAATTATCCAGGGCATCCTCTGCTGTGTCTGGATACCCTAGGAAATGGTGAGTTTAAGAGATAATTTAACATCAGTTCAAACTTTAAAAGTCAGGTCCTATCATGAGGAGCACAGCACTAGAAATTAAATAGAATACAGAGTTAGGTAAGAAAGGATCCCTGTCCTCATGGAACTTATGAAGTAGTAAGGGGATGTGATACTTAATACAGGTAAATATAGTATAAAGTCACATATGATTAGCACATTAGAAAAATGCAAAACAAAATGGTTAGTGAGGTTTCAGGGCAAGAATGTTGTTACTAAGTGAAGATAGGAAATCAGGGAAAGCTTTGTGGAAGAGCTGATGTAAACTGAGCTTTAAAGTGTATAGAATTCAGAAGATGAAGGAGGGATAGAGGACATTGCAGGCATATAGAAGAGTGTGAAGGAGCAGAGGGGTTAGGAAACAGATTTGTCTGGAGGACAGAGGCTATGTCAAGGAGTATTATGAAAAAAAAAGGAAGGAAGGAAAGGAAGAAAAAAGGGAAAGAGAGAAAGAGGAGGGAAGAAGGGAAGGAAGGAAGCTAGGAAGGAAGGAAAGAAAGAAGGAAGAAGGGAAGGAAAGAAGGAAGGAAACAAACATTTACTAAGTGCCAGGCACAGGGTAAGTGCTTTACAAATATTATCTCATTTGATCATCACAACAATCCTGAAAAATAGGTGCTATTATTATCCCTATTTTACAGATTAGGAAATTGAGGCAGACAGCAGTTAAGCGACTTGCACAGGGTCATACAGTTAGTAAGGCATCTGAGGCCAGATTTTAACTCAGATCTTCCTGACTTCAGGCCCAGTGTTCTACCCATTGCTCTGCCTCTTTGAAACAAAGTAAGGTGGTACCATAAGGTGAAGGGCCTTGAATGCCAGACAAAAGTTCTTGAACATTACTCAGTAGAAAATAGGGAGCCGCTGAAAGTTTTTAGACAAAGGAGAAGTCTAGATTTATGCATGAAGATTAATTATAGGAAATTTGGATTGGAAAGGGGAGAATGAAGGCTGAAATACTCATTAAGAGGTCCTGCCCATGTTAGTGACTTTCTGCAGTGTCACTTCTGCTTTCTGGGTCTCAGTTTTCTTATCTGTCAAATGAGGGAAATGGGCTGGATAATCTCTGGGGTCCTTTCCATTATTAAATCCTATTATTGTGTAGTCTAGGGCACTGGTGATGATGGGAATGGAATGGAAGGGATGATTAGGAGGGAGATATGGAAGAAAGAGAAGCTGCAGGATTGGGTATGTGATTGTTGAGGAAAGGGAAGAGTGAGATGGAAAAAGGTGTCAAAGTTAACAAGAAGGTTTTGAATTTTGAATTGCTAGAGAAGGCACTGAATGAATGGTGATACTGCCATTCTTCGGTTCTCTCCTTCTCTAAGAATTACTTTGTACTTACATTGTATTGACTTACTGCATCCTTGTTTCCTCTCAGTAGAATGTAGCCAACGCCTTGAGAATAGATACTATTTAACTTCTGCCTTTGTATCCCCACAATTCAGTGGAGTGCCTGGCACACAGCAGGTACCTAATATGTGCTGGATGAATTGAATTAAATTGAATTGCCACTGATGGAAATAGTATGCTTGTGGCAGATGACAGCTCTTTTCTTAATCTAGAATAGGTTATATAGGCCCTCGTAGCTCTAGAATAGTGGTTTCCAAAGCAGTGTGAACACTCTGGGCTTGTGCATACGAGGTTTCATTAGGATGCATGAAGAAAACAAAGCTGAGGAAGCAGCCCAGCTGTTCAGCTCGCTTCTTAGGCACTGTCTGCCTCTGCTACTCTCCTTTCCCTGCCTGTGCCCAGTGTGGACTGTACTGGATAGTCAATGCTGTTGCCCCTTCTCCAGGTAGGCAGGTAGGGCCTGCCTGGCCCAAACCCTTGGACTGTCTACATACCATTGCCCTCCCTAACCCCAACCCCTGCCTTGAACCACAACAGCCTACCCTTTGTGCCCAGTCCCCAGACCCGGCCTTGGCACCCAAGCACTTCCATCTTCCTTTCTTTTCACTCCACCCTCTGTGGCAGGGATTCATTCCCACCTGACCCAGCCCTTGACTTGCATGTTCCTGCCCTTCCACCCTGTCTTTATAGCACAACAGCCTGCCCCTTCCCCTGGTCCCCAGGTACTCGAGAATAGCACAATGCCTGGCACATAGTGGGTGATTAATAAATGTTTATTGATTGGTTGATTCTCCCTTCACTATCCCTGCACAGCAATAGGTAAGGAGGGAAGCTGGGAGGCAATTAGTCATTCTGGCCTGGCCCAACCCTTGGCCTCACTTTGGTCCTAGTACTCCCTCACCTGCCCCCACCACCACAGTAGAGTACACCTCCTAATTTCCCTGCTTTAGGTGAAGAGAATTTTTGTATTATTTCAATGCATAAAATAGAGTAATTATTTTGAAAATGTTGCTTATTCCATATTTGTATCATGATATGGCTATATGGCGCACCACTGCCTCTGATGAACTGAAGATGAGCATCACACAGGACAATGGAAAGGGCGTGTGGTGGGTGTGAGCGGGCTGCAAGATAGAATCAGTGGAGGGAAGACCCAAGAAGAACACGAGAGTGTCATCATGGAATTGGATGACAGGCTGGTCAAGTAGAAAGAGCAAGAGATGATAGGTAGATGGCCAGAGTATTCCACTGGCACCTTTGTGGTGTCCAGAGAGAGGAAGGAAGGACTCCTGCATGTTGGGTGGACCCCTTATAGCAAACTTTGGGGATGACAGGTAAGGGAGGATACCAAGATGGGTAGGCATGGATAGGCTGCTATATGCATCATAGGAGGGAGCTCTTGAATCCATGAGATCATGGATCCATCTGGGTATTTCATCCCTTTAAAATGTCTATTTTTTGCATATGTTTTAAAATATACATAATATTATTAGTACAGTAGGACATACTTACACTTTATATTAAATAGCTACATATTGAATTCATGTACAAAACATTTTTACTAATGGAGTACATGATCAAAAAATTTGGAGAAAATTGTTCTAGAAATACAGAACCAGGCCAGGGATTTCTGTTGAGTTTTTTCTTTATCACTTGCTGTCCAACTACATCTTGACAACCTGCCTGTAGAGATTGAACAGGAAGCAACTGCTTGGTCTTACATTCACAGTTAAGTAATCTTTTTCTGTTGGAACTCAGCTTTCCCCACTGAGCCCCTCCAGGATCCATGAAAGTCACCAACTGGAACCTGTTTTGCAGATAAGTGACTAATGCCTCACTTCAATCCTCATGTCCTTTCTGCCTTAGAATTGAACATCCCTTCCTAAAGTTCCCTTGGTCTAGAGGTGTTTAAAAAAAATACAAAGATTCACTCCTAGTCTTTAGGCCTCTCTGACACTCAGCTGTCCTTCTTTGTTTTTTGTGGGTTTTTTGTCTTGTTTTTTAATTTTTATTTTCAGTTACAAATTCTTTCCCTCCCTCCACCCCTCCCCCACTCATTGAGAAGGCAGAAATAAGATACCTATTATACATATAAAGTTGTGCAAAATACTTCCACATTAGCCATCTCTCTTTCCTTTTTTTTTTTTTTGTTTTTGTTTTTTTTGTTTTTGGTAAAGCAATTGGGGTTAACTGACTTGCCCAGAGTCACACAGCTAGCAAGCGTTATGTGTCTGAGACCAGATTTGAACTCAGCTCCTCATGACTTCAGGGCCAGTGCTCTATCCACTGCGCCACCTAGCTGCCCCCATATTAGCCATCTTATGGGGAAGGGCAAGAAAAAAATGTGCTTCAATCTGCATTCAGCATCTATCAGTTCACTTTCTGGGGGTAGATAGCACTTTTTGTCATGAATCCTTTGGAATAGTCACAGATCACTGTATTGATCAGTCAGCCAGCTACTGCTCTTTAAGCCCTATCTGAAGACCTTGATTTTCCTTGTTGTTTTTTTTAACTCTTTTAATTTTTTAAGATCACAGAGGTCATTAAGCCCAATTCTCTCATTTTATGGATGAGCAAACCAAGGGACAGAGAGGGTGTAATTTGTTCAGGGTCATGTAGCTAGTATGTGTCTGAGGCCACATTTGGACCCAGCTCTTCCTGAAACCAGCCCAGAGCTCTAACCATTGGCCTACCTAGCTGCCTTTCGGACCATCAAAAAGCTTTCTGATGGTATGATGTAGTATTCTACTTATATCATTTGGTTAACTGTTTTTCTTTTCTCCTACCAAAGAAATACAAAACAACTACAGGACTCTCATCAAAGAGTAGGTTAAAATCAGAAATCAACTCAGAATTGGTTTTGTAAACTCCTGAAGTTTACAAAATTCTCTCTATGTAGATGATTTCAAAAATCCATTTCTTTCCCTCTGGGCATGGAAATTTTCAAGGTGAAGGTTGAATGTGGAGGAATGGTAGAATAGGTAGAATCTGTCTGTGTACTTTGATTTATGCCTGTGTCTGGTAAAGAAAAATTCTACTTTTGTTCCAGTAGAAGAGAAACCAGTAATTGTGAATAGTGGAGCAAGTGAAGTCCCTCCCCTCCCCCAAATTGAACCATGGAGGGGGAGTAGGATTGTAGTTCTGACTAGTATTAGAGCAATGAGCGAAAATTATAGCAACTAGCCAGTGTGAACTGTGTAACTCAAACCTTCCCACTCCCAGAGTCATCCAAGAATGAGGAAGTTTGCTTAAGCACCTGGATTTTTCTGTGTATTTCATAATCTTAAAATAGAAGTCATAGAGAATGTAGCTCTGCCCTAGCTGGGGGTGGGGAGGGAACTAATAAATTTGCTGCTTTTGAGATACACAGGTCATGTTGTTGTTGTTCAGTCATGTCAGACTCTTTGTGACCAATTTGGGGTTTTCTTGGCAAAGATACTGGAGGGGTTTGCCATTTCCTTTTCCAGCTCATTTTACAGATGAGGAAGCTGAGGCAAATAGGGTGAAGTGACTTGCCCAGGGTCACACAGCTAGTAAGTGTCTGAGGCCAGATTTGAATTCAGGTCTTCCTGACTCCAGGCCCAGCACTCCATCCACTGCACCACCTAGCTGCCCCATACACAGATCAGAGCTTGCTTTTTTAAACTACCCTTTTATCTAATTTAATGAAATTGCTTACTAAAATAATGATCCTTTGGACAGAACCCATAGATCAAGGATCTTAGAAAGGGAAGAAAAGGGACAGTGGGTGGGGACTAAGCCAAGAGATTTTGATTGGTGATCACATAAATTACCTGTAGACCTACAATGGAAATTAGGTTCATTTAATGCAAGGGTGTAAGCCAATGAGTGAATGACAGTCAGCTGCCAGGACAATGAAGATTTAGTGGAACCAAGCAGTTCCACAATACCTCCTGGTGAATCAATGAGCTTTCTGGCTAGCTTGTTCTCTTGGTGGTTGTGATGTTCATAAATAAACCCCCTTGATCCCTGAATCTCCACCAACACAGATTCCAACAGCTTCTCTGGCTTGGTAGATGTTCTCCAAGAGTTCAACACACATACACATATAACTACACACAAAAGAAATGTTTGTGGCAAAACAGGAATCTTGTGCCCAACCTGGTGAGGAAGCTTTTTTTTAATTTAGCTAGGCTGACTCTTGAATGAAAGACATCCAGTCCCAAAGGAAGGGCTACCCAAAAAGCCTTTCCGACTCAGTAGCAGAGGCCAGAGTTTTTCCTCTACTGTCATGGTCTTCTAGAACCCAAGGTTACCTCTACTCCATTAACAAGGCATCAGAGGAAAACATTAGAGAGGGCTTCAGTTCCCTTAGTCTGTAAAAAGATGCCTTCAGTCAGTCGTGGGTCCCCACCCCCTTCCTATCTACATGAAGTTCAGAAGTCAACCTCAGAAACTGCTATTCCTCTCCTCTTGTTTAAACAGCCAGAGGCCTCAAACAGGGGAAAGGGGAGCCTGGTGTCAGCTTCCCAGATGTTGTTCTCACAATACTGAGAGACAAAGGCTTTTGTCTCTCCTCTAACCAGCGGGAAACCCAAATCTTTTATCTGATTTCAGTAAACACCCTCCTTCCTCCAACTGTTGGGGCTTAAGAAATGGAGTTTGTTAGCCCTTAAAAAAAAGACAAAGTTATTGTTGTTTTTTTCCCCTTAGTGAAATGGACTTGTAACTCAGGGACCTGTTAATGTTTGACTTTAAAGATGTTAGACTTGAGAGAGCTCTTCAGATGTGCTACTCGGGGCCCACTAAAGAAAGAACTGTAGCAGGAAAAACAACTTTTCAATGGATACAATTTCTTAAGTTTATTGTTATTCAATCATTTAAGTCATGTCCAACTCTTCATGATCCTGAGTAAAGTTTTCTTGACAATGATACTGGAGAGGTTTGCCTATTTCCTCCTCTATCTCATTTTACAGATGAGGAAACTGAGGCAAATGGGGTGAAGTGACTTGCCCAGGTTCACACAGCTGGTAAGTGTCTGAGGCCACATCTGAATTCAGGTCTTCCTGATTCTAGGCCTGGCACTCTATCCACTTCGCCACCTAGCTGACCCTTCTTAAGTTGCTTCCTCTTTTTAAAACAAACAAATATTTTATTTAGGGATTGGTCTATCTTCTGTGAAAGAGCCCAAAGGGGATAGTTTCAGGTTATAGATATTTCCATTCCATTAAATGGCCAAATAAAAACTTGCCATCCTAGTCAACAGAGGAAGAAGAAAAGCTTTATATTCAAGGAAAGGAAACTTTTTCCTTTGAAAAGAGAGCAGATGTTATCACTAGGTTCTGGTTGATTAACAAAAGCAACATTTTCTTACTTTTGTCAAATTCAGCAAATAGATTTTTTAAATATGCTAACCACCCTTAATGTCTATTGATAGGTAGTAATGATAGTAGGGGGCAGCCGAGTGGATGGGCCTAGAGACAGGAAGACCTGAATGCAAATATGACCTTAGATACTTACTAGCTGTGTGACCCTGGGTAAGCCACTTCACCCTATTTGCCTCAGCTTCCTCAACTATAAAGTGAGATAGAGGAGGAAATAGGCAAACCTCTCTAGTATCTTTGCCAAGAAAACCCCAAATAAGGTCATGAAGAGTTGGACATGACTAAATAATAATGATAGTATGCCTTTTTGCATGAAATGATTGCTAGGACAGAGCAGATTTACTGTGTCACTTGAGCAAATTCTTCTGTCCCAGACTTAGTCATCATGTTTGTTAAAGGTCATAATTATAGAATATAGTCAATCCATCCATCAACAAATATTCTTTGGGGCAGCTAGGTGGCACAGTGGATAGAGCATTGGCCCTGAAGTCAGGAAGACCTGATTTCAAATCCGGCCTCAGAGCAAACACTTGCCACTTACTAGCTGTGTGACCCTGGGCAAGTTACTTAACCCCAATTGCCAAAAAATTAAAAGGAAAAAAACCCCAAATATTCCTTGACTGCTCTGTGTTCATGCTATGTTAGGCACTAAGGGGAATATAAAAGGTTTTTATTTATTTAATTACATTCATTTGTTAATTTATGTATTTATTTTTATTTACTTATTTAGTACATTTATTAAATACCTACTGTGGTAGGGATATAAAGATAGTTATAATGTACCTTAGAGCTTACAGTATAATAGATGGGAAGACAGGTGATATGTCTGTGATATAAAGTGTAGAGAAGTTTAGGCTAAGAGCTATGAGAAGTTTTAGGAGGGAAAGATTATTTTTTTAAAACATTAATAAATTTATTTATTTTTAGTTTTCAATATTTGCTTTTATAAATTTTGAGTTCTAAATTTCCCCTCTCTCCCTCCCCTCACCAAGATGGCACACAATCTGATATAGGCTGTACATGTATGATCATATTAAACATATTTCCACATAGTCGTGTTCTGAAAGAAGAATCAGAATAAAAGGAAAAAACTATGAGAAAGAAAAAACAAAAAAAGAGAAATTATGCTTCAACCTGCATTCAAACTCCATAGTTCTTTCTCTGGATGTGGATAGCATTTTCCATCACAAGTCTTTTGGAATTGTCTTAGATCATTGCATTGCTCAGAAAAGCTAAGTCTAACAAAATCAGTCATTGCACAATGTTGCTATTACTGTGTTTAGTGTTCTTTTGGTTCTGTTCACTTCACGTAACATCAGTTCATGCAAGTCATTCCAGGTTTTTCTGAAGTCTGCCTGCTCACTATTTCTTATGGAACAATAGTATTCCTTTACCTTCATATACCATAACTGGTTGAGCCATTCTCCAATTGATGGGCATCCCCTCAATTTCCAATTCTTTGCCACCACAGAAAGAGCTGCTATAAATATTTTTGTACATGTGGGTTGGAAAGATTACTTTCCATTGGGAGTTGGGCAGTCAGAGAATGCTTCTTGGAGGAAGTGGCAATTGATTTGTCCCCTAAAAGAAGAGAAGTGGGAGGGCAAAAGTGTCTTCCAGATATGGGGACTACATGAGCAAAGACACACATAGGTAAGAGAGGGTAGAATAAGAATAAAGGATGGAGAGTGGTCCAATAAGAGAAGAAGCATAGAATAAAGCTAGAAATAAAGGTAGACACCTTATTGTTGGGGTTTTTGAGTGCTAAGAGTTTAACTTTTTTTTGCATGCAAGGGGAAACCAATGAACATTTATTATTAGAGAAGTCCACCAGTAAGATTATACAAATAATAGTATAGAGGATGGATTGGAGAGGAATTGACTGGAAATAGGAATGCCAGGGTCATCCAAAGGCTAGAGACCATCCCAAGGTACTCTGGAATCATTTAGATCCAAGGCTAATCCTGGAGGCCTGACTCCCTACAAGGTCAGTTTCTCATTTTGCTTCTGCTGCCACCACAGAATAAAACTCCAGGGAAATCTGTTCAACACAGGTAAGGTATAATTCATATCCAGAGTTTTCCCATATGTAGTTAATGAGGTACAAGAAAAGGGTGGAGCCATTTCATAGTTTACTCTTAGAGACCACAGAAAAGTTGGTTCCTCTAACAAGAGGCCATCCTCCAGGGTTTCTCAGTCACCAATCAACTGCAAAGACTCTGACACTAGGCCCAGTCAGAGAAGATCCATGTTTTCTTCCAACAAGGTGATAGAGTAAATGTCTCTCCATGGGAACCTCTATGAAAAGGTTTTTCTTCCAATAATAACCCTACAACCTGTAGTCTCATCTTATCGATTACAGGTTATAAAGCAACTCGGAAAATTGATGATCAATCCCTGTTACACCAGTAAGGATATAATTATAAGACTCTAGTGAAGATGAGATGAAAGTCTGAACTCAGAATGGTGATGACAGTGTGGTAGGAAAGAAGGAAAAGATATTAGATCATTGTGGGGGTCAAATTAGCAAGACTTCAAAACTGTTTGAAAGTATGTGATGTGTGTGTGTGTGTGTGTGTGTGTATGTGAAAGTGATAGAAGAATCAATCAAGGATGAGTCCAAGGTTATAAGCCTTAGTGACCAGAAGGATAATGTGACATCAGTAGAATCAGAGAAATGAATAGTAGAGGCAGATTTTAGATTTAGAGAAAAAAAAATAAAGGATTCTATTTTAGAAACATTGAGTATGAAGAACCATCAGGACATCCAAGTTGGCTATTGGAAATACAGGCCTGGACTTTGAGGAGAATTTGGAAGTAGATAAATGGATTTGGGATGTTTATCTGCATAGAGATGATAATTGAAGACATGAAAGTGAGATCATAAAGACAGATTGTAGAGATAGGAGAAGAATCTTGTTGGGACAGCAATGTTTAAAGGGAGGAACCCACAAAGCATTCAGAAAGGTAGGAAAAGAACCATCAGAGTATAGAAAGCTAAGGAAGAGGACATTTTGAGAGGCAGGAAGGGTGTGGTTGTAGTAATTGTTTGTCCTTCATCCAATGATATCACAGGGTGATGTCTTGACTTGCATGTGAATTGGATTTAAGTGAGGCAGAGTGACATAGTCATCAATCTCACTCTCTCTTCCTGAGTCATTGAAGTGGTTGGACAAAAATCAAGATGGCAGGTGATGGCCTCCAATGCAATGGATGACCTTGGAGTCTTCAAGGCCTGACCAATCTCTAAGTGCTCCACATCACCTGTTTCAGCCACCTTTGTGACCATTGAAATAAATTGTTCTCATCCACCATTCCACTGGGGGACATCTTCACATGCTAGGGAAACACACACCCCTAACTCGCCAATGGGTTTGAGGCCTGTTGGTTACTCTCACCCTGGTTTAGCTGTCTTCCAACATGGTTTACTGGGGTCTGGCTTCTGTGCATACTACAGCTTCTTAAAGCAACAGATGAGAGTAGGGTGACAGGTGGACACCAAAGGTGGATGAGCAGCCCTGAAAAGGGCTCAGCAAGCCCTCACCCCAGAGGTGCTAGTCTTCCTTGAATACCTCATATGCTATTGTTAAATGTCATGGAAAGTCAAGGAAGAGGATTGAAAGTGACCATTGGATTTAGCAATGAGGAAGTCATTCATGTCCTTGGAGAGAGCTATTTTAATAGAGTGTAGAAATGAAAGCCAGATTGAAAGGTAGTATTGTCTCTATGCTTGGCTCTATGGCCTGACTCTCCAGATATTACCACCATGCCTCAGCTGCCATCTTGCCCTGGAAGATCCCTCAGTCTTCAGGACCCAGTCCTCCCATTTGGGAGCCTCCCAACACTACCATTTTGAAGAAGTGCAGAGGGTAGCCATCTTTCACTTCTCTCCTGGCTTAGCACCTGACTCTTCAGACTTTACCACCTTGAGTGTAGGTTATCTCCTTATTCTTTTCTGAAGATAAAAACCTGGTTTTGAATCTCCAACTCTCCTACCTCCTGGGTGACTTTGAGAAAAATAATTTCATCTCTCTGGACCTCTGTTTCTTCATCTTTAAAATGAAGTGGAATAGATGGTTTCTAAGGAACCCTTTATCTGTAAATCTTATGATCCTAGGGTAAGGAGTAAGAAAATAGAGGCAGTGACTATTGACTATTCTTTGTAGAAGTTTGGGCAGTGAACTATAAAACACAGTCTCTGCTCTCAAGGAACTTATAGTATAGTTGCTAAAACTGGCAAATCAAACAATTAAATAGCAATACAAGGCAGTATGTAGTAAGTGCAGAAGCCACTAAGTTCTGGAGAAATTTATAGGAAGGAGGACTGTGGCCTGAAGGCAGTTCCAGAAGACTTCATGAAGGAGAGACTTCAAAGAATAAATAGGATATGGCTACATGGAGAGGGCATTACTGGTTGAGGAAACAGTGGGAAGAAAGATTGGAATCCACATTGCATGTCATTAGTTGGGGATATACAAGTAATTTTCAGGTCAGTTAGCAAATAAATATTTGTTAAGCATCTACTTTGTGCCAGGTACTGTGCTAAGCATTGGACATACAAAGAAAGTTCTTGTTCCCAAGGAGCTTGTAGTAAAAATGGATAGAAAAAAACGCAAACTGCAAAAAAGAAAACAAAAAAAAAACCCCTATGTACAAACACACCATATACAAGACAAATTGAAGATAATCAACAAAGGTAAGGCACCAGAATTAAGAGAGAATAAGGAAGGCTTCCTTTAGAAGATGAGATTGTATTTACAAGTTGAAAGAAGCCAGGGAATTGAAGAGGTAGAGATGAGGAGGGAGATAACTCCAGGCATGAAGGAGAGACAGTGAAAATTTTTGGATGGAGTATTGTATTTGAGGATCAGCAAAGAAACCAACATCACTCAGTCAAATAATACTACTTGGAAGAAGGTGATGTAAGGTATAAAAAGACTGGTAAGTAAGGGGGGAACAAGTTATGAAGGGCTTTGAATACTAGGGGATTTTGCATTTGATCCTGGAGGTTTTTGGGAAACCACTGGAGTTTATTAATTAAGTGAGGCAGTGACTTGGTCAGACCTGCATTTTAGGAAGATCATTTTGGCAGCTGAGTGGAGAGTGGATCAGAGGGGGAAAGAGTTGAGGCAGGGAGACCAACTAGCAGTCTTTTGTAATAGTTCAGGCATGAGGTGATGAAGGTCTGTACCAAGGTGGTTGGCAGTGTTAGAGGCAATGTATGCAAAAGATGTTGCAAAGGTGAAATTGACAGCCTTGGCACAGATTGATTATGGGTAGTAAGAGGGAGGAGTTGAGGATGACACCTAGGTTTTAATCCTGAGGAGATGATGATGCCCTCCACTGTAACAAGGATGTTCGGAAGAGAGTGAGATTTGGGGGAAAGATAATGAGTTCAGTTTTAGACATGTTAAGTTCAAAAAATCTAGTTCAAGATGTCCAATGGGCAGCTGGAGATGCAAGACTGGAGGTCAGCAGAGAGGTTAGGGCTGGGTAAGTAAATCTGTGTATCAACAGCATAGAGATGATAACTGAGTTCATGGGAGCTGATGACATCACCGAGTAAGGCCCAAGGCAGAGCCCTATGGGGGACATACCTTTAGACGGCATGAGTTGGTTGAAGATCCAGCAAAAGATTGCAAAGGAGCAGTTAGGTAGGTGGAGAACCAGGAGAGAATCCTATATAGAAAACCCAGAGAGAAGAGAATATTAAGGAATAAAGGGTTATTGACCATGTGAAAGGCTGCAGGGATATCAAGAAGGATGGTTGAATGAAAAAAAAGATTATTAGAGTTGGGCAGTATAAGATCATTATTAACTCTGGCTAGAATAGTTTTGGTAGAATGATAAGGTCCAAAGTCAGATTACAGAGAATTAAGAAGAGTGTGAGAGGAAAGGAAGTGAAAGTTCCTATATTTGTCCTTCTCAAGGAGTTTAGCCACTAAAGGGAGGAGAGAAACAGGATGATAGCTAGCAGGGATGCATGGATCAAATGAGGGTTTTTTTGAGGATGAGTTAGAAATGGCTATATTTATAGGCAGTAGGGAAGCAGACAATCGAAACGGGAAGATTGAAGATAAATGTAAGAGTGGAGATAATAAGGGAAGCAATCTGTTGGAGAAGATGGGGTGGAATGGGATCACTTGTGTAAGAAGAGGGGTTTACCTTGGCAAAGAGAAGGGCCATATCCTCGTGTGAGACAGGGATAAAGGAAGAGATAGCGGCAGAAGCCACCTGCGAAATGGGAGTTGAAGAGGAGGGGAGAAGAGGAAGATCTTAGGGAATGGCCTCAATTTTTTCATGAAATATAAGGCAACATTGTCTATTATGATGGGAAGGAGTTGGGGAAGTTATAAGAAGTTTGAGGAGGAGTGAAAAGCTTTGAAAAAGCTGCTGTGGTGAGGGGGAACGTGAGTCATGTAGGGAGATGTAAAATGATTGCCTTGCTGCAGTGAAGGTCCAGTTGAGATTATACAACATAAATTTGTAATGGTAAGGAAATTCCTTCTCTATCATTGCAGGTTGGCACCTTCCTTGCAATTTATAATCTTAGAGAGCACTACAAGATTAATTGACTTGCCCAGAGCCATGCAGTCAGCATGTCAGAGATGGGACTTGAACTCAGGGTTTCCTGGTCTTGAGTCTGGTTCTCTATCCACTATGCCAAGTGCAAGATAAGACTGAAAAAAAAAACAAAAACATCAGAGTGCCGCTGGATTATGGAGAGCCTTGAAAAGCTAAAAAGTTTGGGTTTTATCCTCAAGGCAGTGGGAAGCTATCAAAAGTTTGAGGCCAGATTTCAGAGGAAAGTAGCTGTCAGACAAGCAAAAGGGTCCTGTTTTACATCTCTCATCTAAGAGTCAATATCGTGAGGCTGTTGTTAATCCCCTGTCTCGAAGATGTCGGGGGCTAGTGCAAATGGGTTATTAAAGATTCCAAATTGCAGACCTGGAGAAGAGTTTCTCGATAGGACCAGGCAGGGAAGATGCTCTCCTGGAAGGGCACATGCTTCCCCAGCCCCGCTGGGAATAAGCAAGCAGCTGTTGCACATTTCTGCAACTAACCTCATAATTATAACAGCACCCGCATGAGCTGCTATTTAGTGTCCTGCTGGTTTTTCCATGATAAACTCTTAGATGCCGAACGTTTTTATAGCTCAGCCACGAAATTTCTGCTTCAGGCTGGACCTCAGCATGTGAACCCTTCGCCCCTGAAGCAAACCCTTTTTATTTATTTACTTGCTTAATTAATTTGTTTTCCAGGCTTCCCTCCAAAAATCTATTGGAGAGAGGTTAAGCTTCAGCAAGGGAAAGGAAGCAAGGGGTTTGCAAGCTTCTGTATTTGGGTTTTCTCTTTCTTCTTCTAGTCACTCAGCATCAGATTCTTAGAAGTGTTATAGTAAAAACTATCAACCAGAAGACTCAGGGACAGGGGGATTCTGGGTAATGGAATTCCTGGGTGGTGGAGGCTTAAGCAGAAGATGCTATTTGTTTTGACCTTTGCTGAGACAAATCTTTTTTTTAAAAAATAGCCACTCCCATTTTTATAGGTTTGTAGAACTAGAGCTAGAAAGGACCTCATCTAGTCTAAGTCCCTCATTTTATAGGTGAAGAAACTGAGGCTCAGGGAGTTTGAGTCATAGGTCACAAAGCTAATAAGTGGCAGAGATAGGATATGGACCCACATCCTCAGACTGCACAGAGCCAGTACTTTTTTCCTTACCTTAGCAGACCTTAGTAATAATGAGTAAATATGACTTGCTAGCTGTGTGACCCTAGGCAAATCACTAACCCTCTTTGCAAAGCATCGGTTTCCTGATCTGTAAGATGAGCTGAAGAAGGAAATGACAAACTGTTATAGTATTTTTGCCAAGATACCTCCAAATGGGCATCATGAAAAGTCAGACACTACTGAAACAACTGAACAACAAAACTTTTTAATAGGTTCATATATTTAGAGCTTGAAGGGCCTTTAGAAGTCATTGAACTCAACCCGCTCCCCATTTTACAGATGAGGAAACTGAGGCCCAGAGAAGTTAAGTGCCTTGCCTAAAGTCACATAGCTAATAAGTAGCTGAGGCAGGATTTGAACCCTTCCTGTCCAGAACCTTTCCCTGCCTGAGGATATTACAAAGCCCTTAAGGAGCCACTCTTATGGATAGCAGTTCTTACTGTTGATAGTTGGAAGGACAGGTGGAGAAGGAGGAGAACAGGCAATCTATTTCTTGTGTGTCAAATCAGCATTGCAAGTTGCTGTCCTCATCACCTTTGCTGCCTCTTCTCTGTTTATACCCTCCCCCCATGACACTCATCTCCTACACACTCATCAGTGGATAGTAAAGCACTTCAAATAGGAATTGTCTGATAGAATGTAGCCCCACATTTCCTACCTGCCTGTGTCCCTCTTTACAAGTAGACATGCACCCCCAAAGGGCTCATCTAAAGCAATAACACTGAGGAAAGGCATGTGCATTGGTCTAAGAAATGTATATACACACACATACATGAACTTTTTACTGTAAAATTAGTAACCGTGAACAAAACCAAATAATAAATAAACATACAAAATAAGGAATAAAATCATACATAATATCCTAAACATTTGAACAAAGTAGAACCACACAAATTAACAAAGAACAGACAAACAAAAATGTATTTGCTGAGCCCAGAAAATATGTGAAACCACAATGAAGTGTTTGAGCTTGGAGGGTCTCCTACACAAAACAGAGTCAAAGGAGCAGTACAGACAGTATGAGCCAGAGCTTTTCAAAGGAGGAAGAGATGAGATCACAGGCCCTGAGGCTCGGATAGGACTTGAGCCCTGAAGAATGGGTAGGATTTGGATGGGTGTAGGGGAGAGGAGGGAAGGCATTCAACTCAAGAGAGGGAACAAAGCAAACTGGTTGGCTGGTGTAGTGGGAAATAAGGCTGGATGTGTAGCAGAGGACCTTTTAGTGGTTTTCATGATAGCTAAGGACTCTGAGCAGCAGGTGAGGGACAGTAATAGTAGTAGTACTTGGAAGTAGTAGTAGTGGTAGTAGTAGTAGTAGTAGTAGTAGTAGTAGTAGTAGTAGTAGTAATTATATAGTAGTAATAGTAATAGTTGTATAAAAAGAAAAGGAAAGTTAAAGCCTGAGTGTTACACTGATAACCATAGACATAATAAAAAAAAGGAAAACTGTTCTGGGCAGAACCTCTTTGAAAGATTTACAGAAAGATCATAGATCAAGAGCTGAAAGATACCTCAGAGGTCAGAGGAACATAGATGTGGAGACAGAAATTTTAAGAAACTCAGAGGTCATAGGAACATAGATCTAGAATTGTAAAGCAAGTCAGAGGTCATGGGAACATAGATCCAGAGCTGGAAGAGACCTTGGACACTATGGAAACATAGTTCTAGAGCTAGAAGGGACCTCAGAGGTCATGGGGCATAGATCTAGAACTGTAAAAGAACTCAGAGGCCATGGGAACATAGATCTAGAGCTGGAAGTGACTTTGGATGCTATAGAAACATAGTTCTAGAGCTAGAAGGGACCTCAGAGGTCATAGGGACATAGATCTAGAACTGTAAAAGAAATCAGATGTCATAGGAACATAGATCTAGAGCTGTAAAAGAACTCAGATGTCATGGGAACATAGATCTAGAGCTGTAAAAGAACTCAGATGTCATGGGAACATAGACCTAAAACAGTAAAGGGATCTCAGAGGCTACAGGAACACAGATCTAGAGCCAGAAGGGGCCTCAGGGTCCCTAACTATCCCCTCACCCCACCAATTATTTCGTTTCACAGATGAGGAAACCAAGACTGAGGGCAGTTTAGTGACTTGTCCCACGGACGGTAATCAGTAGCAAAGCTGGGATCTGAACAGGGATTCTCTGACCAGAGTCAGTATCTGTCCATTGCACCGCCCTTACGCTGTAGAACAATGTACCACCTCAACTCATCACAGTGTTGTAGGTATTAATAATAGCTGAGAGGTAGCTAGCACTTTACCTTTAAAAAGTACTTTATACACTTAATCCTTAATGCTCAAGACTTAACTGTCAGGCAGGCTGGCAGAATATTTCTGCCCCCATTTTACAAATGAGGAAATAAGACACAAGGAGGTTAAATTACTTTCTCAAGGTCACATGGCCAGTTAGTGGCTTCTCCAGGATGATAACACAAATCTTTTGCTTTCCAGACCTGGAGGCATCAACTGAGATCTACTAGAAGGACACAACAATTCCTGTGGAAAACTGCAGGGGTGAGGAATTTGCAGCCTCGAAGCCACATGTGGCCTTCTAGGTCCTTGGGTGTGACCTTTTGACTGAGTCCAAGTTTTACAGAACAAATCTTTTTATAAAAGGGATTTGTTCTGTGAAGTTTGGACTCAGTCAAAGGGCTGCACGTGACCTAGAGGTTCTAGTGTGGCCTCAAGGCCGCGGTTCCCCACCCCTGCGTCTATTTGCGCTGGATATTCTCCGAAAGAGTGTTGTGTCACACTCTCCTAAATTGGAGACAACCAATCCAGAGTTAAGGGGAGCTCAGCTATGCCTTTTGGGGGCCCTCCAAGACCACAAACTTAAAGCTGGAAGAGACTTTAAGAGTCATTCATCCCAACTTCCTCATTTTACAGAGGAGGAAACCTAGGCCTAGAGGGTTCAAGTGACTTGACTGAGGTCCCATAGGGATTGAGTGAACCAAGATTTGATTCCAATCCCAGTAATACAGCAATTTCTACTGAATCCTAATCCCATCACTTTCCACAGCACCACTCTGCTGTGGTTAGGACTAGAGAGATAGCCATCAATTTTGAGCTGTTTCCAAAGCCTTAACCTATGCCTCATTAGAAGATAACTACTTCGGATTCCCTGTGGGCCTAACCCTAAAGGGAACCTGGATTCAGAGATAATCAATAAAGATAGAAAGCTGTTGTTCAGTTGTTCAGCCATGCCCCACTCTTAGTGACTCCATGGACCACAGCACACCAGGCCCTTTTATGTTCCACTAACTTCTGTCCAAGTTTATGTTCATTGTTTCCATCATGCTGTCTATCCATCTCATCCTCTGCCATCACCTGTTCCTTTTGCCGTCGATCTTTCCCAACATCAGGGTCTTTTCCAATGAGTTCCATCTTCTCATTATGTGGCCAAAGTATTTAAATTTCAGCTTCAGTATTTGACCTTCCATTGAATAGCCTGAATTAATATCTTTAAATATTGACTGATCTGATCTCCTTGCTATCCAAGGGACTCTCAAAAGTCTTCTTCAGCACAATTCAAAAGCGTAAATTATGTGGCTCTCACCTTTCCTTATAGTCCAATTCTTACAGCCATACATTGCTACAAGAAAAAAACTATAGTTTTGACTCTATGGACCTTTGTTGGAAAGGTGATGTCTCTACTTTTCAGTATGCTATCTAGATTTGCCATAGCCTTCCTTTCAAGGAGCAAGCATCTCTTAACTTCATGGTTGCAGTCACCATTTGCAGTGATCTTTGATCCCGAGAATATAAAATCTGACACTGCTTCTATTTCTTCTCCCTCTATTTACCAGGAAGTGATAGGACCAGTTGCCAGGATCTTAGTCTTTTTTACATTAAATGTCAAGACAGCTTCTACATTGTCCTCTTTTACTCTCTTAATTCCTTTCTTAATTCTTCTTTACTTTTTGCCATTAGAGTGGCATCATCTGGATATCTGAGCTTGTTGATATTTCTCCCAACAACCTTAATTCTGGCTCTTGATTCATCTAGCCTGGCATTTCACATGTACTCTGCATATGAGTTAAATATGTAAGGTGACAACATATTGCCTTGTCCTCCTCCTTTTCCAACCTTAAACCAATTTGTTCCGTGTTTGGGTCTAACTATTGCTTCCTAGTCCACATACAGATTCCTCAGGAGACAAGTAAGATGATCTGGTACTCCCATTTCTTTGATGACTTTCCACATTTTGTTGTGATGCACACAGTCAAAGGCTTTAGTGTAGTCAATGAAGCAGAAGTAGATTTTTTTTCACTGGAACTACCTTGCTTTTCTCATAATCCAGCCAATGTTGACAATTTGATCTCTAGGTCCTCTATCTCTTTGAAGACCAGCCTGCTCTTCTGATAATTCTTGGTTCAAATATTGCTGAAGCCTAACTTGCAGAATCTTAAGCATAACCTTTCTGGCATGTGAAATGAGCACAATTGTTCAGTAATTTGAACATTCCTTGTTGTTGCCTTTCTTTAGGATTGGGATGTAAATCGAACTTTTCCATTCCAATGGCCACTGTTGAGTTTTCCAAATTTGCTGGTGTATTGAGTGTAGCACTTCAACAGCATCATCTTTTAGGATTTTAAATAGCTCAGCTGGAATTCTATCACCTCCACTAACCTTATTGTTAGCAATGCTTCCTAAGACCCACTTGACTTCATTCTCTAAAATGTCTGGCTCTACATCAATAACCACACCATGGTGGTTATAAGATTATCAGTGATGTTAAGATCTTACTTGTGTAGTTCTTTTGTGTATTCTTGACATCTCTTCTTAATCTCTTCTGCTTCTGTTAAGTTCCTACAATTTTTTGCATTTTATCATGCTTATTTTTGCATGAAATGTTCTCTTGTTATCTCTAATTTTCTTGAAGAGATCTCTTGTCTTTCTCATTCTTTTGTTTTCTTCTATTTCTTTGCATTGTTCATATAAGAAAGCCTTCTCTCCTTGCTGTTCTCTGGAATTCTGCATTCAGTTGGATATATCTTTCCCTTTCTCCTTTCCTTTTTTTTTCCTTTCCTCAGCTATTTGTAAAGTCTCATCAGACAGCCATTTTGCTTTCTTGCTCTTCTTTTTCTGTGCAATGTTTTTTGTTGCTGCCTCCTGCACAGTACTGTAAACCTCTGTCCATAGTTCTTTAGGCATTCTGTCTACCAGATCTAATTCCTTAAATCTATTCATCACCTCCACTTCAATCCATAAGAGATGTTATTTAGGTCATGCCTACATGATCTAATGGTTTTCTCTACTTTCTTCAATTTAAATCTGAATTTTGCAATAAGAAGCTCATGTACTGAGCCTCAGTCAGCTCCAGGTCTTATTTTAACTGACTGTATAGAGCTTCTCTACCTTTGGCTGCAAAGCATATAATCAATCAGATTTCTGTATTGACCATCTGGTGATGTCCATGTGTAGAATCACCTTTTGGGTTATTGAAAAAGAGCATTTGTTGTGACCAGTGAGTTATCTTGACAAATCTTTATTAGTCCCTGCCCTGCTTCATTTTGTATTCCAAGGCCAATTTGCCTTGTCTTTTAATTTCCTACTTTAGCGTTCCAATCCCCTATGATGAAAGTGACACCTTTTGTTGGTGTTATTTCTAGAAGATGTCATAGGTCTTCATAGAACTGATCAACTTTGGTCTCTTTGGTATCAGTGGTTGGAGCATAGACTTGTATTACTGTGATGGTGAATGGTTTACTTCAGATTGGAGCAGATATCATTCTGTCATTTTTGAGATTATACCCCACAACTGCTTTTCTCATCCTTTTATTGACTATGGTTACTCCATTTCTTCAAAGGGATTCTTGCCCACAGTAGTATTTGTAGTGATCATCTAAATTAAATTCACCCATTTCTATCCATTTAGGTTCACTGACATCGAAATTGTTGACGTTTAATCTTTGCATCTCCACATCCAGCTTAGCTTGGTTCGTAGATCTTATGCTCCAGGTCCCTATGCGATATTGATCTTCACAGCACCAGACTTTCATCACCAGATGTATCCATCCAAAGCTGAGCTTCCTTTCAGCTTTGGCGTAGCCTCTTCATTAGTACTGGAGTTACTTGTAGTTGTCCTCCACTTCTCCCTGGTAGCATATTGGACACCTTCTAACCTGAAGGGCTCATCCTCTGATGTCATCTCTTTTATCATTTTAGTACTGTCCATGGGATTTTCTTGGCAAAGATAGTGGATGGGTTTGCTATTTCTTTCTCCAATGGTTCACCTTTTGTCAGTGATGGGGGGCAGGGAGGGGTTTAAAAAGCTACACAGGACATTATTAAAGAGCTAGCTTCCACCCCAAGTCTCCCTACTTCTCCCCCATTTCTCTTTGGAGCCCCTTGTACCTTGGCTCACTAACATCTACTGACTTCCCATGCATTGTTAAGTTTTAACCAACTAGGGCTTTGACCTTGACGGTCAACTGCTAGGTCATTAGGATAGTAGGATTTAGAACTAGAAGGTACCTTGGAGATCATCTAGTCCAGCTCCTTACTTTACACATTAGCCTAAGGAGGTGAGATAGCTTGATTGAGGTCACACAGGTAAGAAGTGCCTGTGTCGGGATCTGAACTCAAGATTTTTGGGTTCTAAATCCAGCATTCTTCCTACCTCCCCACACTTTACCAGTGAGATGGTAAGGTAAGATACAAGTTACTGGGACTTTGTTTCCTGTCCCTGTCAAAACCCTCTTCCTGCCCCCCAAGTCCCTAGGGGAGGACAGTTTCGGGAAACAGAGGTCTGCACTTCTTCCTTGGCCAGTAGCGTGGCTGACTTAGAGTGGTTTGCTCCCCAGAGCCTGGAGATTTTAGCTGAACGTTAAGACTCTTTTGGCTCTCTATAAAATCGCTGCCTCTCTGTCCCCAGCTGCAGGACAATGGGTGCTATTATAAATTAGCACATAAAATGGAAACATCTGGTTCAAATAATCATACAAAAAGGTCAGCAGGAATCCATTGCAAATTCCCAGTTAAGCTGAGAGAGTTCTCTTCCCTCCCTTAATTTTTCCTCTCTCTCTCTCTCTCTCTCTCTCTCTCTCTCTCTCTCTCTCTCCCTCCCTTCCTCCCTTCTTTCTTTTTTCCTTTCCTCTTCTTTTTTCTTTTCCCTTCCTTTCCTTAGCTTTTCTCCCTCCCTTCCTTATCTCTTTTTCACTTTCTTTTTCTTTCTGTTTTTTATTTCTTCTCTCTATGTCTCTCTTTTCCTCTTTCTTTCTCTTTGCTTTCTCTCTTTTTTTCCTCTTTCTCTTTCTTCTTTTCTTTTTCTTTTTTCCTTTCCTGGGTGGCAGTGTGTATATGTCCTACCCTTTCTTCATCAGACCACAGAAGGGAAAGCTTGAAAATGTTGCACCAACCTACCTTCTGTTGTTAAAAACCCAAGTTTCATAAGAAATAATTTTTTTCTCCAAATAGGGTTGTGTCTTGCACTTCTTAAATCTTCAGCACCTTTTGCTATTTTGTATATAGTCATAAAAGTATGGATTTTACACATTTTAAAATGCATTCTTATCATATGATTGTAGGAATACCTCTGAAAGAGAGGACAACTTAATAATTCTGTGATTCTGCTTAGTATGTCCTTTTGGTAGAAGGGGTGACAAAATCCCCTGAAATAGTTAAACAATTTGTATAAGGTCCCACAATGACCTGTTGTCAAAATTGGGGCTAAAATTCAGGTACCTTGATTCCTCCTCTAGAACTATTTCCATGATATCATGTGGCCTTACATATTCTCAGAGGAAGGCAATACTTTGGTATCTAGGCATTGGTGGTGTGGTGGATAGATGAAAAGGCCTGGAATCAGGAAGACCTAAGTTCAAATCTGGCTTCAAACACTTACTAGTTGCATGACCCTGAGCAAATCACTTAACCTCTATTTGACTCAGTTTCCTCATCTGTGAAATGGGGATAATAATATCACCTACCTCCCAGAGTTGTTGTGAGGATCAAATGAGATATTTGTGAAGTGCTTAGCACAGTACCTGGTACATAGTAAGCTCTAAATAAATGTTAGTTATTATTATCTCCAGTATTTTGACCAATTCATCAACTTAGAGGGAGTCCTATAGACTCTAGGTTTATGTTTTGCTACTTGGTACCTACTAGCTATTTTATTCAGTTAATGTACTAGACCAGGGGTTCTAAACTTGAGATCTGTGGGCAGATTTCAGGTGTTCTGTGAACTTGGATGGGAAAAAATACATCTTTATTTTCACTAACATCTCACTGAAACTTAGCCTTTCCTTCAAATATGAATGTAGGCAACAAATATTATCCTGAAAAGGGGTCTATGGGCTCTACCAGACAGCCAAACGGGTCCATGACACACGAAAGGTTAAGAGACCCTGGACGGGGTGATCTCTAAGGACTCCCTCCCCCTCTAGTGGCTATGAATTGACACAGTGGAAAGAGAACTGGGCAGTGTCCATATCCTAGCTCAGTCACAGTCTGTGAAACCTTAGGTAAGTCACTTAACCTCTCTAGACTCATTTCCTCATCTATAAAGTGAAGGAATTGAGCTAGATGACCCCTGAGGTCCCTTCAGGCCCGAGATCTATGATCCTACTTATTCCTTCCAAGAAACTAGGTATCCGAAAGCCAGGACAGAAATTAGCCCTTCTGGATCTCTAAAGTCCCTGAGGAGTCGGTGGCCCTGTAATTCCAGAAAATCTGAGCTACCCCCAGGCCTCATCTGGAGGGTAAAAAGATGGAGATCCTCATAAACTGACCTAAATTTTTATGACTCAGGTATGTGGAGTACAGCTGGGTGGTGCAGTAGATAGAGCACTGGGCTTAGAATCAGAAAGACTCATCTTCATAAGTTCAAATCTAGCTTCAGACACTTATTACCTGTATGACCCTAGACAAGTCACTTAACACTGTTTGCCTTAGTTTCCTCATTTGTAAAATGAGAAGGAAATGGCCATTCCAGTATCTTTGCTAAGAAAACCCCAAATGGAGTCACGAAAAGTTGGACATAACTGAACAACATGAGGAGGAAACCAGTTTCTCACAGAACACTATTTAGAGAAGGAAGAGATCTTTGAGGCCATCTTGTCCAAATCCCTCAGATTTACAGTTGAGGAAACTGAGACCTAGGGAAAATTAAGCCATTCATTAAACATACAATTAATTAATAATTATAATTACATAATTAATGCATAATTATATGTAATTAAGAAATTAAGCAACTTGTGAGTGGTATGTGACAGAATCTGGATTTGAGCAAAGTTTCTTTCATTCTACCTTACCACCCTTTCCACTATATAACATTTATAGCTTTAACTCTGGGAGGCAGGGCCTCTGTGAGTTTAGAAGCAGACCTTGGTGTAGGCAGGGTAGGAGGTGAGATGGAAAAGCACTTAGCCATCCCTCCTCAGCTTGGAAATATCACTACTGCCTAGAGAAATGCAAGTGTGGGGTGTGTGTGTGTGTGTATGTGTGTGTGTGTGTGTGTGTGTGTGTGTGTGTGTGTGTGGTGGTGGTGGTGTGTAACATAAGAAATCCTGTATTCCTCAATGAAAATGAGTTGATCTGCCTCCCAGAACGGAAGCAATTGACTACCCCAGAAGAGGAGAGGGAGATGAAATAGGGGAGAGGAGCAGAAAAAGCAGAAATAGAAGGGCAAGGCCAAAATGGACTTTGGCAAGTGAGGACAGAGGGGACCCAGGCACAAGTAGTTCAGGTCCTTGGGCAGTGCCACCTCCAATGGCTGGAGCAGGTCTTGGCATCCACAGCTGTTGGAGTCACATAGTTCTATTCTTTCCTCCTCCCCCCTTTTGAGTTCAGAGAGGTCACAGAGACATTTGTCTTAGAATACATTGCTTCCTCCTTCAGAAAACATCCAGGAAGACCATGTTCTTTCTCTCCCTTTTTTCTTCCTTAATGAGCTTTAGTTCTCTTTCCTCCCAATGGGGCCTTAATTGAATCCTGCTTCCCAAGGTCTAAAAACAGCTTTCTAGTAGGGCCCTCCTACCTCTGACTGGTGAGAAGAGAAGCTTGCGGAGGGCAGGGAAGTGAAAGAGAAGGGGAAAGGAGAAAGGGGTGGAGAAGGTGTGGGAAAGAAGGCGAGTGTGAAGGAAGGTAGTGGAGGGAAGGGGTATGGGAATAGGGAAGAAAGGGGTAGAGAGGGAAGGGGAAAGAGGGGCTTTGGGGGAAGAGGAGAGGAATGGGAGAAGAGGGCTATAGGGAGGGTAGGGGAAAGAAGAAAGGAGGAACTGTGGGGAAGAAAGGGGAGAGAAGGGGAGTGTGGGAAGAGAAGGGGAGAGGGAAAAGGAGAGAAGTAAATATAGGGAATTTGGGGGAGAGGAAGGGAGTTTTGGTGATAGCAGGGAAGAAGAGGTGGAATTAGCAGGGCAGAGGGGGAGAAGGGTTGTGGGGAAGAGGGCAGGGGAGAGAAGAAGAAGAGGGAAGTGTGAAGAATACTGTGGACTACAGGAAAGGTAGAGAGAAGAATAAAATGTAGGTAGCAAAAAAGTATGAGAAAGAAAAAAGGAGTGTTGGGAGGGAAACAGTGAGAGAGGGAAGCGAAGCCAAGAAAGGGAGGGGTACAGAGGGAGGTTTTTCTTTTATTATTTGTGCTCTACCAACACCACAAATCCTGGATTTTCAAGGACAGTCCCAATTTCAAAAAAAGAAAAGCTTACTTCTTTCAAGGCCTTACTAAAAGAGGATTCCCTTGTCAGTCCCCTGGGCTAAATTTTTGGTTCAGAAAATCACCATAACTAGGTTAGAACTTGTGGTTTCAGCTGAAACTTTCCCCTCATTCTTTTTTTCTTCTCTTCTTTTTTCTCCTGAGTTCTCTAGGACTGTCATATCCCCTTCCATGAGCCTGAAGGCTAATTCACCTGAACCCAGAACCCAGAAGTTTGGAGACAATTTGACCCCCCCCCACTCAGCACCACCCCCACAAAAAGAAGGGTGTGCAGCTTTGTCTATTCTCCAATTATAGAAAGCCATAGCCGGTAGAGCTCTCAGTGTCCAACATTCTCATTTTACAAATGGGAAAATTGAGGGCTAGCGTCTGGATTCAGTTCAGAGAAGGGAGTCAAATTACACTGATTCAGAGTTAAAGACAAAGTCCAAGAAAAGTCTGAATTTGTAATCTTTTAAAAAAGAAACACAGCTTTATTACTTTTGAGCACATACTATGAACCACGTTAAAAAAAATTAAAGCCTCGAGAACCTGTTTATATAAGTAAAGATGGTCCCTGATCAGTGTGTCAATTGCACCCAAAAAATTGCTTCCAAAAAGATTTCTTGCCCTCACAGTTTAACACATCTCTTCCTTTTCTCTGTGTCCCTGTCATCCCACCCTGTTCATTCTTGCCACACTCATGCTGTTCCCATCTCCTAGAAGGACTTTCCTATTTCTCTCCACCTATTCAGATCTTATCCATCCCCTATGGCCTAGTTCAAATATAGCCTCTTCCTAGGAAACTTCCCCAACCACTCAGCTCTCAGTAACTTCCCTTTCTTTCTTAGAATTCTTTTAGCATTCACAATCAGTGCTAGAAATCTGATAGTTACTCATTTTAGCACTTAATTATATCCTGTCTTGGGTTATTTGATAACTGTTTCATGTTCATTCTCTTCTAGTCTCCTCAGCTAAAGTATAAACTCCCTGAGGGTGGGCAGGTCTTATATTTCTGGACCTTTCTTTCCCCCAAGGATACCTAGCATAGGACTGGGTTCTTAGCAGACTTTAATGAATTCTCATTGATTAATTGATTTCTTTTCCTCTCTTTTCTTCTTTTTTCCATTGCAAGAAGGTAGTTTTAATGATCGTTGAATCTTGCTGATTACCTTTCCCTCATTCTAAGAAAGATTCCCAGGGAAGGTGAGCTTAAACTGGGATCTTTTGAATTCTACAGGTTGAATCTTCTAAACATGTCCCATATAATCTTGGTACACTGAAACACCCTCGTGTTGCCACTTCATTCCCATGGACAAGAAACCTTTCCTTCAATGGGAATAGAGTACAGCGGTTCTCAACCTCATTTTGCTTTTACGCTAAATTGGACACATGAAGTTTCACAGCCCTAAGACAGAAAAGGAAACTAAAATGGGGTGTAGATATTTCTTAAAATCATATATCACTGTGACTCTTATAATGCAAAGTTAGCTCTTCAGCCGTTAGGCTGCATATGATATCCATCTCAGCCACAGAACCATAAGGATAGGGAGATAGGTACTGAACCTGTTATTTCAGATGGAGAAACTCTTTCTCCCAAGGCAGATCAGCACCATCCCTGCAATGGGTAGATAGGTGAAGCAGTGGATAGAATGCTGAATCTGGAGTCAGGAAGACTTACCTTCCTGAGTTCAAATCTGGCCTCAGACACTAGCTGTGTGACCCTGGGCAAGTCACTTAATCCTGTTTGCCTCCATTTCTTCATCTGTAATATGAACTAGAGAAGGAAATGGCAAACCACTCCAGTATCTTTGCCAAGAAAACCCCAAATGGGATCATGAAGAGTTGGACATAACTAATAAATGACTAAATAACAACCATCTCTACAACTTATTGTCTTAAGGTACCGTCTGTGGCACTAAGAGGTTAGGTGACTTGCCCAGGGTCACATAGGCAGTATACCAGAGGCAGGACTTGAACCCAGGACCTTCTAGCTCCAAAGCCAATTCTCCATCCATTATGCCATCCTGGCCCAGGGCTGTAGCTAGTGGCAAATTTAAGTGGGAGTTTATGTGTTGGGAAGAGCAGGCCATGGGAAAGAGGTGCCAAGGACTTCTGGGATGAAAATCAATCATCAACAAACATTTATTAAGTACTTACTACATGCTAGGCACTGTGCTGCTTTGGAGTTGGTTGGGGTACTACAACCCTGGGAGGCAAGGCACAAGGACAATGTGGCCCCCTATTGGTATAAAGACACGGGGGGGGGGGGCGTCGATGCAGAGAAGAAGCAACTTACCCCCCAGATAGTGGCACCCTGGGGAAGATACCTTCTATGGATGTACGTATGTATGGCTCTGCTTAGACAGTTTGCCCACACCCAACACCACTGAAACAAAAATGGCAAGACAGCTACCATTTCTACTGAGATGGCATTGGCTGATCCCTCTTCTGGACATGATTGCTGGTAGGAGACACTGAAACTCTGCTGCTACGGTTGAAAGAATGGCTGGCTCTAGAGTCAACAATGCCCTGCAGGCCCCTCTAAATCACGAGCTTGGTTTAGTTCGAGATTAGGCAGCATATTGTATTCTGAGAATCCCTGAAGACCCTTCTATGGGCTCGGGGCAAGCCTGACAGGGGTTTAGGACACTTGGGAACCAGAGGTATGGTGTGTTGAGAGCCCTGGCCCTCATTGGACACCCGGGTTCTGGTGTTAGTTCTCCCACCAACCAACCATATGACTGAATGAGTCACTCTACTGTGAGCCTTAGTTTCCCCATCTATGAAATGAGAAGTTTGGAGTAGATGATCTCCAAAGCTGCTTCCAGCTCTATGAGTAACTGTCTATTTAAAGACCTCAAGGTGGTTCAGAGGAGAAACTATTTTATTGATCATTTACCTAGAAATGCAACTAGTATGTTTGTGGCAGTGGGGCTTAGGGAGAATCAGTCACTGTGGGGAGCAGATGAATTATAGTGACTCTTAAAAATGACTGACCCCCCAAAGAGCTTTTGTTTATGTGGATTGTATCAATTTTTTTTTTACCAAATTAGAAATTTAGACATCCTAGTATTTTTTTGGAAAATATTTTTGACTTTATGGACCCCTTGAAAGGGTCTCAGTGACCCCCAGGGATCCCCAAACCACACTTTGAGAACTGCTGTGCTAGAGAATTAGGAGTTAGTCAGCCAGTCAACAAACATTTAAGTAGTTACTAGGTGCCAGATGCTGTATTTAGTTCTGGGGTTGTGTGAAGAAAGGCAAAAACGATCTTTGTTAGGGAATGCAGTGTGTCCCAAAAGTTTCAGTGCTGCACTGATACTTTTGGGATACCCTATATACAGTGTAAATGGAAAGTAACCTCAAAGATAGGAGGCAAGGAGCAGGAAGAATACCAGGAAAGGTCTCCTGAAGAAGCTGGGGTTTGAGCTGAGTTTTGAAGGAAATCAGGAGGTAGAGGTGAGCAAAAAGAACATTCCGGGCATAGGGGACAGCCTGTGAAAAGATATGGCGTCTGGGATGGAGCCTGGTGTGCAAGGAATCACAAAAGATCAGGGGAGCCAAATTGTAGCATGCTTGGAGGGGAGGAAAGGGTCGGACTGGGAGACCTCAATAGTGACAAAGGGACTATTGTCTCATTGATCAAGCTGATGTACATGGTCAGGAGAAGCGTATAAGGTGAGATTGTGCGGGAAGAGGTGGGGAACCTGCAGCCCGGAGGCCCTCTAGGTTCTAAAGTATGGCCCTCTAGGTTCTCAAGTGGGGACGTTTGACTCAATCCAAACTTCACAGAACAAATCCCCTCTATAAAAGGATTTGTTCTGTAGAACAAACATGGACTCAGTCAAAAGGCTGCAATCAAGAATCTAGAAGGCCACGACCAAGAATCTAGAAGGTCACATGTGGCCTCAAAGCCTCAGATTCCCCACCCCTGGGTGGGGTAAATCTAGGCAGAGGGGTTCCTTGAGGCTGGGAGGTACAATATGGAGGTGACCATAGAGCTGGGGCCTGTGTCTTTCTCCCCTTGTGTTTTCATTGTGGTGAGTGGAGATGTTCACAGGTATAGGTGCTGGCCCGGGATTGAGACTCCCTCTGGAGCCCCACACGACGCTAGAGCTGGAGAAGTAAGTGACGATGAAGCCTTAGATGTGCCTCTGAATGAACTCTTCCCAATTCCCTTGCCTAGAGGTGTGCCCGGTGGTGAGAACCAGGCATGAGATAAAGGCCAAATCTCAGCAAACTGCTCTCGGAGTTCTCCTTTCCTGTTTGCAGTTTGCTCTTTTTCTCTAAACCCACCCCTATTTCCACACAAAATTTAACTCTCCCATGTTCCATTTCTTCTACCCTCTGCTTGGTGCTTTGATAAATGAATTAACATGAGGTATGAGTAGTGGTAGTTACTTAGGTGATGCTCTTCCCAGGAATATTTGTATTTTAGAGGGATTAGGCGAGCCTTTAACCTAAAATGATGAAGTTAGCTGGTGGACTGATTTGGGTGGGGGGTGGAAGGAATATGTGAGGCCCAGTCTTGAGTGCAGGCATCAGTCCCTGTGAAATCAATTCTGATCCTGTTCTTTACAATCCAATTTACTTGCCTGGCTTCAAGTATGAATCTCATACAAAGGATCTGTGAGACCCTCCCTTCCTCATATCCAAAGGTTTCCAAAGTGGAGGTGGTTTGGATAATCTTGCTTTTAGAAATTCAGCAGTTCTTTTTTCTCTCTCTTTTCTGTCTTTCTTTTCTTTTTCTTTTTTTTTTTTCCTTTTGGAGGGGGGAAGAGGGAGAGAAAAAGACCAACTTGGGCCTTTCAAATGAACTCACATTTTCCGAAGCCAAGAATTGACAAACACGCTATTTTTGGATGGCCTTGCACAAATGTTGTGTAGGTTTTCTTTTTGCTACTAAATGTCACTGCATTAGTTTCCTAGTTTCATTCTCCTGCCTGCGGTGGGGAGGATTATGCAATTCGAGCCCTGGGGATGAATCATCTGATGATGTAGCTGCCAAGCGGAGACATTTGCATTGATAGAGTAGAGTTTTCTTTGGGCTATTTGTGGGTGGCTTTATTTTACAGTTTTATTTCTTTGTCTCTCTTTGTCTCTTTGTTTCTCTTTCTTTTTCCTTCCTTCCTTGCTTTTTCTCTCCTTCCTTCCTCCCTCCCTGCCAGCCTTCCTTTCTTCTTTCTTCCCTCCCTTCCGTCCTTCCTTCTGTCCTTTCTCCATCCCTCCCTCCCTTCCTTGTTTCCTTCATTCCATCCTTCTGCCTTCCCTCCCTTTCCTTTCCTGCCTCGCTCCTTCCTTTTCTCTCTCTTTCTTTCTCTCTCTGTTTCTCTTCCCTCCCTCCCTCTCTCTTTCCTTCCTTCCTTCTCTCCCTTCCTCTTTTTTCTCCCCCCATCCCCATCTGTCCTCAATTTGGGGAAATTTAGTCCATCACAATCATAGTTACTTCTGCCAGACTCCTATATGTCTAGGCCAAGAACAATTGCTATATCATGGAATTCCTGACTAGAAGAGAATGATATCAGCATTGACGTCCTGAGGGAATGGCATGTGAAGAAAGGTGATCATTTCCCAAAAAACCCAGTGCCTCTCACCACTTAGTCAATGGCTAACAGCTGCCCCTTGGCAAAAGCAACAAGCACCCAGACTCTTCGGTGCCCCACATTTCCTTCTGCAACATACTATAATGGAAAGAATGCTGGATTTCAGTTCAGGAGCTCTGAGTTTGAATTCTGGATTTGTTATGTAATATCAAGGTGACCTTGGGAAGTCATATTTCTCTGGGACTCAGTTTCTTCATCTGTGTTGAACTAGATAGATGATCTCTAAGCTCCCTTGTAGGACTGGATACTTTTTCCTTCCTTTTATTATGCTCCCCACCCCTTTCCAGGTAAACAACGTCCACTTGCTGCCGGTGAATCCCTTCTGTCAGTATCTGATAAGCTCATTCCCACTGTGTTAGGTGTTAGTGACTTTTAATATGTTACATACAGCTCCTAGAAGGATTTAAATATTAGAAAGAGGACCCATTTAACCCAATTCCTAATTCCAATTCAGGCATCTCAGTACCCAGGGGATAGGTAGATAATTTTGTGTTTTGGGTAGTACTCCTCAAATCATATCCTATAGGGCTTACCTGGAAGGCCAACCCTGCCATCCTAAAGGTTCTTTTCTTCAGAATCATTCTCGCAGTCACTTGTAGGATCATAGAATCACAGAGCTAGAGCTGGAAGGGGTGGAAGAGGTCATTTAATAGTTCAACTCCTTCCTTTACAGATGAGGAAATTATAAAGGAAGATTAAATGACCTGGTACCCAGGTGGTATATACATCAGAGGTGGGGTATGAACCTAGGTCCTCTGACTCGAAAGCCTGTGCTCTATTCACCACTGTACCACACTGCTTCCTCCAGGTGGCCACAGACAGACAGAGGAGATGGTAAAGGAAGAAATTGACAAAGATCCCAAAGTTTAAATCCTTCTGTTTCCTTGTTCAATTTTTTTAAAGGAGTTGATATGGTCACATAACAAAACTACCATCCTAGAATTTAGAGTTGGAAAGGACCTTAAAGGTTATTGGTACAACCTTCTCATTTTACAGATGAAAAAACTGAGGCATTGGGAGGTTAAATGGCTTAGCCATAACACAGAGGTAGTAAATGTCAGAGGCAGGATTACGAACTAGCTCTCCAACTCCAAATCCTGTGGTCTTTCAACGACACTACAAGGAAAAGGGAGACTTTTCCCATGCCCTGGCCTTTCCCTTACCCACCCCATTCATCCTTAAATCCCAGTTTAACAAAAAGAAATATCCATTTATTATGTTAGGGATTGTTCTCCGAACATCATGTTAATGGCTTTCTAGTGAGAAAATGGGTACTTATTCTGTCATAGACATCAAATATGGTAAAAGAAGCCTCATCAAAGTACAACTTCCTAAAGAGAAGAGCTGTCAGTTTGGTGGAAACAGACATATTTCTTATGACTAGCCCAGTTAGCAAACCCAGGCTTGGCCTCCAATCTGTCAGATGGAAAGCAAGTTTCCAGCAGAATATGCATTGCGCATTAAACTTTAATGCTAAGTCATTTCAAAAAGAAGACAGCCATCCATTATAATGCTTATGGAACACTCAAATGTCAAGTTTCCTAGAGATTCCATCCTGATGTTTAAAGCAGATTATTTTCTAAGAGGGAGCTCATCTCAATCTCCTCCCTTCCAAGACAGATGTTTTCTCTTTAAAGGGGAAGGGCATAGAAGAACTCTATATAGAATAAGGCAAGGTAAGGGTCATTTACCTCACTCCTCTCAAATTGTTTAAATGTGTGAAGGTTTGTTAACCTTATGGAAAGTTCAGCCATTTAGAAATCACTGGTCCTGTCACCCTTACCCCTAATTTCTTTTCCTACCTTACTGTCCTTTCTTCACCCTGAAACACAGGACATGTCAATCAAATGCATATACTAATAGAGAGGCAGCTTAGTATAGTGGCTAGAGGGTCAGCCAGCCTCACAGTTAGGAATATGTGGATTCAAGCCCTGCCTCTGACACATACTAACTGTGTGACCCAAGGCAAGTCACTTACTTAACTTCTCAGTATCCCATAGCAACATGTTTAAGACTACAAATAGTGGAATGATTGCTTACCTGCATTGGGCATTTCACTCTGAAATTTCCTACATCAATAAAATCATCAAAAAAAAAGGTCACAAAGTCTTTTAAAGGCATTCAGTGAATATTATGATTGAAAAAGATCTTAGAAGTCATATGGCCCAATCCTTACTTTTTACAGATGAGGAAACTGAGGTCCACAGAGTTGTAGTGACTTATCCAAGGTCACCAAACCTATTACTGATTGAGCTGAGACTATTTCCCTGGTTCTTTATTTGTACTTAAAATTATGATGTTAGAATATTACACTAGAGTGTAAGCTCCTTGAGGGTAGGGACTGTCTTTTGATTATTTTTGTATTCTCAGTGCTTAGCACGATGCCTGGCATACAGTGGGATCTTAATAAATGTTTATTGTTTGATTGATTAAGAATACAGATATTCACTCAACTTTTAAGAAAACGTATTGAACACGGCGGTATGGTGGCTAAAAAATGGAAAGAGAGTAGATACTCATTGGGGAATACTGAGCAAATTGTTGCTCATGAATGTAATGGAAATGACAAATATGAGGACTTCAAAGAAACATCCTAAGACTTGTATGATCTGATGCTGAGGAAATCAGCACCAATACACAAATGATCACAGTGAGATAAGTGGGGGAAAAACCACATTGAAGACAGCTGAACTCAAATAAAGGGCAATGAGCAAAATCATTTTCAAAGGCGAGATGAAGAAAAACGTATCTTGATATAGAGGAGGGGGACTATGGGCGACAAATGCTGTAATGATTTTCAGAAGTAACTGCTGTGTCCTTTGGTTTTCCTTCACTATTTTTATTTGAGACAAGAGAGGACTATATGGAGGTTGGGAGAATAGTGGGGAGGTTGTGTGGCAGGGTGGGCATATCTGGAGAGCTTTGTGGTGTCAAAGACAAAAGGTTGATCAATAAAACATTTTTAAAAATTCCTTGAAAGGTGACATAAAAGTGAGTCTGTTTCCATACTTTCTTTTCATCCTCTTTACCCTCTGGGTAAGTGAATATACAGATAATTTTAGGTTCTAATTCATCACTTAAACTTAAAGGACATATACACAATCTGAGCTGTCTCCAGAATATAGTGAGTAGATATTATCACACTGGGTGCTCTATTTTTTTTTTTTAGATAGAGGGAATGAATTGTCAACAGCTTCCTAGTGCCTCAGAGGGGGCAGCCAGTGGAATGAATAAGTAGACTGTGGGAAGAATACTGGATTTGGAGTCAGAAGATCTGGGTTTGAGCATTGGCTCTGACCCTTTCTAGCCTAACGTCCAATTGATTCTTTCCCCTCACCGCCACCCCAAGAACAGTCCCTTATAACAAAGGTAAGATTGCACACCAATATAAGTTATATATGTCTAAGTGAGTTGTCTAAATGTGGCTCAAAGCATCTCCCAAATGATAAATGGTCAAAGGGTATAAAGAGGCAGTTTTCAGAAGGAGAAATTCATATCAACATACCAATAATCAAATGAAAAAATACTCTAACCCTAATAATTAGGGAAATGCAAATTAAAACAACTGTGAGATACCACCTTACACTTATTTGGTTGGTGAAATTGACAGAAAGGAAAATGGCAAATGTGGAGGAACTGTGAGTAAACAAGTATATTAATGCATTGTTGATGGTACAGTGTACTGGTCCAGCAAGTCTGGAGAGCAAATTGGAACTATTCTCCACAAGCTATTAAATTATGTATATCCCTTGAACTAGAAACACTACCATGTGGTCTATACACCAAAGAGATCAAAGAAAGAGGAAAAGGATCCTTATGTACAAAAAAAAAATTTTTAACAGCTCTTTTTGTGCTATCAGAGAATTAGAAACTGAGGATACCTATCAATTGAGGAATGGCGGAACAAATTATGGTATATGAATGTGATAGAATACTATTGTGCTATAAGAAATAATGAACAGATGATCTCAGAGAAAGCTGAGAAGGCTTATACAAACTGATGCAAAATGAAGTGAATCTAGCCAAGAGAATAATTTATGCAATAACAACACTATTGTAAAGACAACTTTTAAAGATTTAGGAACTCTGATGAACATAATGACTAACCACAATTTCAGAGAACTCATGAGGAAAAATATACTACACACCCCTTGATACAAAAATGATGGACGCAAAGTTTAGATTGAGACTTTTTTTGGACATGGACAATGTAGGATTTTTTTTTTGCTTGATTATACGTATTTGTAACAGATTTTATTTTTCTTGCTTTCTCAATGATGGGGGGGTGATGGGATGGAAAGAATGTGGAGGAAAAGAAAAGAAAACTGATTTTAAATGTGGCTCACAGGAAACGTTGATAGATATCTCTGGAATCTTCCCCACTTCTCTCCAAGGGAAACCGATATTTCTGACTTAAATAGAGCAGGGAAAAGGGCCAGGAAGCTGGGTATTTCTAGTCTCTGAGAGGGGCACTGGAGTATAATTATATTGATCTAATCCTCTAAATATTTTTGGTCTAGGGATCCCATTTGGTTTCAAACCACTTCCCTGGTTCTTGTCTTGTAAAGGGGTAAGGGTTACTCCAACTTATGCCTACAGGCTTTGATTCCTTCCCATAAACTTCTAGTTACAGAAAGATCATTCATCACAAATAGCAAATAGTGAGTTAAGCCATTTCCCCAAGAAAAGTAGCAAACAGAAATTGGAGAAGTTCTACAGATTAAACTACACCAGAGAATAGAATGAGCTCTTTGCTGGAGTGAGAAGAGAACTCAGCTCAAACCAAGAGAGAAGCCCCAATCCCACTCATGGGAAATTCCCTCAAAGTCTTTAGGGAGGCAAGTGAGTAATCAGAGACATATTGAGGAACCTGCTTCACTTACATTTCTATAAATCCTAAAGTCTTTCTCTCTTTCTTTACATTTCTGAAGCCAGTATCTAAGAGAATTGAGCACCATATATGATCTCTAAGCAGAAAGACTCTCCCTTCTTTCCAAAGCTCTCACACTAACTGCCTTCAAGGAGGTCCTAAGCCTTGCATCAGCATTCTCTCTCCCAATCTAGAACCCCAAACAGCAACACAAAAGTGCCCCAGGAACAGCTGGAAATCTGAGTTATACAAATAATAAAACAGAGGGAATTTTTTTCAGCAAAACTAGTCCATATATTGAAAAAGACAGGTAATACAGGCAATATTCTATACCCACAGACCCTTCTCCTCCCCCTGCCCCCCTAAAAAGAAGCAGAATAGTGGAATGAGATGTCTTCTCATATCACTTCTTTGGAGCCAAACTTGGGCATTCTCATTTTTCAGCATTCAATTTTGATTATTTATATCTTGCTGTTCTTTCCAATTGCATTGTAGTTATGCTATTCTTTTTTTTTCAACTCAACAAACATTTGTTATGAGCTTACTATGTGTGAGGTACAATATCAGGTGTTAAGAATATAAAGAAAAGGGGGCAGCTAGGTGATGCAGTGGATAGAGCTCCGGCTTTGGAGTCAAGAGGACTTGAGTTCAAATCCAGCCTCAGAGACATAACACTCACTAGCCGTGTGACTGAGCAATTGCCTCACCAAAAAAAGCAAAAACAAAACAAAAAGAATATAAAGAAAAAGCAGAGATACTACCTGTATCTAGATATGTAATACAAAATAATTTGAGGAATATGAACTAACAAATGTATATGTGTGGTGGAGGGGAGGGAGAGTGAAGAATCAGGGCAGTCTTCACGGAGAAGGTGGCATCTGAACTAAGACTCCCTGAAGATAATGATTCTGAAGGGTGGAGTTGAGGATACATAGGTGGGAGAGAGAATATTAAGCTCAGGGAAGAGTTTGTCTCACATTTTAGATATAACATAGAGTAGGAAGGGGAGGATTATAAAATTAGGCTAAAAGATGAGTTGGATAAAGATCGTGGAAGTCTTTAAGTGTTGGGTTGAGGAGTTTGTACTTTATCTTAGAGGCAAGAGAGAGTCAATAAAGGTTTGGGGGCGGGAAGAGTGATATGGTCGGAGCTATGACATGAAAATTATGCTAGCAACTGTGTGCATTGGCGAAGGAACAATCAATAGGATGAGATTGAAGACAAGAGAGGGAGAAGGATTGGTGGGACATGAAGAAGATGATGGTCAACAGTGACAAGTGCAGCAGACAGATTGAAAAGGATTAGGATTGAAAGAAGGCCATCAGATCAATTAAGATGTAACTCCACTTCTTCCCAAACTGGGGGCAGATTTCCTGAAGGAAGAATATACGACTCCTGATTTGAGCCAATCAGGACTTTTAGCCAAAGACTTCTCTGATCCAAGGACACCATTGTTTGGGGTGGGGGAGAAATTTGAGAGAAGGAATTCAAGAGAGGTAATGAAGAGAGATAATTGTGAATTTTTGAATGGGGCTAGAATTGTGGAGAGGCCAGCCTTACTATATCCCTTAATTCCTAGCACCTGCAACCCCCTAAGAGATTGATATTCTGGGACCTACCCCACCCCAACCCCACCTCTTTGATCAGTCTATCCTTGTTCAATTGAGGTTTCATCTTGCTCCCAAGTCAAAGAGCATCTTAATCGTGGTTCGATTGTTTTGTTTTTGTTTTTGTTTGTTTGTTTTTACTATCTACCTTAATCTGTGTAACTATGATTTCTGCTCATTTCTTACTTTGATAAAGAAGTTTACAAGCTATTCATAATGGTCTTTGTGCAAGCAGCATTTGGTGGGAGGTATCTAAGCTGGTGATATTGTGTTCCTCTTCCCTTCATAGCAATCAAAGAAAGTGCTTTTTATTCTGAACCCCTTATGGTAGTAGCCCTAGACTACAGATATTTGATGTGTAGTAAATAGATATAATTCTAGTTCAAAACTCATCCTGGAGATAGGAGGGAGAAAAAGAGATTACCCAGCCATGATGGTCCTGTATTGCATCTGCTTCTCCCTACAAGGTTTGTGGACTTGCTTGGCATGTCCATGCTCTTTCCAAAGGCTGAAATTTCAGTTTCATTTGGAAACTGGGTGGATCACTTCTCAGATCAGATAGCTTGAGGCCACGTGTAGGTTAGACTTATCTCTTTATATATTCTATAAAGAGATGATTGAAAGCTTTGGAGAAAACAGTTCCAGTTGAATTATGATGTCGGAAGCCAGATTGCCAAGGGCTGAGAAATGAGTGAGAGGAGAGGAAGAGGTATTAGTAAATGTGAACAGCTTTTTCTATTATTTTAATTGAGAAAAGGAGGAAAGATATAGGATGATAATTTGAAGGGATGGTAGGGTCTTGTAAAGAGTTTTTAAGGATGGGGGAGACTTGGGCATGTTTGGGAAGGAGCCCGTAGATAAAGATGACTGAAGTGACAATCTTCTGGAGAAGATAGGAGGAGGAAGGCACATATGGAGGGATTGACCTTGGAAAGGAGAGGGGCCACCTTATTGTCAGAGACTGGGAAGATGATATCAAGGGATTTTGAGATGAAGAGTAGGGATGAAGAGGGACCTCTCAGTGAATGGTCTCACATTTCACAATAAAGTAAGAGCTCAAGTCCCTTCTGAGAGAGAGGGTGAGGATGAGGTGTAGGAGACTTGAGAATAGAAGAGAAGGTTTAGAAAAGCTTCTGTTGAGAGAACTGATGAACTCTGAGTGCAAAATGAAGCATAATTTTATAATTTTATTTTTCTTGCGTTTTCTGAAATATGGCTAATACAGAAATATGTTTTGCATGATTTTACATGTATAATTGATATCAGATTGCTTGCCTTCTCAGTGGGTGTGGGAGAGAATAGGAGGGAAGGAAAGAATTTGGAACTCAAAATTTAAGAAGGAAAGAATGTTAAAAATAAATATTTAAAAAAAAAAAGAAAGAAAAGCTTCTGTTGCAAGTGAGCTAGAGAACAATTAGGGAGGAATGAAATAATGGGCTTCTTCAGTGAAAACCCAGTTGAAGTTGGATAACATGAATGCAATGGACCCAGTCAGCATAGTTATGCGACTTCCTCTAGCTCTCTTCAGCACCACTTGACTAGTAAGGGAGGAGACAGATGTTGGGAATAATCCAGGGCTTCGGTTTAGAACAGAACAAGGTATAATAGGGCAAGTAGATGAGGGATTAGAGGATGGTGTAGAGTTTAATATAGGATATCCTCCATAGGGTAGAAATAATCCCTTCCCTCAAGGAGCTTACATTCTAAGTGTCAGAGACGGGACTTGAAACCAAGTCTTCCTAACTCCAAGGACACCTCTCAATCCCTTATGCCTTTCATCTTACTCATCAAATAGTAATTCTTACCTTTTTTTTTTTTTGGTCATGGACCCCTTTGGCAATAAAACCTGTGGACCCCTTCTCAGAATAATGTTTTTAAGTGTATAAAATACATAGGATTACAAAGGGAACCAATTATATTGATTGTCAAAATACTTGTTAAAATAAATTCATGGGCCACAGTTTAAGAACCCCAGTCATAGATTGTTTGTTGAATTGAATTGAAAAATCCTTAAATTTTATCAGTGGAAAGTGAAAGGCCAGAGTAAGGGCTGCTGGTAGAGGAGGGGAGGATGTGATAGAATTTAGTAGACAAGGAGGCTGAGTAATGCAGGGCAATGTGAGACTATTAGATTAGACTCTCCTTGAGGGCAGGGACTATCTTTTGCCTCTTTTTGTATTCTCAGTGCTCAGCACAGTGCCTGGCACATAGTAGGCTCTTAATAAATGTTTATTGATTGAATGATTGATTGAGCACTAAGCACCTGAGAGGAATGGGTCCAGGGACCTCAAGGCAAGAATTCATCTAACTCCTAATTTTGCTATAGGCTGATCCTGAGCAATTCTTTCTCTTTTCACCCCCAACAAACACATGCAACATATATTACCTTTGAAATCTGTGACACCCCCAAGTTCTTACCACTTGGACCACCCCAAAGCATCTAGAAGGTGGGGTGAAATCTGCACTGGGCTCTTTCTTCTGGTTGCTACGGAAGAGAGTTTCCCCTAGTGGTTAGCCCCACTTCCTCTGTTGCCCACTCTCTTTCCCCAGCTAGTATTTTCTCAGTTTGTACCAGGACTTCAGATTCTGGGTCCTCTCCTGGGGAAGCCTAGAGAGTAGTAACACCGAGGTAGCAACACAGAATGACCCCAGGGCTTTGAGATTCTTCAAGTTTAGTGGGTCTTAGAATCACAGCATCATAGAGGGTTAAAGTTGGCACCTTCACAGTCTCTTAGTCCTACCCTTCATCTTACTGATCTGAGGAAGTTGAGGCCCAGAGAGTGGTTTACCCAAATGTAAACAGTAACTTAGTAGCAGTGAGTATCAGACTCCAGTCCCAGCCCTCTTAATTCCAGTGTGGTGCTTTTTTCCTGATCCTATCAGATTGGGTAGGGAGTGGAGGGAGGGATAGTTTAGGGGGGAATCTCAGATTTAGCATCTGGTTGTTGCAGGGAGGGGATGAAATCAGACAGGTGCCTAAATGGAGAAGCAGAGAAGGGAGTGGTGGGGGCAGGGAAGATCTTTTCTTTTTACCTGTTAGTTTTCCTCAGCCAAATTTTGATGCTGGAACGATGAGACTGTCTGAGCTGGCCTTCGCTATAGGTGGAGTAGGAGTAACCTCTAACGTGGTATGACTTGAGGGATTCTGGGAAGCCACTCTCCCTCTCTCCCCTAAACCCTCCCCTCCCCAAACTCACTCAGGACTGGCCTCTTCAGTCTCCTCTTTTAAAATATCAAGTCCCCAGGAGAGATTGCCTGGTAAATCTAAAGTCAATGAAGTTTCCCAGGTTTTCTGCTGGAAATAGGGGGTTGGGGACAGCAGGAGATATTGGATGGGGCAGAGATATAGAACAGGGTGAAGGAGGTTGAGATGGGGGAAAAGGGAATAGGAAGGGGAGGCTGGGTGTGTGCTGAGGACAAAATTCAAGGTCTTGGCAATTTTGCCCCGGGTGGGCTTGACAGTTTGCTTTGAAGACAGTGGAGGGTGAAGTCCTCAGCAGTGCAGATGCCTTCCTTTCCCTTTGACCCCCTCCCTCACTGTCTCAAAGCAGAAATGAAGCTAATTCCAGAGGCCTGGGAAATTCCTCTGTCCTCAGGAACATGACTTGGAGGATAAATGCTCTTCACATAAGAAAAACTTTCTGTTAAGCCCAAATCTCAGGTTTTGGTTACACAGCTGGTCAAGTCATTTGCTGTGAGTCTGGGCTGGGATTCTTCAGAAGAGACATTGAGGAGCTCTGGTGGCAAGGGTATCTGCCCCTTCCCTTTCCTATAGGGACAGTCAGTACTCTCTACATATCTGTACCTTGGGGCAAGGCTCCAGCTATCCTGCCCTAGGACAGGCTAGGATTCTTAATATGTAAATGAGGGAGGCCTCCTATAATGGTTGTTTGTCTTTTGTTTTCAGAGGACCGATGATATCATGGGGTGATGTCTTGACTTGAAAGAGAATTAGGTTTAAGTGAAGCAGAGTTGCACAAAGTCATCAGCCTCAACCTCTCTCTTTGAGAATCATTGAAATCCAGAGGCAAGACAGAAGTCTGGACAACTGGTGCTGGTTCAGGATGCAGTGGATGGCCTTGGGGTCTTCCATGTCTGACCAAGCGCTAAGTGATCCACAGAGCCTGCTTCAGCCACCTTCATGGCCATTGGAACAAAGTGTTCTCATTCACCCGTTCTGCTAGGGGACCTCCTCACACGCTTGGGGTAGACATCCCCTTAACTCATGGATGGGTATTACCCTTACCCTAGTTTAGCCTCCTCCCCAAGACAATTTTACCAGAGTGTGGCCATCGTTCATGCTACAGCTTCTTGGAGCCACAGGTGAGAGTTTGGTGACAGGTGGACACCAAAGGTGAATGAGCAGTCCTGAAAAGGGCTCTGCAAACCCTCACACCAGAGGTGTTAATCCTACCTGAACATCCCAGGAACTGCAGTGGGTAGAGTGCCTGGCCTAGAGACAGGAAGATTCTTCTTTCTGAGTTCAAATCTGACCTCAGACACCTAGCTGTGTTACCCTGGGCAAGTTGCTTAACCCAGTTTGCCTCAGTTTCCCATAATGGTAGAAGAGAGGATAGAGAACTGTTAGGATTAGGAGCTAGTTAAGAGACTTAAATTCCAGTGCTAATTCTGACAATTACCAGTCCTGACTTTGGGCAAATCACCTAATCTCTCTGTCTTAGTTTTCTCTGCATAAAAATGTGGGGGTGAGCTGGGTGTGGGTAGGTAATACTATGACAGACACTTGAATCTGTTAGGAAATTATGCATAAAATCAGCGATATTGTTTTTAAGTACAGGGCTCCCAATTTTCCCCAAAACTTCCTACTCTCTGGTAGATATCTGAAATTCCATTGTTACACGCTGTCAGCTTTTTAGCTTAAGGCAGTTACAACGTGACCCTCCTCCAGATTGTGTGAACCTACTCAATCTATTATTAGTCACTGACACTTTGTGGTTGATTAGAAAGTGAGTTCCTTGAGGGCAGGGGCTGTATTTTTGCCTTTCTTTACACTGGGCCTGAAATGCTCTAAGCACTTGTTGTTCAGTCATTTTTTAGTCTTATCCAACTCTTCGAGATCCCTTTCTAGGGTTTTCTTGGCAAAGTGGTTTGCCATTTTCTTCTCCAGCTCATTTTATAGATAAGGAAACTGAGGCAAACGGGGTTAAGTGGCCTGCCTAGGGTCATATAGCTAGCTAGTGTCTGAGAGTGGATTTGAACTCAGGAAGATAAGTCTTCCTGACTCCAGGCCTGGCATTCTATCCACCTAGCTGCCCTTAGTGAATGTTTGTTGACGTATTGATGGATTGATGCAAGGTTATTCACAAAGAGGGGACAGATGCAAATAGAAACAATTGGAGATTATAGAAAGGAATAGAGACAGCAAGCAGGTGGAGTCACAGCACCCAGAATTTGAATCTACTGTCATTTGCTCCCTGTGTAACCTTGAATAAGTCATCTATCCTCTCCGGGCTTTAGTTACCTCATCTGTAAAACGACAGGATTGGCCCAGTTGGAGATTTGTGCTCCTGACTAATTCATGAATCCCCATTACCTAAAACAAGTTCTTTTATCTCCTGCTAATCAATCAATAAACATTTATTAAGTACCTATTATGTGTCAGACATTTCTTCATCTGCTTACCCTGAGATTGGTACTTTTGACAAAGGCTCCATATTTCTTTGCTTACCTTGGAATAAAAATCCCCTTCCTGATGGTACCTATGGGTCATTCAGTACCAGTGGTCTGCTGGGCCCAAGCTAGTTTCCTAGAATTTGGATATCTACTCAAAAGTGGGAACTGAGGAGGGTAGTCAGATGGCGAGCACACCTATCTTGTACCCCTTTTGTGAGTAAGTATACCCATGAAACTAGTTTATAGCCTATCAATAAACCCCATAGATAGATCAATTTAGCTTGGTCTAAGATCCAAGAAAGGGTTTTCATACTGCAGGGAGACACAATCCCTGGGGCCTTGGAGGTTCTGGTTGTCTAAGGTTGTGGGGTTGCCTGTAAGGATTACAGAATGGGGAAACTGAGAGCTAAGAAGCCAAACTTCTTGGACTTCACAATTTTGCCAGGGCTGGTTCTGCTTATAAGTTTTAGAGAAGCTTAGAGTGCTTGGTGGGGGGGGGGGGGCATCTCTTTTCACCATAAAAAGCAGAGAGAAGACTGTGCTTACAGTGTGTGTGTGTGTGTGTGTGTGTGTGCCCACGCTGAACTGTGTTTCCTAATTTTAGAAAAGAATATTACCAGAAGAGGTGGTTTATGTTCCCCATTCCACACCCTAATCCTTCTCACATCCACCCCACAGAGTATGGCAACTGGGAAAGGGGATTGAATGGCAGGTCTCATCACGAGGTTATTACTTGAACCCTACGGATGAAGCCTCTGCTAGTGTAGACAGAGCTCTGTTTGACTTCTTTAGTGTCCTGGTCACTTCCACCCGTCCGCCTGGTGTTTGCACAGCACCAGGGCAGTGAATAGATGATTTGGGTACTTGGTTTGTTTTTTTTTTAAATTGACCAGATTTGTTTTTATATGGAGCCAGGAAGAACTGGTTTCTTTTATATCTTGTTAGTTGGGCAAGACTTTGGGAACCCTCTGTGGAAGAGTGGGAGGGGAAAGAGGTGGCGGATTTTTGTCTGGGAGGCCCAGATTGGGTTATTAGCCGAGAATGGAAGGAGCATTGTTCTTGGAATCAAGGACCAAGTTTAAGGTCCAGCCAGAATACCTGGGTTCAACATGCATCTCTGATACTTACTAGCTGGGAGAATCATGGCAAGTCATTTGGGCCGGTTTTCTCATTTGTAAAATAAAGGAGTTACATTAGACAGTAATAATAGCTAGTATTTATACAGAGATTTAAAGTTTACAGAGCATTTTATATCTCATTTGACCCTTATACCAACCCTGTGAGGTAGGTATTACTAATATTATTATCCCCATTATAAAAATGAGAGAAGTGACTTTACAAAGAGGTTGTGACTTGCCTATGGCCATATGAGGCAAGATTCAAACTCAGGTCTTCCTAGTGGAGCCCGCTATTCATTGCTTCACCTTATTGCCTCTAGATGATCTCTGAGGTTCCTTGCAGCCCTAAATCTTTGATCCTATGATATATTTTTCAGTTTATAAAATGGGAATAAAGATGCTCATCCATCCTGCCTCACAGGGTTGTTGTGAAGTAAATGATTCATAAAGCTCAAAGTACTATATAAATGTGTATTGAAAAACATTGGTTCCTCTGAAAAATGGAAAGGGGGCTTGGCTCTTCACAGCAATCTAAGACAACTCCAAAAGACTCATGATGGAAATTGCTGTCCACACCCAGGGAAAGAACTCTGGAGTCTGAATGCCCATGGAAGCACACTATTTGCTCTCCTTTTCCTTTGTTGTTTTGTTTTATTGCTTCATTCTCGTGGTTCCTCCCATTAGTTCTAATTGTTCTTTACATCATGACTAATGGGAGAATATGCTTAACATGAATGTATATGTAGAGCCTATATCAGATTGTATGCCGTTTTGAGGTGGGGGAAGAAGTGTGAGGGGGAGAAAATTTAAAACTCAAAATCTTACGGAAGCGAATGTTGAAAACTAAAAATAAATAAGTTAATTATAAAAAAAAATGAATGACTCAAACGACTCAACAACAACAAGGGAGGAGTTAAAGCTTTATTCATATTATTGTTTTTGTCCTTCATCTCCCAGGAACATTTTCTACACCTTGTTTGAAGAACTCAACTTGCTTATGATTGCTTTTTCTGCTCAAGTTATGAAACTTTCAAAAAGGAGACTCAGTGTGGCATAATTGATAGAGAACCAGCTTCAGAGTAACGAAATCTTACCCTCTGACACATACTAGCTGGGCAACCTAGGGTAAGTTATAACAACTCAGTGCTTCTAAGCAGCTCTCTAAGTCTCCAAGACTCAGAGAAAGTATAGATATGCATTGGTAGAAGGATTCTCCTCGTTGGAAGTTCCTTACGTCAATGAAATCACAAGTCTAGTCTCAACTCATCCAAACTTTAAAGGACATCTCTCAATCAATTATCTCATGGCTGTACAGTGTCTCATTTTATTCCATCTGAAGTGAATGAACCACATGTATATATTCTACATATATCAGACAGGCTAGCAGGCCTACATTCTCATGAATAATAAAAATGTTTCTTTAGACTTTGATCTTCCATCTTTTGTAGCTCTCAGGTTTTTAATGTACATATCTATTTTAATGCACATGCATGATTCACTCATAGATTTTTCTTTTTTTATTAATTTATTTATTTTCAGTTTTCAACAATCACTTCCATAAGCTTCCGAGTGTTAAATTTTCTCCCTCTCCCTCCCCAAGATGGCATGCAATGTGAGGAAGGCTCTACATATACATTCCTATTAAATATATTTTCACATTAGTCAAGTTGTAAAGAAGAATTAGAACCAATAGGAGGGACCACAAGAAAGAAGAAACAAAACAAAACCGAAGGAGAAAAAAAAAGAGCAAATAGTATGCTTTGATCTGCATTCAAACTCCATGGTTCTAGGGGCAGCTAGGTGGCACAGTGGATAGAGTACCGGCCCTGGATTCAGGAGGACCTGAGTTCAAATCTGGCCTCAGACACATGACACTTACTAGTTGTGTGGCTCTGGACAAGTCACTTAACCCCAACTGCCTCACCAAAAAAAAAGAAATAAACAAACAAACTCCGTAGTTCTTTCTCTGGATGTGGACAGTATTTTCCATCATGAGACTTTTGGAGATGTCTTAGATCCTTGCATTTCTGAGAAGAGCCAAGTCTATCAAAGTCAGTCATCACACAACGTGGCTGTTATTGTGTACATCGTTCTCCTGGTTCTGCTCACTTCACTCAGCATCAGTCCATACAAGTCTTTCCAGGTTTTTCTACAGTCTGCCTGCTCATCATTTCTTTCTTTCTTTCTTTTTTTTTTTTTGGCTAGGCAATGGGGTTAAGTGACTTGCCCAGGGTCACACAGCTAGTAAGTGTTATGTGTCTGAGGCCAGATTTAAACTCAGGTCCTCCTGAATCCAGGGCCGGTGCTCTATCTACTGTGCCACCTAGCTGCCCCTCATCATTTCTTATAGCACAATAGTATTCCATTACATTCATATACCACAACTTGTTCAGCCATTCCCCAATTGATGGGCATCCCCTCAATTTCCAATTCTTTGCCACCACAGAAAGAGCTGCTATAAATATTTTTGTACATGTGGGTCCTTTTCCCATTTTTATGATTTCTTTGGGATACAGGCCTAGAAGTAGTGTTGCTGGGTCAAAGGTTGTACACATTTTTATAGCCCTTTGGGCATAGTTCCAAATTGCTCTCCAAAATAGTTGGATCAGTTCACAACTCCACCAACAATGCCTTAGTGTTCCAATTTTCCCACATCTTCTCCAACATCTATCATTTTCCTGTTTCGTCATGTTGGCCAATCTGATAGGTGTGATGTGGTACCTCAGAGTTGTTTTGATTTGCATTTCTCTAATCAATAGTGATTTAGAGCATTTTTCAATATGACTGTAGATAGCTTTAATTTCCTCATCTGAAAATTGCCTGTTCATATCCTTTGACCATTTATCAATTGGTGAATGACTTGTATTCTTATAAATTTGACTTAATTCTCTATATATTTTAGAAATGAGGCCCTTATCAAAGACACTGGTTGTAAAAATTCTTTCCCAGTTTTCTGCTTGTCTCCTAATCTTGGTTGCATTGGCTTTGTTTGTGGAAAACCTTTTCAATTTAATGTAATCAAAATTATCCATTTTGCATTTCATAATGTTCTCTATCTCTTGTTTGGTCATAAATTCTTCTGTTCTCCATAAATCTGACAGGTAAACTATTCCTTCCTCTCCTAGTTTGCTTATAGTATCAACCTTTATATCTAAATCATGAACCCTTTTTGACTTTATTTTGGTATATGGTGTAAGATTTTGGTCTATGCCTAGTTTCTGCCACACTCTTTTCCAGTTTTCTCAGCAGTTTTTGTCAAACAGTGAGTTCTTATCCTAGACTCTGGGGTCTTTGGGTTTATCAAATAATAGACCACTATAGTCATTGACTACTGTGTCTTGCATACTTAACCCATTCCACTGATCCACCACTTTGTTTCTTAGCCAGTACCAAGTAGTTTTGATGATTGCTGCTTTATAATACAATTTAAGATCTGGATCGACTAGACCACTTCCTCTAGTATTTGACAGAGGATTTTCCTACGGTATAGGATGCCATATAGTATAGTTGACATAGTAGACAGAACTTTGTACTTAGAGTAAAAGAAATATGAGTTTAATTCCTGGTTCTTATGCTTAATAGTGCTAACATCTTCTGTATGTTGATTTTCTCCAATTTATCCTGTATATAGCTTGATTGTACATAGTTGTTTACATGTTGTCTTACCCATTAGATTCTGAGTTCCTTGAGGACAGGGACTGTCTGTTGTCTCTTTTTTGTAATTCCAACACTTACCAAAGTGCCTGGCATATAGGAGGTGATTAATAAGTACTTATTGAATGACTGACTTGTTCTTAAAATCTCTGAGCATCAGACCCACCACCAACACCCAGCTTAGTTGTACTCTGTCCTGGATCCTGGGCTTATAAGAAGTAGCCATAGCCAGGTACTCAGGGAAATATACATCTGCCAGATGAATGCCCAACTGCTTTCTTTACATAAGGTAAAGGGAATCAAATAACATGACAGATAGAGGGGAAGGAAATCCCCAAACCCCCATGGACAAGTTGTTGCTAGCTTCTCCAAATTTTACCTGTCCATTTACTTCCATACTCTCTCACACATTACATTATGATGTAGTAGGCAAAAGGAAAGACTGATCTAACCAGGATATACCAGTTCTGAAGGCAATGCACAGTTTGCTGAAATATTATTTCCTTACTAGCTATAGGTGGATCTCTGGATACTCATCTACATCATCAATGCTTGGCATCAGTCATGTTCCTCTGTTTCCACACTGATTACTAGCAATGTTGATAGTATATAGGGACCACAAGAGAGACTATTTTAAATTGGCACTGTCCCAGAAAATCCAATACATATGGTTGACACATGGCAGACTCTGAGTAGTTTTAATTGTCCTTCTCTGGAATCACTCCAGCTGTATATTGTGTGTGTGTGTGTGTGTGCGTTTTAAAGGAACAACTTATAGAACTGTGGATGGACCCTATCAGAGGTATGGACACATTGTATTTGGTTATAGCCCAACAGTGTTGATGAAACATGTTTTGCACATGAAAAAGCGATGGGGGAGGGACATAGAAAGGAATTATAAGTGGGATGCTCAGGCCTGTTATATCAAAAGGTACCTACCTTCTTCTCTTTTTCCTAGTATAGGCTGTTCCTAGGTCCCAGGTTACATGTCAAAACCAGATTGAAAAAGCGGAAACAACTCAAAGGACTCCTTTAGCATCATGGATGCTCAAACAGAATTTACTTGGTGATTTTTATTGACTCTGAATGTATCACCATGATATCAATCAGTTTGCATTTATGATGCTGTCCTAGAGTACTGTGCTAAGTGCTGGGGATATGAATAGAAAAATGAGACAATTCTTGCCTGCAAGAAGCTTATACTCTATTGATTCACAGGTAATAAAATATAGGATATATACCAAAATGACTACAAGGTGTTTTGGGGATGGGGACCACTAACTGCTGGGGAATCAGGAAAGAATTCTTGAAGGTTTAAATAGAGTCTTGAAGGATACTGGGGGTTACAAGATATAAAGTTGTAGAGGTAGAGAATTCTAGGCATGCTAGTCTTTTCAAAGGCATGGAGGTGGGAGATGGCATGTTATGTATGGGCAACCACAACTCGGCTACTTTAGTTAGGTAGTACAATGTATAAAGAGGAATAATGTGTAATTAGGCTAGAAATATAGCAGGATTTTCAAAGGTTTTAAATGTTAAACAAAAGAGTTTGCTTTTATCCCATGGCAATGGAAAGCCATTAAAGCTCCTTAAGAAGGGAAGCAATATAGTAAGAAAGTTCATGATTTCAAAGGATTTTTAAAAGGTCTCTCCCTAAGGAGATCTAACCAGAGGGTCTATCTAATTATGTACAAACTACATGGACATACTCATCTAACCAGGACACAGGAAGACGCTGATGTCTTTGGTCTACCTTGTTACTGTCTCCTTTGTCCCAATCTTTGTCTGGCTTGAAAAAAGATGCTTCACATATAAATGCCCCCCAAAGATTATTCCAGATAGTAATAATAGGAGCAAGAAAAGGGCTGTAGAACTTTGAGACTATTCAGTCAAAGATAGACATCATATCCTTTACCTCTCCATCCTGGAGCAGTTTCTGTTGCTTTCTAATTATTTCATGTGCACTGACCTTCTCACACCTAAGTAGAGTGTAGAGTCTTCAAACTCGGGACTGACAGTTAAAGAGACTTTGGTTCTTATCTAGTCATGGCTCTGCTATGAAGTCATGCGATGTGGGGTAGCTGCCTTCTCTCCTTTCCCAAGTACAGTTTGTGTACGCTTAACTACGTACATATTATCACCCCTCACAGAATGTATGCTCTTTGAGAACAGGGACTATTTAGTTTTGTCTTTGGATCTCCTTATGCCTAGCTCAATGTCTGGCTTGTATACAAGAAATGCTTGTTGATTGATTGATTTCCCCTCTCTGGGCCTGAGGTTCTTTATCATCAAATGGCAAAATTGGGCTCAATCTTATCTGAGAATCCCCCCAGGCCTCACATTCCAAGTCCACGCTCCCCACCTGGGGCCAAGTGAAGGTTGGACTCCCACTACATCTCCAATAAAGACTTGTTGATTTGACCCAACTTGAATGTGCTCAGTGTGTAGTGGAATTGGTGTATTCCAGAGAGGCTCCTCCCAGTCCAGATGAATTGGCAGGGACTCTACGTCACCATAAACCCCCCCTAGCACTGAGACAGCTGGATCCTGCTAGAACATTTTCTCTCCCCTGAGAGGAACATTTTGAGTAAACTTTAAGTAGGCCACACTTTCTTTTTCTTTTTTTAAATAAGCACTCCCGCTGGCAAATTTCAGCCCTCGCCCTCACAGGACGAGTATATTCCAGAAATCAATGTCAGAGCATCCTTTGTAATCCTAAAGGGAAAAAAGAGAAAGAGAGGGGTGGAGGGGTGGAGAGAAGATGAGAGAGAGACAGAAGCAGAGAGAGACAGAGACAGAGAGACAGAGAAAGAAAGACAGAGAAAGAAAGACAGAGAGACAGAGATAGAGACGGAGACACAGAGAGAGACAAAGAGACAGGCAGAGAGAGAGAAGGAGAGGGGGAAGGGAGGGGGGAAAAGGGGAGGGAAGAAGAGAGAGGAAGGAAAAGGAGAAGAGAAGAGGAGAGGGGAAGAGGAGGAGGAGGAGGAGGAGGGAGAGAGAGAGAGAGGAGAAGGGGGAGAGAGGGGGAGAGAGAGAGAGAATGAGCTTCTATTTATCTGGATGTTTGACATCCAGAGAAGGAATATTATTGTTTCACCAGTCAAATACTGCGGCTCTGCTGAAAAATATTTTCCATCTGCAGGAGAGAAATCAAATGCTTTTGAGAGCAGCAGCCAATACATGCAGACTGAGGGCAGCGTGTCAGAGGCCCGTTTTCCCCAAGCGCCAAGTTTCCCGCTGGGTATTCCAAAAATGATCAGTCTGGTGCCTGGTACTGAGGCTGCAGCTTGTTAGTTTCTCCCCTAGTTCCTGTATACTTCTCATGTCCTTGGAATAATTCTCTCCTCTGCTCCAACAGACTAAATAACTTAAAATTTGCAGCGGCGGGAAGGGAGGAGGAAGGTTAGGTTGTATAGTGCTAACCCGAGGCAAGACCTCTCAAGCTGGCCTGTAGTAGAAAGACTCATGGGTCTTGTTGCCTATGCTTTTTTCAGGGATGGAGTTGTAGATTTACCTGAAAGGAGACTTGGGAAGGGTCACTGAGATTATGTCCGTGACTCTAGATAGGACAGTCACCAATTCAACCTTTCTTTTAGAGGTCCCTGGGGAAGAAGATTCCATGGCTTGGTTCCACTATTTCATTCCATTTTAATCCAATTTAATTCAATAAATATTTATTAAGTTCACAGTGTGTTGCACTTTGTTGGACACTGGAAAGACAAAGGAGAAAAATGATATAACCTCTGTTGTCAAGGAGTTTACACTCTTAGAGCCATAGGATTTAGAGCTAAAAGACATTTTAAAGCAGAAGTTCTTAACCTGGGGTCCATGGATAGATTTCAGGAGGTCTGTGAACTTGGACTGGGAAAAAAAAATCTTTATTTTCACTAACCTTTAAATGAAATTTACCATTTCCTTCCATTATTTAAGAACATTTTGGAAAGAATTCATAGGTTTCACCAAACTGCCAGAGGGGTACATTACATACATGCAAAAAAAAAAATTAGAATCACTGGCTTAGGAGATTTAGTGCAATTTAGTACATTCCCTGCATTTGGTAGATGATACAACAATTGATACCCTTACTACACAAATTTGAGAAAGAAAACACTCTCTCAAATTCCTTTTGTGAAATAATTACAGTCTTATACCCAAATCGGGGAAGGATAAAGCAAAGAAGAACTATAGACCAAGATCATTGGTGAATATCAATTAAAAAATTTCCATCTTTCCTTCTATCTATCTATCTATCTATCTATCTATCTATCTATCTATCTATCTAT
>NW_020948983.1:57112083-57253187 GCF_900497805.2 Vombatus ursinus | reverse complement strand
TATCTATCTATCTATCTATCTATCTATCTATCTATCTATCTATCTATATCTATCTATCATACATTAAGAGGAGTCATAGCATAGTAGAAAGAGCACTGTGCCTGGAATCAAAAGAGATGATAGTCCCAGCTCCACCACTGGTGAACTTGACAGCTCAGTTTCCTGATCTGTAAAATGTGGATAAATAATGCCTTTACTACCTAACCCACTGGGTGTGTTGTGAAACTCAAATTAAATAATTAATGGGAAAGTAATCAATCACCTAACAATCAATAATCATGTATAAAGCACCTATACTGTGTTAGATCTTATGGCTTGAAATAAAGAATAAAACAATTCCTACTCTTAAGGATCTTACATTCTAACGGCAAGACAGGTACAAGGACATATATAAGTATATTCAGAGTAAACATAAAGAGAATAGATACAAATAAACACAATGGCATTAAAATAAAAGGTAGTTAGGAAAAGAGGTCACTAGCAGTTGGGGGAGGGAATCAGGAGAAATCTATTGTAGAGATTGTGCTAGAGCTGCATCTTGAAGGAAGAGAATGATTCTATGAAGAGTTGAGGAGAGAGTATGTTCTAGGTATGGGAGACAGTCAGTGAATGCAAAGGTATGGCTTTGGGAAATCAGATGTCATGGATGAAGAAGAAAAAAAGCCAATTTGGCTGGACTGCACGGTGTAGGAAGGTGAGTAATGTACATTGAGGCTGAAAAGATGTTGGGAAGGGGAGATTATGAGGGACTTTAAGAGCTAAAGAGAGGTGTGGTATATGAATGTAATGGAATGCTATTTATTGTTCTATAAAAATGATGAGCAGGTGGATTTCAGAAAAAACCTGGAAAGGCTTACATGAACTGATGCAAAGTGAAGTGAGCAGAACAGGAGAACATTGTATATAGTAAGAGCAACACTGCATGATGATCATATGAATGACTTAGCTCTTCTCAGCAATACAATGATCCAAGACAATTCCAAAGGACTCATGATGGAAAATGCCATCTGAATCCAGAGAAAGAACTGATGGAATGTGAATGCAGATCAAAGCATACTATTTTCACTTTATTTCTTTTCTTTTGGTCTGTCTCTTCTTTCACAACATGACTAATATGGAAATATGTTTTACATGATTGCACATATATAACCTATATCAAATTGCTTACCATCTCAGGGAGGGGGAGGGAAAAAGTGAGGGAGAAAATTTGGAACTCAAAATTTTTTTAAAATGAATGTTAAAATTGTCTTTACATGTAATTGGAAAACATAAAATACTGCAAAAAAAAATAAAAGAACTAAACAGAAGAATTTCTATTTATCCTAAAGACAATAGGGAATCACTGGAGTTTATTGAGTAAGGGGTAGTGATATGGTCAGATCTACACTTAAGGAAAATCACCTTGGCAGCTATGTGAAGGATGGCTTTTATTTTATACAAGTTGGATTTGAGATGCTTATAGGATATTCAGTTCAAAATGTACAATAGGAAGTTTGTGAAACTGGAGCTGAGGAGAGAGATTGATTCTAAATCTATAGAAATATAGATAGATAGATCTTGAAACCATCTGCATAGAGAATTGATAGGGAACAGATGAAATCAGCAAGTGAGAGAGCAGAGAGAAAAGAGGGTGAGAGACAGAGCCCTAGTGGCCATGACATGGATAAAGATCCAACAAGGGAAACTGAAAAGCAGTGGTCAGACAGCTAGGAAGAGCACCAAGGAAGAATAGTCAGGACAACCCGGAGAAGAGAGAGTGTCTGGAAAGAGAGTAAGGACAACAGTGACAAATGCAGAGAAGTCAAGAAGGATGAAGACCTTTTAGACTTGGCAATATGGAGATCATTTGAGAGAGAGAATTTCACTTGAGTACTAAGGTCAAAAGCCAGATTGCCAAGGGTGGAGGAGTGAGTGAGAGGAGAAATGGAAGCTGTCAGTGTAGACAACTCCCCTCCCCACCCGGGCCCCCCGAGAGTTTGGCTGAGAAAGGGAAGAGAGGTGTAGGATAATAGCTTGAGGGAATGGTGGGGTCTAATCAAGGTTTTTCCGTTTGTTTAGGTGGGAGGACTTGGGCATGTTACATACTACAGAAAAATCAATAGATAGGGAGAGATCTAAAGTGACAGAGAGGATGATTATGGGTCCAGGGAGGGGGTATGATATATCTTTGTGAACTTGAGGGTGGTTGGGTCTTGGTGAGAAGAGCCTCAACAAACACTTATTAAAAGTTCACTGTGGGTGCAGCTGGGTGATGTAGTGGAGGGGAAAAGAGCATGAGAGCTTCAGGTCTGAATTCTACTCACCTCCAAGACTAGCTGGTTCATTAACTATCAGTAGCCTTTGTAGATAAATGAGAGGGGTCGCTAGGTGGCACAGTGGATAGAGCACTGGCTTTAGAGTTATGGAGCACCTGAGGTCAAATGTGACCTCAGATCCTTACTAGCTGTGTGACCCTAAGAAAGTCACTTAACCCTTAAAAAAAAAGAAAAGAAATTTACTGTGACTTCTTATTTATTGACTGAGGGCTTGACTTCCAAGATTCCTTCTGACTCCAGCATTCTCTGATTAACTATTTTACTCAAGAATGAAGCCAGGCTCAAGCTCTTTACTCCTCGGGAAAGAACTTTTGATTGCTGTTCTCCCTCAGTGACATAGTTGTTTCCAGGACTTGTGGTAGCATCTGAGCTTGAGTTGGGGGTGGGGGAGATCAGGTCAGGGATGAGAAGGGAAGAAGGGAATTGATGCCTCCTTCTTCTCTCCTGCATCTGCCTGGTGAACAGATGCCCCTTCTTTCCCAGCACTCTCAGACCCATCTTCTTTATGGGCCTGGCAGACGCTGAGAGAGAAAGGCTCGAATCAGGGAAAATAAATCAAATGAGGTGTAAAATTGTTCTGAGCTACGCACTGTAAAACTGTGGTGACATGTCGTTAGCGAAGGCACCGGGGCTGGCAATGACGGGCAGGCACCTGACAGGCGAGAGACGGTAATTAGTCTTGGAGTGATGTTCGCTTACAGATCTGATTGGGGCAGGGGGAGGGGAAGAGAGGAGGTGGTTTGAGGGGTACTAAGTGGGCTCCATCATGCCTTGATGGGGAACATTGGAGGTTTCCAAAGGGATCCTGGGAAAGACGAACTCTGGAGGGGGAAGGGTGACAATGAAAGATTAGCTTCCTTTCCATAGGCAACCTTCTCTACTACACAGTTGCCAAATCTCAGATCCACCATAAAACATAGAGTTTAAGAGCTGGAAGGGACATTAAAGATGGTGCGCTGGGTTACAAAGATGCCCACCTGGAAGCCACTTTAGCTCTCTAAGAAGAGAGGCTATGGAGGAGAGATTCAGAGTATTGGGGAAGGAGAAAGAGCTCTGGGCATGGAGTCTAATGGTTTCAGATTTGGAGTCAAAGGTCCTAGGCTAGAATCCTGACTGATGCTTATTACTTCCTATATGACCTTGGTCAAGTTGCCCGATTTTTCTGTGCTTCAGTTTTCTCCCCTATAAAATGACCAAATCAAACTACTTGAACTCTAAGGGTTCCTTTGAATTCTAACAATTCTTTGTGCCAATTCTTGACCCCTTCATTTTTTAGATGTGGGAACTGAGGACCAGAGAAGTGAAGTCAGACAGGTGGGAAGAGAACCAAGAAATAACAGTCATGAAAATCCACGTCTCCTGTGTCCCAAGGAAGTGGGCACTGATTCTTATTGAACTTGAAACTGGTCAATTAGGCTCCTTCACAGGGAAGCTGGGAGCTGAGTAGCTAGCTACCCAAAAAGCCAGCCTTCTACATAGATGGAGTCAGTGACTGTCTGTCCGCTTATTCCAGCTTCTTCTTCATTTAGGCAGTGATTTTATAAGCAAGAAGTGCTGGGGTCAGCTTAAACCTGCTCAGAGAGCTGATTGTTAAATTTTCAGTGTGAGCATTTGCACTTTGAAAATCATGAAATACTACAAATCCAAGCTTGATTTATTGCTTTGTTGATTGTCTAAACTTAAGAAAGTGATGGAAAAAATATTTTAATGATTTAGATTAAACTGAAAAGTGTGTGGTGAGGTTTTCAGAGTCAGTTGTTAAACATTTACCAGCTCACCCCTGAGTACAAGGTCAGTGAATGTGATAGTGAGTATGAATAAAACATGCCAAGGAGGCTGCAGAATCTGATAATAAGAAGTCACGAAAGTCAATATGGTGTGGTGGAAAGTATTCTAGGTTGGGCATCAGAAGATGGGTTTGAATTCTGGTTCTGCTACTTCCTACTTGGAGATTTTAGGTAAGTCCCTTTACCCATTTGGGTTTTTGTTTTATCACTTATAAAATTCAGAGCCTAGATCAGATGACTTTTAAAACGCCATCTAACTCAAAATCCTATCATAGATACAGTCTATATAGTGCAGTAAAGGGGAATCAAGGAGCCTTGTGCTAAGAAGCAGGAAGCTAGGTGGCGCCATAGTGCATAGAGTGCCTGAGTTCCAATGTGACCTCAGATGTTTACTAGCTGTGTGACCCTGGGCAAATCACTTCACCCTGTTTGCCTCAGTTTCCTCATCTGAAAAATGAGCTGGAGAATGAAATGACAAACCACCCCAGTATATTTGCCAAGAAGACTCCAAATGGGGTCACAAAGACTTGGACATAACCGACATAGTTCAACAACAACAAAAGTGCTGAGAAGAGACACTAGGGGTAGTGAATGGTCTGTTAGTTAGGGTCAAGGAAGCAGGGGAGAGGAGTAAGATAGAATATTCTTGCTTGTCCATGAATTTTTAGAAGCCATCTACTTTTTAAACCCTCTCAAAGGGGTAATTGGCCTCAGGTGTGAGCTCCTTGAGGGCAGGAAGCTAGCCTTTGCCTCTTTTTATAAATACGTTTTTATTTATTTCATTAAATATATCTAATTACATTAAACATTTTAAACATTTGTTTTTAAAATTTTTGAGTTCCACTCTCTCCCTTCCCTCCCTCCCTCCTTGAAAAAGAGAGCAATATAATATTGATTATACACATGGAGTCATGAAAAACATGTTTTTATTTTAACCATGTTACTTTTTGTATTCATGGCATTTAGCATAGGACCTATAGTAAGTGCATGTAGTAGGCGCTTAATAAATGTTTATGACTGACTGACTGACTGACTGACTGACCACTGTAGGGAGCAGAAGAAAGAGACTTAGATATGGACTTCAAAGCCTTGAGTTCAAATACTCACTTTCCAACTTCCCACTTGTGTGCCTTTGGGCAAGTTACTGACCTCTCTGGTCCTCAGCTTCCTCTTTTGTAGAATGGTGGGGTAGCACCAGAAACTAGAGGATCTCTAAGGTCCCTTCTAGCTCTAAATTAATGATCCTACTTGTCCTGATTAATATTGGCATTAACTGAATCTCACAGGGTTTATAGTGAAGAAAGAACTTTATAGTCTTGAAAGCCCTCTATTGTTATTACTATTTGACAGAAAATATCTGTTGTAGTTGTTGTTAAATCATGTCCAACTCTTTGTGATTCCATTTGGGTTTTTCTTGGCAAAGATGCTGGAGTGGTTTGCCATTTCCTTCTCCAGCTCATTTTACAGATAAGGAAACTGAGGCAACCAGGTTTAAGGTACTTGGCCAGGATCACCCAGCTAGCATGTGTCTGAGGTAGATTTGAACTCAGGTCTTCCTGACTCCAGGCCTGGTACTCTATCTGCCGTACCACTTCCAAAAAACTGTCAAAGCCTACCGTTTAGAGGGCTTCTTAAGATGGGTGATCGGAGGCATTCTGTTCTTTGAAGAAATAACAGTAATGGGGGTTATATGGTTCAGGAGTGTGCTAATACATGTTTAATAACAAGCTCTCTGATTTTAAGTTTAATCTACATTATTAACATTTTCTCCCTCACTTGTTAACTCTAAACAATCAACAAAACAGTAAATCAAGCCCTGATTTGGAGTATTTGCTGATTTCTGATGTGTAAATGCTCACACTGAAAGTGCAGCATTGGCATCTGGTCCATCTGGTGCTAGCACACCCTTTCTTTAGTAATGGAAAATATGAGAGACCTGAATAAAAAAAAAAACGTGACTCAAATCCCAGATCTAACAATCACCAGCTGTGTAAGGGTAAGTCACAACTTTTCCAATCCTCAGTTTTCTCATCTGTAAAATGGAAATAATAATACCTACCTTCTCTATCTCAAAGGGTTATTCAATTCCATAAACAAGTACTAATTGCTTACTCTATGTACAGTGCTGAGGATGCAAAGATGCAAACAAAATATTCCCTCTATTCAAGATTACTTTCTACTGGAGGGAAATAAGCGAACATAGTATGTGAAAAATAGAGAAAGCATCGACAAGGATGGGGGAAGGGAACCAATTAACAAGTGCTTATTAAAGACCTATTTGCTAAACCCTGGGATCACAGAGTTAAAAAAAACAGCACTTAAAGAAATTCAGACTATTCACTGGAAGGTCAAATACGGAAGCTGAAGCTTAAATACTTTGGCCACATAATGAGAAGACCCAGCTGTTGGGAAAGATTGAAGGCAGAAGGAAAAGGGGACGGCTGAAAATGAGATGGATAGATAGTGTCATGGAAACAGTGAACATGAACTTGGACAGACTTAGGGAGATGGTGGAGGATAGAAGGGCCAGGTGTGCTGTGGTCCATGGAGTCAGGACAACTGAACAACAAAGCCCTCACAGAACTTACGTTCTATTGGAGGGAACAATATATATACATAAAAGTATATACAAAGTAAACACAACACAATTTGTTTTGGGGGGGATCAGGGAAGGTTTTGTAGAAAGGATGGCATCTGGGCACCTTGAAGGATTCTGAGAACTAGAGATGAGAAGAGAATGCATTCCAGGCATAGAGCACCATTTTTTGTGTATGTGGAGAAGCAGGAATGAAATGTTGAATTTGAGGAATAGTTAATTCTAGTTTGGCTGGAATGTGTAACAGGTAAAGGGGAGTAGTATAGTATGAAATACAGCTGGAGTTCTATGATGAGGGCTTTAAATGCCAGGAAAAAAGTTTGTATTTTGTTGTGGAAGAAATGGGGAGACACTAAATCTTTGAGGAGGGGAGTGATACAGTCAAGTCTCCATTTTAGAAAGGTAGTTTTGGCATCTTTGTAGAGGGTGGAGAGACTGGAAACCTGCAAGGTGATTGTGAAGTTTTTGCTATAGTCCTGGAAAGAGGTAGTGAAGGGCAGTAATTGAATGAGTGGAGAGAAGGGGATGGATGCTAGATATGTCATAGAGGAAGCATCACTAAGACTTGGCACTGTATTGGATTTGGGAGTTGAAGGAGAAAGATGATTTATAAATAACTCTGAAGTTATAAACCTAAGCAGGTAGGTGGTAATGTGGGTAGAGGCCTGGACCCTCAGTTAAGAAGACCTCGGTTCAGATCTGACCTCAGATAATTACTAGTCGTGTGATCTTGGGCAAGTCACTTAAAATCTTTCCTGCCTCAGTTTCCTCATCTGTAAAATGTGGATAATAATAGCACTTAGCTCCTAGGATTGTTGAGAAGATAAAATGAGATAATATTTGTAAAGCTCTTCGCAATACAAGTATAGCTATTATTAAGTTATACTAGGGTAGCTAAGTAGCACAGTGGATGGAATGCTGGGCCTGGAATCAGGAAGATCTGAGTTCAAATCCAGCCTCTGACATTTATCAGCTGTGTAACCCCGGGGCAACCAGGTAGAGAAATCAGGGAGCCATTGACAAGAGTTTAGGAGAGACATCAGGGCTGAATATATAGGTCTAGGAGTCAATTACATAGAGATAATATTTGAACCCATAGGAATAGACAAGTTCAACAATGCTGAGAGGATATGGAGGGAGAAAAGAATGGCTTAGGACAACACCCTGGCAAATGTAGGAGCAGGAGAGGATGGAGAGCCAGCAAAGAAGACTAGAGCAATCCAACGGGGAGGGAAGGAAATCAGGGGAAGGTAATAACCTGGCAGGAGGGGATGTCCAGGAGAATGGAATGGCCTTCACTAATAAAAGCTGCAGAGAGAGCAAGAAGAATGACAACTGGGAAAACACCACCTGCTCTTTCTCTTTTAACATCACTGGCAACCCTGGAGAAGGCAGTTTTTACTGAGTGGTGTACAGGTAGGAAGCCAGATTGCCAGGGGTGGAGAAGAGATCTAGGGGTAGAATAGTGGCTAGGAGAGCAGACAGTTCTTTCTAGGAATTTGCCAGTGAAAAGGAGAAGATCTAAAGGGATGGTAGCTATAGAGGTTAATAGGGTCAAGGGAAAGTCTTCTGTTTTTGTTTTTAAAGGATCAGGTAGTTGTGAAGAAAGTGCTTTGCAAACTTGAAAGCCCCATGGAAATGTGAATTCTCCAAGCGGGTGCAGTGGATGCGACATTGAATCTGGAATAGAAAAACCTGAATTTAAATCCAGCCTCAGACACTTACCTGCTGTGTAACTCTGGGCAACTCCCTTATATTCTTTCTTCCTCAGTTACCTCATCTGCAAAATGGGGATAATAACAGCACCTATGTGCCAGGGTTGTGTTGAAAATAAAATGAGGTGATATTGGTTAAAGAACTTCACAAACCTTATATCTGCTAGCTGTTATCAGTTGGACTCCTTTCCCTTCCCTTTTGATTCTTAATTCCAAATAATTTTCTTTAGTGGAAACAGTATATTGAAGTGGAATGGGTGGTGGTTTTTAGGGAAACAGAGTCAAGAAACCTCAGTTCACACCCAACTCTGACAATTACTACCTAAGTGATCCTGATCAAGTTAGTTAATTTCTCTGTACCTCAGTTTCCCTCACCTTTAAAATGAAGAAGTTGGATTAGGTGATCATCGAGGTTTCTTCCAGCTCTAAATTCGTGAATCTTCTGCTGGAATTACCCGAGTAATTGCCTTAGCTCTTTGCTTCCCTCTGCTGGTGTAGACGCAGATTGAATTGGGTGCCAGTGACGGCAGCTGACTGTCAGTTCCTCTATATCCCCTCCTCCCCTTCCCCAAATCCCTGAGCAGCCCAGCTCTCAGCCAACCTTAGAATGCAGTGCCGAGATTTCTCAGAAAGAATTGAGGAAAAGAGGTCATCCTTTGATTGATGGTGGTGGTGGTGGTGGTAGAGGGGAATGAAGATAGGAGTTAGCCTGGGCTCCTCAGAGAGTTTCCCTGGAGAAGTTTCATGCTTCGGTGAGAATGCATGAAACCAAAGATGTGCTTCCATATGTACTAATGTACCCCAAACAAGCTATTAAGACCTCTTTACCATTAATCATTAGTGGAGTGGCTAATTGATTTTCAGGCATGGGTCTGTAAGGTACTCTGGAATGTTATTTATGACCTGTGATTGCCAATGTAAAGTGATACTCTCCTCAACCCGGCCTTTAAGACTGTCCACAACATGATCTCAACCCACCTTTCCAGGCTTTTCTCTCATTACTCCCCTCCAGAAGCCTTCAAAGTCAAACAAACTGGTCTTCTTCCTGTCCCTAGGACATTTCTGAGTTTACTGACTCTTTCTTTACCTTTTGCAAATTCTGTTTCTTTCATTTGGAAATCACTCTCCCCTCCTAACCATGCCTCTTCCAGTCCTGACCATGCCCTGTGGTCTAGCTTAAATTCCATCTCCTCCCTCAGGCCTTTGAAGCCTGACCACCCTGGCCCACAGAGATTTCTCCCCTCTCTGAACTCAGATCTTAGATGTAGAGATAGAAGGATCCTAAGAGAAGTTTGAAACATCAGAAACAGCACTTGTTCTGTTCAAATCCTACCTCTCATACCTATATAATGCTCCTTCTTGGGTCATTCTTGGACCTGCACATGCGTTCACAAGTTAGGCTCCCCAGAAGGTATGACTGCTACCTTGGTTTCTAGGTGTAGTTAATTCTGTGGGTGGCCGCTATTAATACTGAGCCCCCATCAGTGTGCTTCCCATTAACAATTTGCTAGACTTACTTAGCTTTTAGAAAAGATGTTTACTCAGATGGTATGGTAAGAACAGATAGTACAAACAGTCCTGCCAAAACTGGATGACACTCTCCCACAAAAACATACGATGTCCTTGAGGGAGAGTGGTCTCAAACTTAAAGTACAATGGAAGTGAGGCACCACATGTAGGGAACACACATGGAAAAGGGGGTACCTTCTTTTTTTTAGGCAATTGGGGTTAAGTGACTTACCCAGGGTTACACAGCTAGTAAGTGTCAAGTGTTTGGTCTGAGGCCGGATTTGAACTCAGGTCCTCCTGACTTCAGGGCCAGTGCTCTATCCACTGCACCACCTAGCTGCCCCAGAGGGTGCCTTCTAACTCTTTTCCTTGGAAGTCGTTTTCTCCCTTCAAGGAGTCCTGATACTTATCTTACACTCCATGAAGCTGCCCACATTCTCAGATGACTGTCTTTCCACTACTGTTGCATGTACTCCCACTGCTGTCAGACGCTCCTACTTCTAAGGACATTGTTACTACCACCATTCAGCTCTGACCACTGATGGAACCTCTTTTGGAATTCTAGATCTCCTGAACTAACAAGACGATCTCAGTACTTCTATCCTGGAATACATGTTCACCTAAGATCACAAAAGAGCAAACACAAAAAGATAAGGGATGACAGGTACTCATAGCCAACATAGCCCAGTAGGAGAGAGGGCAGCTCCCCCTTGCCTGACCCAGTACTCAAGAGAGGTAATTTGAAATAGTCTTGTCTCTGTGAAGCCACTGACAGCTAGGTGGTGCAGTGGATAGAATGCTGGATGTGGAGTCAGGAAGACTCATCTTCCTGATTTCAAATCTGGCCCCAGACATTTACTAGCTATGTGACCCGGGGCAAGTCACTTCCCACTGTTTGCTTCAGTTTCCTCATCTGTAAAATAAGCTGGAGAAGGAAATGGCAAACTAGTCCAGTATCTCTGCCAAGAAAACCCCAAATAAGGTCACAAAGAGTCTGACATGACTGAAAAATGATTAAACCACAGCAACTTTGAAGCCACAAAGGAAAGAGAGTGACAAAAGACTCAGTGACCCCTGAGTCATCGAGGCGTGTGGCTCAGCAGCCAGTTAGAGAACTCTTCTTTGTTACCCATTGTGAATCCCTGGGTCATTATGGCCAGCAGAAAGCTCACTCCAAGCTTTCAAGTAGTCTTTTGGACTGGACCTAGGAAAGAAATAACCATGCATGCTCCAAGAACTTGACCCCCCAGGCTAGTCTACCTTTGTGTTTTGCCCTGCCTGGGCCTTGGTTTCCTCATCCACAAAATGAGAGTTTTAATCCAGATGACCTTTGAGTCTTTTCCATTTGTAGATATAGGGTCTATAACTTATGGAATCCTCAGGGACCTCACCTCTCTCATTTTAGAGATAAGGAAGCTGAAGATCTAAGGAAACTGAGAAATGAGGTGACTGTCCATTGGCACACAGATATCTTCTGGTAGGCCTTGCCTTCTTGACTTCAGTGTGGTGATGTTGGGGGCCAGGATTCTGGTGGAACTGAGGTAGTGTGAGTTCACTTTCCACAACAGCAGCTGGAGATGTTGTGAGGAAGGAAGCTTCAGTGTGGACCTGGGGCAGTTTTGGTTAACTTTGCTCTCAGTGGGCTGATCTGGGACCCAGCTGTGGGTTCTTTAAACAAAAAAGACCTTGGCAGAAGCTCCTGGAGCTCTAGGGAACCTGCTTGCCAACTGCTTTTTACCTCCTTTCTGGCATCTTTTATCTGCTTTTATCTTCTTGAATTACTTTTTAACCTCATTGGGAACTGCTTTTACCTGGGGATATTTGGAAATATTTTTATTAAGAGGATTGTTTATTTGAGCACTTAGACTTGAGTGATTTTGTACCAGATGCCGAATTGGACTGAGACAGGCGCTCTTTCCACTTCAATATATATTTGCATAACATTTCTGAACTTTTTATTTCAAAGTATTTCCTTCTATGTTGTCTCATTTGATTCTTAAACAACACTGTGACTTAAGTAGGACATTTTATAGATGAGAAAATTGAGACCCAGAGAAGTTCATTAATTTGCCCTAGGTCATTTAGGGTGACAGTGACAAAGAAGGTTTAGAACCGATATTTCCTGGCTTCCAGCCCAGCACTCTTTCAGCAGAATATAAGCTCCCTGAGGGCAGGGACTCATCTTTGTCTTTGTATCCTCAGCAGTTAACACAGTGCTTTGGGTATAGTAGATATTTAATAAATGCTTGCCAAGTTGAATTAATCAGGATTCTGACACACCATAATGCTTCATACCCATTCCCATGGGACCAAAGATTTGTAAGCCTAAATTCACTTCCTTACAGCACTATTGGACACAATCCAATTCTGGGCATATAAAGAGGTTTGGATAGGCTCTCAGAGTTGGATGTAATGGCAGATGGCAGGCACATCATTATCCGTTTGAATTCGAAGGTACTGTAACCAGGGGGCAAGTACATGAGCTCTGAAAGACCGATGAGTGGCTGGTTAACTGCATAGAATGCAATAATGTCATTTGTGATTCTTTTAACCACAACTAGAGAAAATCTGATGCTTTGAACTACAAAGGATGGGCAGCTCCTTCAAATTTCAGGCATCATGCCTATGAGAAAGTGGATGGCTTTGAAAATCAAGACCTCATGTCGCTCTAATGACCATCCTCCTCTTTCTAGGGCTTTGTTTGATGGCTGCTTCTCTTGGTTGAAGCAACCAATTCTTGACTCTTGTGTACATGCAATGCTCATATACCCATGGGAGGCATGAAATAGCTTATCAAGCATCCAAATATTTCCAAATACCCATATATTGAGCATCTGTAGGTTCAAATCTGTGGCTTTTGAGTTCATGGGTCAGCACAAGGGGATAAAATTCAAGTCAAATACTTTGTAAGGTTGTGGGCTCCAGTATACCTAAGCCATTTTCAGAAAGGGTGTAGACTACCTTCCAGAGTAGCAGGGAATGTCCAGAAAGAGTTTTAGACTATTCTATCTCCATTCCACCCTTTGTAAGATCAAAGCCTCACTGTCTTTATTTATTCCTTAATTTTGCTCTGTTCAATTTCCAATTCTGACCACAGCAAATGTGACTGATCGTGAACAAGAAAGGGAGGGGGTTAGGAAAGTATGGATGGTTCACTACAACCTGCCCCCACTCTTAGAAGCACACTTCAAAATGCACACCCATTCAATAGAGTCGAGTGCAGCTCTGTATCTGTCACCATCTTGCTAAATTGCTATTCAGTCTCAAGCCAGAGAGCCACCCCTATAACAACCAATGGCAAGAATACCAAATCTGTATCAGAAGACCTGGGCTTGCATCTTGGCTTTGCTACTTCACTCACTGTGTCATTTTGGGTGAGTCATCTAACCTCTTTGTGCCTCACTTCCATCACCTGTAAAATGAGAGGGGATTGAACTAGATGACCTCTAAGGCCCAGCTTTAAGTCTGTGATCCTGTGAAAGCCATTGATGATGGACCTTTTATTAATTGGCACCTCCTCCAGGTAGTCAGTGGAAAGAGGAAAGTGCAAATGGAGAAAGTGGTTTCTCCCTCCTACATTTTTTAGTACAGAATTCCTGTATATAGTCCAATGACTGATAGGGGAAATTGGACATCATCAGAGTCTTATTCACTTATAGAGGATAGCCCTTGGTAAGGTAGTGTGATGATCTCAACTCTGCCAATAGCTACATGTATGCTCTTGATGCAACCTCTCTGAGCCTCAGTTTTCTCATCGATAAAATAAAGATATTGGGCTCTATGACCTCTAAGTTCCCTCCCCCTTCTATGATACTATAATATAGTCATGGACTCATGGTCTATGTCTAGCTAATGTTAAATAGAAATGGGTTCTGACTCAATATAGGTATTTGTGCCACAGTGGAATCTACTGTGGAAGACAATATGGCTTCCCTAGCTTTCTTACAAAGTCCCAGCTAAAATCCCACCTTTTATAGGAAGTTTTTCCCATCCCCCTTAATGCTAATGCCTTTCCTCTGTTTATTAGCTCCAATTTATCCTGTAGACATCTTGTTTATACATTGCTGTTTGCTTTTTGTCTTCCTTATTAGACTGGGAGCTCACTGAAGGCAGGGATCTTGTTTTTGTATTTTTCTTTGTATCCCCAGCACTTAGCACAGTGCCTGGCACACAGTAGATATTTAATAAGTGCTTATTAACTCACTAAAAATAATAACCCACTGTTATTAGATGCAGACTTCCTGTTTAGGGAATATTTGCCCAATTCCTGGATATTTGAGGTGAAAAAAGATTTTATCAACACATTCAGGCAGATGCCCTTTGGGGGTTTAGCGTCTCCACTAGATCAGAACTTTCCGTAGCTGCTGGCCCTCCTCCTCCTCTTTCCTTATTTCTCACCCCTCTCTGCATCTTTGGAAATCCCAGCTTCTGAAGGAAGTCTTTCCCTAGTTGCTAGGGCCTTCTCCTCTAAGACTATCTTCCCTTTACTCTGTATGTATTTTGTATGTAAATCTCTCTCTAAAAGGAAAATGTAAATTCCTTAAGAGAAGGGATTATTTCTGCCTTAAAAAAATATATCCCTAGAGTTTAGGAAGTTTCCTGGTACATAGCAAGTTCTTAATAAGTGCTTATTGACTGACCTCCTGTTGTATAGCTCTGTTTTGAAGGAGGATTGGTTAAAGATGGCCTCTTTGGGAAGAGCAGCTCTCAAGCCTCCTGCCCCTTGGAATAATGTTTATTATGAATTAAATGTAACAGCAAACATCAACAAAACAACTACTTACATTCCAACAAATCAATTTCAATGCACAAAATGCCCATAACAACTCATCAATCACTCTCTGTGTCCCCTTTAATTTTCTTTTGTCTATTCATCTCCACATCCTTACTATACACACTTTCCCTCTTAGAGAGCATTAACATCTACCACTAGTCTTCCTGTTTTGCTTTCTGAAGCATGATTTGCTATGTGTTATTCTAGATCTCTCTGTGTTCCTCATTCTTATCAAACCAACCCACAATGCTCTATTCTATTACATTGACCCTTTATAGATTATCCAACCATTCTCCAATTACAGGAAATTTTGGTGGCTTCCAGGTCTTTTGTGTTTTGTTTTTTTTTTTTTGTTTGTTTTTTGGGCAATAGGGGTTAAGTGACTTGCCCAGGGTCACACAGCTAGTAAGTGTTATGTGTCTGAGGCTGGATTTGAACTCAGATGCTCCTAAATCCAGGGCCGGTGCTCTATTCACTGTGCCACCTAGATGCCCTCTGTTTTGTTTTTAGTAACACATAATGCAACTATAAATATTTTTGGATGTAGAACTTTAAAAAGTTTCTGGTGATATTCTCAGTTAGATTTTCAATATCTGGAATGGTCAAATACCTGATGATAAAAGGGTATGGTTATATTTGTAGCTTTTCTAGTATACTGCCAGATGCTCCAACAATTTTCCATCAATTTGTAATTCAATCAGGAGCATAAGGGTAGGGGTGTTTCTTTACAACCCCAATAATCCTATTTTGGCATTTTGGCAGGTTTGCAATTTCACTGGGGGTGAAGTGGAACCTTAAAGTTGTTTGAATATCGAAGGATCACAGAATCAGATTCAATGAGATAGAAAGGACCTTGGAGGTCATGCAGCTAAGTGACACTATGGTGTACAGAGCACTGGACTGGGAGCCAGGAAGACCTGAGTTCAAATGTGACCTCAGACGCTTACTAGCTGTGTGACCTTGGGCAAATCATTTAACCTTGTTTGCCTCAGTATCCTCATCTATAAAATGGGGATGATCATAAAAGCACCTACTTCCCACGGTTGTTGTGAGGATCAAATGAAGGCAGTATTTCTAAAGCACTTAGCAGAGTGCCTGGAACACAGTAGGCATGATGTAAATGCTAACTATTATTATATGGTCATAGGGTCATAGATCTCAAACTAGAAGGGACCTCACAGGCAAAAGAGTCCAACCCCATTTTACAGATATGGAAACTGAAACCCAAGGAAGTGTATGACTGGCCCAAAGTCATGCAGGGGGTATGCATCAGAGGTAGAACTTGAACCCAAATCCTCAAACTCCAGAACAGGGACTCTAACCATCATACCATACTGCCCGCTTCGTCCAACTTGTGTCTGAACACAATTTTCCTCTACAACTCCGTGACAAGTGGTCATCCATCCTAAAGACTTTCAATTAAGGGGAAGCTCACTGCCTCCCAGGGAGGCAACCAGGTGTTGCAGTGGATAGAGAATTGGGCCTGGAGTCAAAAAAATGAGAGTTTAAAATCTGCCTTACACACATACACAGCTATTTGTAACCCTAGGCAAGCCACTTAACTTCCGTCTGCTTGAACTGTAAAATGAGGCTAATAATGGTTCCTCTCTCCCAGGGTTGTTATGAGGATTAAATGAAATAATATTTGTACAGTGCATATCACAATTTGCTCAGTCATGTCCAATTCTTCATGTTCCTATTTGGAGTTTTCTTGGCGAAGATACTGGAGTGGTTTGCCATTTTCTTCTCTAGCTCATTTTACAGATGAGGAAACTGAGGCAAACAAGGTTAAGTGACTTGCCCAGGGTCACACAGCTAGTAAGTGTCTGAGGAAGTGTCTCAGGAATTTGAGACTTCCTGATTCCAAACCCACAGCTCAATCTGCTGTGCCACATAGCTCTCCACCTATCACATAGTAGGTGCTTAAGAAATTCTTGCTTCCTTCCCAGGGCAACCTTTCCAATTTTGAATAGCTCTAATTGGCAAGAAGTTTTTCCCTGCATCTAGCTCAAAAATGCCTTTAGGTAACTTTCATTCACTTTTAGGTCTCCCCTCTAGGTCCAAGCAGAACAGATTTTCCAAGTACAAGAAGACAGCTATCACATCTTACCCAAGGCTTCTCTTCTCCAAGCTAAACATCTCCAATGTGCATTTTTGTACCTATTTGGAAGGTCGCATCCTTCCTCCTTCCTTAAAATGGAATGGGAATTTTGGAACCTGTGGTCTGTACTGGCAGCTGAAGAGATACAGCTGTTGCTCTGCCTGGATGTCATAATACTGACTTGCTTTGCGACCTTGGGAGCGAGTTCTTGCAGGGGATTCGTTCCCTGAAGTGTAAAATAAGATCTGGATTCCATGGTCGCTAAAACCCCTTCCACTTCTAACATCCAGGAACTTTCTCTGAACTCCAAATTCACTTACACTTGTACAGCACTCAAAGGTGTACAAAGTGCTTTCTTCACAAAAAATCTTTTGAAATAGGTAGTATAATCAACATCATCCTCATTTTATAGATGAGAAAAGTGAGATTTGGAGAATTTTGGTGATTTGCCTAGAATCACATATCTAGACCCAATTCTGCTGACTACTAGTCTGGTATTGTCTCTATATTGCCACCAGGACATGTGCATGGTTCTGTTGGAGGCCTTTGAAGAGACATGGAGGAAAGGTCCATCCCCTTGGCCTGTACCACCCACCCCCAATTAGTTTCCTGAAAGCTAGGAATGATTTCAGTCTGGAATGAAAGGAAATGGAGTTCAATTTAGTTTAATGCTCATTAAATACCTGCCGTGTACAAGGCTCTGCACTAGATACAAAGATGTAAAAAGGCATTGTCCTTGCCCTCAAGAAGCTAACAGTTTACTGAGGAGGGAATAAGGCATGTATTCGCATAACTGTGATCTGTGATACAAATTTGAATAAAAGTGCTAGGAGAGAGTTGAGCAAGGAGAAATCACCTTCAGTTGGTAGGACCAGGGAGAGCTTAATGGAAGAAGTGTCAGCTAAGCTGGATGTTGACAGAAGAGATTTTTAACAGCTGGAGATAAGGGAATTTGAAACTCCAAATGGAGATTTTTTTTTTTATGCAAATGGGAGTCATTGGATGGATAAAGCTGAAGGCTAGTTATGTATTCTAGGGGCAAAAGGGCAGTGAAGGAACCACATAGGATTTTGAGGTAGATAACCACAAAGGTTATCTAGTCCAGTGGTGTCCAAAAATGGATCCTGAAATGGATCTCTGCAGGCTATATGCTGAGTTAAAAAACCATGAATTAGCATTATCTGTGTTTTATTGTATTTTATTTTGTTAAATATTTCCCAATTCTGCTTTAATATAGTTCATGAATTTAACACCTCTGATCTAGTCTATCATTTTACAAATGAGGAAAACTGATTATCAAAATTATTAAATTAAATTTAAATTATTAAATTAAATTATTATTAAAATAATGTTAGCAAAATAATTTTTAGCAAAAAGCTCAGAGCAAGGAAAGGACTAGTTCAAGGTCACACAGGTACATAGCTTGGCTGGGATTTGATTTCAAGTCCTCTGAGTCTAACTGCAAATCCAATAATCTTTCCACTCTAGCAGCCTGCCCACATGACAGGAGGAAATTATGAGGATTATCCTCTGCCTTTACCCAACCCAGAATATTTGATAGGCCACCTGTGGACAAGAGTAGCAGAGGATGAGGAGGCGTGTATGAGTTGTGACCTGCACCATTGGAGGGAATACCCACATCGCTGAGATGGCAGATCCACCCAAGTAGAGAAATATTTAAAGTATTTATCCTTGCCAGCACATGTTATATCCTAGTCCATAATCCTAGTTCACTGGCTTTAGAGTCATAGATAATTATTGTTACTCAGTTATTTTTGGTCATATCCAACTCTTTGTAACCCCATTTGGATTTTTCCTTGACCAAAATACTGCTTTGTCATTTCCTTCTCCAGCTCATTTTACAAATAAAGAAGCTAAGGCAAACAGGGTGAAATGAGTTGCCCAAGGTCACATAGCTAGTAGGTGTCTGAAGGCAGATTTGAACTCAGGTCTTCTTGGCTCCAGACCCAGAACCCTATCCACAGTGCCAGAGGCCTGGGTTCAAATCCTGATTCTTATGCTTATTTCCTGTGAGACCAAGATTCTTAACTTCCCTGGGCCTTGCTGTCCTCCTCTATAAAATGAAGGGGTTGGATTAAGTGACTTGTGAGGTCCCTTCCAGGTCCACAGCTATGATCCAGGTCACAGAAGCCTCACATTCTTACCTAGAGGTTTTGTGAGAAATTGAATGGGACAATTGATTAGAAAGCTACTCCCTGCTTTCCAAACTGTTGGAAGCAGAGTCCTGTAGAGAGATGGGTTTTGCAATAACTGATCCTAGAAATTCATCACTTCTAAACTGCTTTCTGACAACCTGTCAAAGACTTCCTCTCCACCCAGTGCCTCCTAGAGAGAAGTGTATTCCCCTGGGGCAGGGAAAAAGAAACAGATTTCTGGAGACAAATGGTGTTGGTGTGGGTGGGTGTCAGAGTCTCCAAATAACATAGAACTTTTGGGAAACAGGAGACACTTAGCATGAAGTGCTGTGGGAAAGTCCTTAGGCTAGGTCAGAAAAGTTGAGTTCTGGAGTGGGTCTGGTAATTTTAATGAAGCATCACTCCCTAGCACCATGTTGTAGAGGAGAGAACACTGCCTCTGATGTGAAAGTGCCTACGCTCAAACCTTGATTCTTCTATCTAGCTGTGTGACACTTCACTTGCATAAACCTCAGTTTCCTCCTCTGTAAAATATGTTGCTCTAGATTAAGATCTCTAAGGTTTCTCCAGGATTTTGTGACCCAGTATTTATAGTAATAAAAATTCACTCAACTGGAGACTTCCATTAGGTGGGGATCTTAGCTTTGGAGGCCTTTGGCATCTGCCCAGGATTAGGGAGGAGGGTGATGCATTAGTGCCTTGAGGGAGAAGAGAATGTGGAAATCTAATCACACCCTGTTTTCCAGCTAGGCTGGTCTTGTCCTTATTCCTTGGATTCACTTCTTGCTTTCTTGACTCTTCACTTTTACTCACTCATTTACCTTGCCAAGGATGCCTTTCCCCTTCCTGTCTTCCTGTCTGAGTCATAATGGGCCTTTAAAGCCCACAATAGTCCTCAATTTCCCTCTTTTCCTCCCCACCTCAATTTTCTCTGATCACCTGTAGCTTGTTAATAAATATTTATTAAGCATCTACTACATGCCAGGCACTATGCTAAGCACCAGGGATACAAAAAAAAAAAAAAAAGGTAAAAGACAGCTCCTGTCTTTTGAGACTTCTCAAAGGAGTTCACAGTCAAAATGACCTCTCCTATGGCATTGTGGCATAGTGGAAAAAGTACTGGCTCTGGAATCAGAGGTTGTGGGTTCAAATCCTGTTTCTGACACTTTCCTGGGTAACTTTGAGCTAGTCACTTAGCTTTCCTCAGTTTCCTTTCAAATGAGAGGGTTGATTAGCATCTGAGATTCCTTTCAGCTTCCAGAACTAAGATCTTATGACCCTTTAAACTCATTCCTATACTTCACTGGGCACTTAGCACATACTGCCTTACATTGCTAATCACCTAGGATGTGTATGTCTAATTTTGCTACCTTGACTGTAAGCTCCTTGAGGGCAGGGACTATGTCTTTTATTTCTGTATTCCCCATGGAGGATAGTACAGGGCTAGGCCACTCATCAGTAAATACTTGTTGAATTGAATGAATGCATGAATGAATGAATGAATGAAGCTGGACTTTGAGCAAGAATGGAGAGTGGAGGAATGCAGTGGGAGAGACTCTGGGAGGGAATAGCTAACATGGTAGCCCCAGCACAGCAAATCCCAGTTCTGCCACTTATTAGTGGTGTCCCTAAGCCTCAATTTTCTCATGTGTAAACATGTGAGTCGGCATCGTGTGGCAGAAAAAAATGCAAGATTTGGAGACAGAGGATGTTGGCTCACCTCTTGGATCTGCCACTTGTGTGGCCTTTGGCAAATTATGTCACCTCTCTGGGCCTCAGTTTCCTCATTTGTAAAGAAAACCTTTGAGATCCCTTCCAGCTCTACTCTAAGTCATTGCTTAACCCTCAGAAGTAGGCGCAAGGGACAGGCTGGGAGGGCCCAAGAAAGCACTTGGTAGGAGATGGGAAGAGGGCAGGGAAACACTGGTCCCTGGGCTGAGAGCCAGAAGGAAATCAGAGTGTTTTGTTTCTACCTGCTCTAGTGAATATAGTTTTAACGCGTGTAAATATCCAATAGCACAAATATGAGTGTATGTGTGCGGGGGGGGGGGTAGAGACATGATTTCTGGATCTGACTGGGTTGATCTCAGATTTTACTTTCTGGAAATACAGCTTTTCAGTCCCAATGAGAGATCAGACTTTGAATGCAAATCTTCCTGGGATGGAACGTGTTGACTTACAGGTCCTCTTTCCCCACAAACACATAGGAAAAGAGAACGTTTGAATATTCTGAGCTGAGAGTCAGAGGGAGGGAGATCTGGGAGGGAGGAAGCAGGAAAGACAAACCACCTACTTTGCAATTTTCAGTTGGGCTGGATTTGAGCTTGGACTCTATCAAACTGGAGAAACTTGCAACAGTTTATCCTGTCTGTAAAACTTGTTACAAATAATCTCTTAACTGGTACAACAGTATTGCCTAATTTACCAGAAGTAAACAGACTCAGTAACAGCCTTTCTGCACAATAAAAATTGTCAAGTCCAGAGTTGTAAACATGCCTCCATCCTCTCTGATCAGGTCTCGCCACATGTAAAAACCTATCCAGGTTGGTATGGGGGAGAAGTGGAAGGCTGCCTCAGCTGTTAGCATAGTAGAATAGAAAGATTCCAGGGCTAGGCATCAGGGACCTGGTCCTACCCTGGTTTAGAGCATGAATTTTAGGTCTTTGTGTTCCTTCTCCCAGGAGTCATAACCTGCTGTGATTTATAGCTAGTTTAACCAGCTCATCTGAGAAATTATGGATGCCTTTATTTTTTTTTAATCATCTTATTTCCAAATCAGTCTCTTCCCTTCTACCAAGGAAGTCATCCTTCATAAGAGAGAGCACTTGGCAAAACCAACCAAAATATCAATTGCCAACTGAGTCTAGCAGTATATGCATTGTTTCCAACCCATAAGCCCCCAAATCTGCAAATAGGGGAGGAAGGTGCATTTCTTATCTCTTCTTCAGGGCCATCATGGGCCTTTATAAAAGTACATAATGTTGTTTGCGTTTTGTGTTGTTTTGGTTTTCCACTTACATTGTTGTAATCATTACAGTCATTGTTTTTCTGGTTAGGCTTATTTCATTTTGCAGCAGTTCATAGAAGTCTTCTCGTGTTTTTCTGTGTTCTTCACATTTATTATTTCTTATGGCCTAGTAACAGTCTAAATACCCTTGTGTCAGAGTTGTTTAGTCATTCCCTATTCAGTCAGCATCTAGTTTGTTTCCAGATTTTTGCTAGTATAAAAGCGTTGCTGTATATATTTGATTAGATGTTCTACATTTAACTTCCTTGGGACAATCTCCTTATTTTACAGATGAGAAAACTGGGGCCCAGAATGGTTAAATGACTTTTCCAAAGTCAAACAGCTAGTAAGTGGCAGAGTCAAAGTTCAAATCTAGGTGCTCTAATTTCAAATCCAGGGTTCCTCATAAAGTAACTGGAAGCCTGGTTTTTGATTAGGGAATAAAAGCCTCTACCCTCTGGTAAAGAAATGTTGTTAAACAATGACCTATGAGTCATGCAGGCTCAGGCAAATCACTTAACTTCAGTTTTCTCATCCCTACCTCGGGAGACTGTTGTGAGGCTAGGATGAAGCAGTGTGAAGAATGTAAAGCAAGATGGAGAGCCAAGAAATGATTTGTTGTGATTACCTTAGAGAGACAGTGTGGTGTGATGGCCAGAGAGCTGGCCCTGGAACCCAGGAGACCAGGTTTTTGTTCCTGCCTCTGACACATACTGGCTAGTACTGGGCAAGTTACTTGACCTCTCTGTGCCCTAGGAAACTCCTTAAGACTAGAAGGTACCGACCTGTTTGGTAGAGGGACTTAGTTCATCTGGGAGTCCCCTGTACCAATAATGTCATGGGTCTAGTCCCTATTCCCACATCTACTTATCCAGAACTGACTTCTCTCTTAATCTCCAGACTTGACTCTCCAACAGCCTATTGGAAATATCAAGCCAGATGTCCCATAGGCATCTTAAATTCAATGTGTCCTGGAACTGAACTCACCTTTTCCCTAAGCCCTCCCTTCTTCCTAACATTCTTATTACTGTGAAGGGCACTGCCATACTTCTCCTAACCCAGATCCTCATCCTAGGTCACTAGGTGTCATGCTCAACTACCTCCTCTTTCTTAAACCCCAAATTCAATTTGTTTCCAAGTCCTGTCTCATCTCATGTATATACTTTCTTTCTCTCCTCCTGGCACCTTAGTGCAGATCCTCATTACCTCACACCTTAATTACTAGCCTCCTGGTTGGTTGCCCTGCCTCAAGTTTCTCCCCATGCCAGTCCATTCTCCATTTAGCTCTCAAATTGATCTTAAAGCACTGATCTGACCATTTCACCTCCTATTCAATAAGCTCCAGTGGCTGCGTATCGCTTCCAGGTGTAGGGATATTAAAATCCTCTATTTTTATCTGCGTTGTTATGTCATTTCAGTCATGTCTGATTCTTTATGACCCTATTTGGGGTTTTCTTGGCAAAGACACTGGAGCAGTTTGCCATTTCCTTCTCCAGTTCATTTTACAGATGAAGAAACTGAGGCAAAAAGGGTTTAAATGACTCTCTGTGGGTCACACAGTTAGTAGATGTCTGAAGCCAGATTTGAACTCAGGAAAATGAGTCTTCCTTATTCCAAGCCCAATGCTCTATCCACTGCACCACCTAGCTATTCCTTTTTTAAGCTGTAGATATGAAACTCTGACATTCGAGGCTCTCATAAGCTGACTCCCTCTTGTCTTTCTAGTCTTCATACATTTACACTGCCCCACCCCTCCACATACTCTAAAATCAAATGACACAGGCTCTTTTCTGTTCCTGGAATAAGACTCCATTTCTAGGCTCTGGGAATTTTCTCCAGCTGTCCCCCATGCCTGCAATTCTCTCCCTCCTCATCTTTATCTCATGCTTTACCCGGCTTCCTTCAAGTTTCAGTTAAAGTCCCACTGTCTATAAGAGTCTTTCCTGACTTGATTCTAATGCTGTCTCTCTGTTAATTAACCCTTATTTATTCTTTGTATGACTTGACTGTACAAAGTTATTTTCGTATCATGTCCTTTATTAGACTCTGAGCATCTTGAGAGCAAGGACTGTCTTTTTGCCTTTCTTTGTATCCTCAGTACTTAGCACAGTGCCTGGCCTATAGTCAGCACTTACTAAATGCTTGTTGACTTTACTATTCCAATCTCCTCACCTGGTCCACTGTGACTCTGTCCCCCTTCTCCCAAGCTTTCAAAGAAACTTCTTAAACTCTAACCCACTGACTGTGCCAGACATATTTACTCTGCATCAGATGAAGGCAGAATCAGTTCCAGGTGGTTCTTTTCAAAGATGCACATGGGCTGAGTTTGTGGACATATGGTGTGATGGAGATATTACTAACAGAAGTCAGAGGCTCTGGATTAGTCACCCAGCGCTGAAGCAGATTGAGGGAGAGGTACCTTTCAGAGATGATGGTAAATGTGCTAACATACATGCGTCACCCTCAGCCAGGTCAGAGGGCCCTTCCAATCCCTTCTAATCCAATTAACCATTTATGGTCAGCAATGGCTTTTTTATTTAGATGTCAAGCATTCAACACCAAATAATCTGTCCTCACTATTCCATCTGTTTTCCCTGGATTCAAATGCTTTCTTTCTTTTCTTTACTTTTTTTTAAAATTTGAGCTCATGGAATACAATATTAATTGTACTCTCTGGTGAGGCAATGTGCATTGCCTCACTTTCTAACCACTGGCTCCACTTTCATTGGGCTAGAGAATTCCTCTGTGGGAAAACTGAGTGCCTCCAAGGCTTACTTTTACTTTGGTGTTTTGCAAGTTCTTTAACTGGGGTCCTTTTGCAAAAGAGAGGGTGAAAACAATAAAACCAGAGAACTCTACTCCTTCCTCTGGTGCTTATATGATTGTGCCACGGAGGAGTTTAAGGACCCAGTGTCTGGCTCCCTAACTAGAAACAGGAAAACTGCTCTGCTCTCCTAACTGCCCTATTGTCCTTCCTACCTCAAAACTCCATGGCCCCATTTTATTCTGACACAGCCATTCATTCATTCATTCGTTCGTTCATTCAACTATTCAGACAACATGAATCTACTATGTGCGATGTACTCTGCTAGGGACCAAAGGAGATACAAATATAAATAAGAGGCAAACTCTGTCCTCAAGAAACTTATAATCTAGTTGGGGTGATGGGTCATACACATAGATAAAAACATACACATACACACACACACACATATATATATACATATGTCTATATATTTCTATGTCTAGATAGATAGATAGATATCTAGATAGATAGATCCACAGGGCAGCTAGGTGGCGCTGTGGATAGAGTGCTGGGCCTGGAATCAGAAAGACTTATCTTCCTGAGTTCAAATCTAGCTTCGGACACTTACCAGCTCTATGTCCCTGGACAAGTCCCTTAACCCTGTTTGCCTCAGTTTCCTCATCTAGAGAAGCAAATGGCAAACCACTCCAGTATCTTTGCCAAGAAAATACCAAATGGGGTCACAAAAGTTGGACACAACTAAAACAACTCAAAAACAAATATAGTTACAGAGAGAGAGAAACTATGATCCTATAACTTCATTGGTACAGGAAATTCTATCTTAAAATTTTCAGAGGCACTGAGACGACAAGGGACTTGTCCAGGATCACACACCCATATGTGCCAAAAGAGGACTTGTAACCAAGTACTTCCTGACTCCGAGACTGGCTTTCTACCTCTTCTGCCATTCCACATCTCCAGATAAATAGCATACTATTTAGAACATGAGAAGTGTGCAAGCAATCCTGGGAGGTCAGAAGAGGAAGGGATTACACTTGGGGGGAGGGGAGTTGGGTCGGGGATAAAGTGAAGGAAGAAAGATGAAGAGGAAAGGAGCCAGGAGACTTGGGTTCTAGTCCCATCTCTTAAGCTGATTTGCTTTTCGACCATAAGCAGGTCCTTTCATTTCTCTGGGCCTCAGTTTCTTCATCTGTAAGATGAGGCTGACCAGTTGTCATGTAGCAGAAAGCAGTGAAGGAATAAGACAAAAGAAGGGCAAGTTAGAAAACAAGAAGGAAAAGCCAGGAATTCAGGGAGCTCTAGAAAGTCTTAGAGTAGTGAGAGTAAAGTCTTATATGAGCACTGACTACTGAAAAGAGGAATGAAAGGCTATTCTCTGTTTTCTTTGTGATATTATGGTCATCTGCTTGTCAACACTTCCCTGGGAATCTTAAATTGGACTTTGTTAGATCATTTCTGAGGTTGCTTTCAGCTGTAACATTCTACCATCTATGATTCATGTTTTTGTTCAGGTGGGTGTGGGGAGGAGGAGGAAACTGCAATCTGTTGCCTCCCACCCTACTGTTGTCTACATCCCATATTTTTCTCGCTACCCTCCAGGACAGGAATGCACCCAAGGAAATTGTCCTCTCTATTATCATTCCTCGGTCCTTTGATGAATGGAGTCTTCCCACTGAAGGAAAGCTATTCTCTAAAGATAATTTTCCACATTTTTGTCCTTCTGACCTTCCAAGTCAAGGAAGAGTGCAGGGGAGGGGAGGTAAGGAGGAGAAGTCCGTGATTGTTCCCTATTTTACAAATTTAAAAAGTGAGATACAGAGTATTTAAGTGGCATGCTCCCAATCACAGCAGTGGGATTCTTTCCATGCTGAGTCCTGGTTCCTACTCATACAATTCCAGTTAAGAGCTATTTCTTCACTCAGGATAACTCAAGGCTAGGTTTTTGAACCACTTTTACTATGTGGTCAGTCACTCAAACTTTCCTGAGACTGTTTTCTTCTCTGTAAAATGGGATTGAGTATTTCAGCCGCTCCTTGCCTCATGAAGATGGAGAGGAGTTTAGATGAAAGCTAGGCCTGGGAAAAAATCAGAATTTGGGTAGGCCTCCATTCTCTCTCTCTCTCTCAGCCCTATAATTAATATAATATAAGCTGAAATGACCGCTAAAGGTGGACTGAAGTAAAAAAAGGGCAGTATGTAACCTGAGGGGAGAGAGAGAGAGAGAGAGAGAGAGAGAGAGAGAGAGAGAGAGAGAGAGTGTCTGTGTAGGAGCATCACCTTTATGTGATGATGAAGGGGAGGTTGTCATGTGGTAATTGTCTACATAAAAGCTTCATCTCTTCCCCCTGAGCTGCTTACCTAACCTGGTCCAATGGCCAACAATGAGTAAAGTGGTGGGAGTGGCAAAGCTGAAGACAGTGATCACCTCAATTCACTGGACCATAAGAGCAGCACTGAGGAGGCAGATAAAATGAAAGAACAGGCAGGAGATAATTTTGAAAGTCAAGTGCTACAAACAAAACCAATGCAACCAAAATTATAAGGAAAGCAGAAAACTGGGGGAAATTTTTTGCAACAAGTATCTCTGATAAAGGCCTCATTTTTCAAATATATAGAGAAGTGAGTCAAATTTTTAAGAATACAAGCAATTCCATAATTGATAAATGGTCAAAGATTATGAATAAGAAGTTTTCAGACAAAGAAATTGAAGCTATCTATAATCATAAGTAATAATCCTCTAAATCACTATTATCAAAGAAATGCAAATTAAAACAACTCTGAGGGACCATCTCACACCTATCAGAGTGGCTAATATACCAAAAATGTTGGATGTTGGGGGTGTGTGGGAAAACTGGGACACTAATGCACTATTGGTGGGCTTGTTAACTGATCCTACCATTCTGGAAAGTAATTTGGAACTATGCCCAAAAACTCTATAAAACTATGCAGACCTTTTGATCCAGCAATACCACTGCTAGGTCTATATCCCAAAACCATCCAAAAAAGGGAAAAGGACCTATTTGTGCAGGTATATTTATAGCAACTTTTTTTGTGGTAGCTAAGACTTGGAAATCAAAGGGATGCCCATCAATTGGGGAATGGCTAAACAAGCTGTGGTATATGATTGTAATGGAATATAAGAAATGACAAGCAGAATGATTTCAGAAAAACCTGGAAAGACTTATATGAAGTGATGCATAGTGAAGTGAACAGAACCAGGAGAATGTTGTACACAGTAATAGCAACATTGTTTGATAAAGAATTGTGAATGACTTAGCTATTCTCAGCAATACAATGATTCAAGATAATCCCAAGGGACTAATGATGAATTATACTATCCACCTCCAGAGAAAGAATTGATAATGATTGAATACAGACTGAAGTATGCTATTTTCACCTTCTTTCTCTCATTTTTTTTCTTTGATTTGAGTCTTCTTGTACAAAATGACTATTATTGAAATGTCTTACATAATTGCACATGTATAACCTATGCCTAATAATAATACCTGCCTCCCAGGGTTGTTATGAGGATCAAATGGGATAATAATTGTAAAGCACTTAGCACAATGCATATAGTGGGCTCTACATAAATGTTAGCTATTATTAACTATTATTATTATCATTGTCATAGAATCATAGATTTGGAGCAGGAAGGGACCTGAAAGATTATCATCCTTATGTAGTTAGCTTTTGATTATTAGCTAGTGGAGTATCCATGGGAAGCTGAGTGTATGTCTGGATTGGACAAGGGTGGGTTTGTTAACTGAAGGATCAAAAACTTGTGCATGTATATGTGTGTGTGTATATCCATGTGCATATCTGAGTATATTGTTTATTTCTGATAGAGTCTGTATATATGGCTGTATTTTAACCATGAATGTTGCCACTATTTTAAATCAGCTATGGCCTATTTGCCACTCTTACTGGAAAAATAGCCACACTGAGGATGGACTGAGCTGAACTGAATTCACTTGTTCGGTGAATTACCCATCTACTTATATTGATTTAACCATAGGGCCATAGGACCTGGCTGAACCTCTGAACCAAGAGTTCTTAGCCTGGTGTCCACAGACCACTAAGAGGTCCAGCAACAGATTTCAAGGAGTCTGAGAAGGTAGTTGGGGGAAAAAATCCCACAACTGTATTTCACTAATCTCTAACAGAAATTCAGCTCCTTGAACTTTGTTGCTTTCAAGAAACCCTGGTTCCTAGGAATCTATTGCTTTGCCCGGGCTTGGATCTGGGTCACAGTTCTGAGGGGCGGTCCTGGGGCAAGAAGGAGCGTGTGGTGGAGCTTGTTGTGGCAGTGGAGTGAAAACACCTCGCCCCTTATCATAGCACCTTGGAAGATCTGACACTTTTCAGGTCCCTAGAAGTACCTCTGAAAACAGCTGTACAAACCCCCAAAGCTTGGGAGAGCACACTCTTCACATTAGAAGCAGACTTTTACCTTAACAAAGAGTTTAAAACTCAAGTAATTGGCTGAGATCATGAGTAAGCAGCACAAAAAGAGTCAGACTATATTATCTTACTTTGGTGACAAAGAAGATCAAAACATACAACCAGAAGAAGACAACAAAGCCAAAGCTCCTACATCCAAAGCCTCCAAGAAAAGTATGAATCAGTCCCAGGCCTTGGAAGAGCTCAAAAGGGATTTTGAGAAGCAAGTAAGAGAAGTAGAGGAAAAACTGAGAGTGATGCAAGAAAATCATGAAAAATAAGTCAACAGCTTGCTAAAGGAGACCCAAAAAAATACTGAAGAAAATAACACCTTAAAAAATAGCCTAACCCAAATGGCAAAAGAGGTCCAAAAAGCCAATGAGGAGAAGAATTCCCTAAAAAGCAAAATTGGACAAATGGAAAAGGAAGTCCAAAAGCTTACTGAAGAAAATACTTCCTTAAAAATTAGAATAGAGCAATTGGAAGCTAGTGACTTTATGAGAAATCAAGACACTGTAAAACAAATCCAAAAGAATGAAAAATTAGAAAACAATGTGAAATATCTCATTGGAAAAACAACTGACCTGGAAAATAGATCCAGGAGAGAGAATTTAAAAATTATTGGATTATCTGAAAACCATGATCAAAAAAAGAGCCTAGACATCATCTTTCAAGAAATTATCAAAGAAAACTGTCCTGATATTTTAGAAGCAGAAGGCAAAATAGAAATTGAAAGAATCCACCGATCTCCTCCTGAAAGAGATCCCCAAAGGAAAACTCCTAGGAATATTGTAGCCAAATTCCAGAGTTCCCAAGTCAAGGAGAAAATATTACAAGCAGCCAGGAAGAAACAATTCAAGTATTGTGGAAACACAATCAGGATAACACAAGATTTAGCTGCTTCTCCATTAAGGAACTGCAAGGCATGGAATATAATATTCCAGAGAGCAAAGGAGATAGGATTACAACCAAGAATCACCTACCCAGCAAAACTGAGTATAATCCTTCAGGGGAAAAAATGGTCATTCAGTGAAATAGAGGACTTACAAGCATTCTTGATGAAAAGACGAGATCTGAATAGAAAATTTGATTTTCAAATACAAGACTCGAGTGGAACATGAAGAGGTAAACAGGAAAGAGAAAATCATAAGAGACTTATTAAGGTTGAACTGTTTACATTCCTGCAGGGAAAGATGATATTTGTAAATCATGAGACCTTTGTCAGTATTAGGGTAGTTGGAAGGGAAAAAATTATATGTATGTATATATAGATATAGATAGAGGACACGGGGTGAGTTGAAAATGAAGGGGTCACATCTGGAGAATAAAATTTAGGGGTGAGAGAGGAATATACTAGGAGAAGGAGAAAGGGTGAGGTAGAACAGGGTAAATTATTCCACAAAAAAAAACAACAGAAAAGAAAAGGCTCTTACAGTGGAGGGGAAACCGGGCAAGGTGAGAGGGAATGAGTGAATCTTATTCTCATAGGATTTGACTTAAGGAGGATATAACATACACACTCAATTGGGTATGGAAATCTGTCTTACCCTACAGGAAAATAGGGGGGAAAGGGGACAAGAGAGTAGGGGAATGATAGAGAGGAGGGCAGATTGGAAAAGGGAGTAATCAGAAGCAAATACTTCTGAGGAGGGACAGGGTCAAAAGAAAGAATAGAATAAATGGGTGGGTGGGACAGGATTAAGGGAAATAGAGTTAGTTTTTCACAGCATGTCTACTATGGAAGTGTTTTGCATAACTGCACGTGTATAACCTATATTTAGTTACTTGCCTTATCAATGAGGGTGGGTGGGGAGAGAGGAAGGGAGAAAACTTGGAACCCAAAGTGTTAAAAACACATGTTTAAAAAAATGTTTTCATGTGCAACTGGGAAATAAGAAATACAGGAAATGGGGTACAGAAGTCCATCCTGCCCTACAGGAAAATTGAAGGGGAAGGGGATAAGAGAAGGCGGGGAGAGATAGAAGGGAAGGCAGACTAGGGGAAGGGGTATTTAGAATGCATGCCATCTTGGGGTGGGGGGAGGGGAGAGATGGGGTGAAAATTTGGAACTCAAAAATCAAAAGAAGAAAAAAAAGAAAAAAGAAAAGGGATAGGTATAAGTTGACTTTGATGTAATGATAAAAAAAAACTAATCAAGTGGGTTAAATAGATCCAAGTAAGTGGATTAATCTGATCTAACTAAGAAAATGTACTGAGAGAAAAGGAAAGGAGGAGGCAGGCAAGGTTAAAGTATATTACAGGAATAGGCACAAAAACCTATTACAGCAGAGGGAAAGAAAGGAGGGAGATGGGCATTGTCTGAACATTACTCTCATCAGATTTGGCTCAAGAAGGGCATAACATAATCAGTTAGGTACTAATATTGATAGACTTAACCCTTCTCAGCAGTACAAGGATCTAAGACATCTCCAAAGGCCTCATGATAGAAAATGCTATCCACATGCAAAGAAAGAACTATGGAGTTTGAATGCAGACTGAAGCATACTATTTGCTATTTTTTTTCTTCTGTTGTGTTTTGTTTCCTCTTTTTGGTGGTTCTTCCTATTGGTTCTAATTCTTACTTACAACATGACTAATGTGAAAATATGTTTAATAGGAATGTATATGTATAGCCTATATCAGATTATATGCCATCTTGGGAGGGAAGTGGGGAGGGAGGGGGAAAAATTTAAAACTCAAAAGCTTATGAAAGTGATTGTTGATAAATCAAAATAAATTAATTAAAAAAAAAAAGAAACTCTGGTTTCTGACCTGGCCTGTGGTATATATTTGTAATGGATTCTCCTTTTCTCTAGGTTTGGAGATTTTCCCTCCACCTAGTCAATTGTCCTAGTCACTGATACCCATGCCTAACTGTCCCTGTTGAAGATACAACAGAGCCCAGCTTTATAGAAGGATTCTGAAGACCCCATCTGGGGGAACTTACATCAAAGATTTAGAAATGTGAGACCAGGCTTACTTTTTAGGTTTTATTTTTTCCTCCTTGGCACCCTACACCTCACATATCGCCCAACACATACCACACATATACCAAACATTTTAGCTAGCTGGAACTGGGTGAATGGAGAAGTTGTCACGGGTCTGACTGTGTATGACTAGAGAGTGATGAGGTTATATAGGCACAGTTTACTGGATCGTGTGCTTTATGTTTCAATTTCCTCTCAATTACTTGTTTTTTCTCTGTGCCTTTGTTATCCCCTATGCCTGCAATGCTCTCCCTCCTCAGCTCTGCCTCTCAGAATCCCTAATTTCCTTTGAGATTCAGTTTAAACACCCCTTTCTGTAGAAGATCTTTTCTGGTCCCCTCAGTTGATAGAGATGTCTCATCTAAAATTACCTTGTACCTACTTGTGTGTATCTTATATCTACCTATATTTGTACTTTTTGTCTTCCCCCATTAGAATAAAAACTGCTTTTATATTTAGCAGAGTGACTGACAAACAGTAAGTGCTTAATAAATGCTTGCTGACTTATCATAGAATCATAGATTTAGAGTTGGAAGGTCATTAAAGGTCATTAGAGGTCATTAAAGTCTATACAACATAATATAGTCATTCTTTCCTTAAACACACACAAATTTCAGTGGGGAATTGGATGAGGTGGAGGAGATTAGTAAGAAAGGAATGTTCATCACACCATGAAGATCTATCTATGAAAAGATATCAAATTAGGAAAGTATTTTTTGGTGTTTGCATCTGCAGCACCTGGCACAGTGAATTGAAATGAAAAAGAGTGTAGCAGTCACTCTAGGTTATTCCGCTCTTCCCCATTTGCACTTGCAGATTGCGTCCCTTAGCCTTATGTTCAAGGTATCTTGGGGATCTATACACTTAAAAGGTTATGAGCCCTCCCCGGTGTGTTTACCCTTAACAGTCATCTGATTGACACAATAAATTCAAAGTAAAGGTGTTTTTTGAAATAGCATACAGCATGAACAGTCGTAACAAAGTATTCTTCTGATAAACTTGGAGTGGGGCAACTAGGTGGCACAGTGGATAGAGCAGCAGACCTGGAGTCAGGAAGACCTAATTCAAACCTGGTCTCAGATACTTCCTAGCTGTATGACCCTGGACAAGTTACTTCACCTTGTTTGCCTCAGTTTTCTCATCTGTAAAATGAACTGGAGAAGGAAATGGCAAACCACTCCAGTATCTTTGGCCATATTTAAATTCAGGTCTTCCTGACTCCAGGCCCAGCACTCTATCCACTGAGCCACCTAGCTTCCTCCTAGCTACTTATGGTCCTTCAATTAGCCTAATCTTTTAGGTCAGTTCTGTTATCCATAGGATCTATAGGAACTCCTTCAATGCTTAGTAAAGTTTTAACTCAGTGCAGTATCTTCTCATCCTATGTGAAAGGACTAGTAATCTATTTTCAATGATTATCTGAAATACCTACTTTAGGAATTTTAGAAGGGTCCCCATTTAGAAGTAATTTGCAGAAAAACAAAAGGATTGTCTTTCTCCTCTTATAGCTTAGTGAGTACTTCACATCTCCCTTAAAGTATCTATAGTATCTCATGAAATACTTTCAATATCCTTGTCCTTTAAGTCAAAAGGTCCCTTTAACTAGGAGTCTTCTGTGTGGCTCTAGGTGCATTGCTAGACATCAGTATTCATGGAATGCAACAGGCAGATGGCTCATATCAACGGCTATACTCACAATGGACACGGTAATACAACCAGTATCAGTACTTAAGCATGAAAACAAAAGGAAAGAATGCTAATTACTCCAGTGGATTCCTACAAAACTAGGAGATTCCAATTTCTTCACTTAGGTTGAGATCCTGAATTTAGAATTTCTCCCACGGGTGCCTGCAAATGCACAGTCCCCTCAAAATATATTCTGGACTAGCCACCAAAGGATTGTAACATTCCATCTAGGTTTCTCCCCTAACTCACACTTACAGGTTGCCCCTCTCGTCTTATTCTTTCTCCCCTTATGATTACTTGAGCTTCAAAGTATTCTGTAGTTCATCCTCCTAAAAGTATAGCTCCCCAGTCTCTACTGGTGCAGGCACCTGTAATATTTCATCCTTCATTCTTTTTTTTTTTTAACTTTTTTTTTTTTTTAGGCAATTGGGGTTAAGTGACTTGCCCAGGGTCACACAGCTAGTAAGTCTCCAGGGTTTAGTCTGAGGCTAGATTTGAACTCGGGTCCTCCTGACTTCAGGATCAGTGCTCTATCCACTGCGCCACCTAGCTGCCCCTTTGTCCTTCATTCTTGAAGAGAACCAATGACATCACAAGGATGATGTCTTGACTGGTGAGTGACTGGATTTTAATGAGGAAGTGCTGGGCAAAGTTGTCAGCCTCACTCTTTCCTCCAGAGTCATCAAAGTCCAGTGGCAAGACCAAACTCAAGATGACTGGCAATGGCACAGGATGCAGTGGGTGACTTTGGCCTTTCTAAATTAAAGTCTTTCCCAGGTCTCAGTTTGTCTGAGGCAACACCCATTCAATGACTAAGGGCTAGGTAAGAATTGAGACGAAAAAATGATCTAACTTACCATCACAAAAATGTCAATCTGGGAAGGGAAGATCTTTAAAGTTCCTGTATCTGTAATAGTCATCATTTATGACAGCATAAATTTAAAACAAAGGCATTTATTGAAACAGCATCTAGCATGGATGGTAGCAATGAAACCTCCCCCTCATTAATCTGGGGTACATTCTTCCTTAAATAGACACCACCTCAGTGGGAACAGCAGTCTTACAAGGTACGGAGGCACAAATATAGAGGATGCGTGTGGCCAAGGCAGCTCACATCTCTGACACTTCAAGGCCCCAGTGTATTTTCTCGTATGGTGTCCTCACACTGTTCCCCATTGGCAGAGTGTCTCTGCTGGGCAGGTCCTTCTGGTGCCTGCTTCTCTCCACATCTCAACTCAGCTCACGAGCTTAGCTCCTTGCCACTCTGTCTTTAAAAACATGGAATGACTCACTCCCAGTTTCCCACTCCTTACCATCTTCTATTAGATCACTCTTGGTGTGAACTACTTCAGGGTTCATCCCTTTATAAGCCATACACGGGCCATTCCAAATTTTCCACACTTTATGTCTGTGAATAGATCATTCAGGGTGGCCATTCAAGGACTGTAAGGGGCTAAGTGTGAAATGAGCTTTACCCCACACTCTCACACAAGCATCTGAAAAATATGACTGCCATCATGGCTACTATGAGGAGAGCTGGGATTCAGGAAGTAGGGTGAGGCAGAGATGTCATATGGCAGGACCTTTGCTTGTGCATGGATTATAGGGGTTGACAGACCGCAGGTTGGTGACTCCTCATGTCACTGGGCCTATGAGGTAGCCCTGTCATCATCTGAGCCAGTCTTCACTTTCCATTTGAAATCCCAACCTGGATTTTTGTGCTGAATCTGTTGCTAATTGGCCTGAATAACCTTAGGAAAGCCACTTCTTTCTGGGTCTCATTTTGTTTACCTGTAAAGTGAAGGGTTTGAAATAGATCTCCAAATTCTAGTTCTCAATGAATTCTGTGATTTGGAGATGATCTATTTGGCCTCACGAAACAACAGGCATGGTCAGTCTATTCTTTGACATCTTCAGTTTCCAGGGTAGAAGATGTTGCTCCCCCCACCTCCCATTAGGACATTTCAATACAAACTAAGCTACCCTGAGACTGGAGGCCAGGGACATACTCCTAAGATAAGTTAATGAGGAAGAGAGAACTTACCCAGACTGGTCAGTGTGAGCTAGTTAGTGGAAAATCAGGGGAAGAGCCCTGGACCTGGGTGCCAGTCCCAGCTCAGCTGTTTGGGTGACCTCACTAATTCGCTCACCTCATCTGGAAAATAAAAGGATTGTACTAAATCTCCAACGTCCAGCTTGAATACTCTAAAACGTTCTATCTTCAAGTCCAGTTTTCAGGTAGGATTCTCATGAGTTCAGAGGATGATAGATTTAGATCAGGGAAGGCCCTTGGAAGCCATTGAGTCCAGACTCTTTGTTTCACAAATGAGGAAACTGAGGTCTAGACCATGAAGTAACTTGGCTAGGATCACACAGTGTGTGGTAGAGCTGGGATTCAAACCCAGGTAATCTAAATCCAGACCCATCACTCAGTCCTCTCACATCTCCATCCAAATCATGGGCCCAGTCTGTCAGAAAAATAGTCAACATTCACTTATGTTTAAAAAACTTATGTCCACGGCTTTCCTCCATAATGAAACTCTCCTATCCACTCCCCACCCTCCCTGCCCCTAACAAGATGGAGTCAAAACAATTGCAATTTTTTTAAAAATTAAATTTTATTTTTTTAATAACCCAAAACCTATCTTCTTTCCTTCCCACCCAGTTGAAAAAGAAATAAAAACAAAGCCCCTAACAAATATATTCAAACTAAACAGATTCCACACTGACCATGTCCCAAAAAGACGTATGTCAAGTCTGCAGCCTGAGTCCCTCGCCGCTCCATCAAGAGGTAGATAGCATGCTTCATCACTGATCTGATGGGGTCATGGCTAGTCATCACAATGTTTAGAGTTCTTAAGTGTTTGAAAGTCAAACAATTATAAATCAAATTTTTTTTTTTTTACTATCAAATGACTATAAGTACTATCAAAAAAGAGTACCTGAAATATGCGAGCTTCCCATAATGTAGGAGAGGTTTGCAGAGGGGAAAATATGTGGAATAATCAGGAGAAATTAAATGTGTCTCAAAAAATGGGAGATGACAACTCTCAGCACCCCCAACCTCTGTTATCCCGAAGACTTTTTAAGGCCTCTGCCGTTGTTGGTGCATGAGTGCCCTCTCGTGGTGACCATGGTGACATTGCAGCACAAAGCTCTTGGGTTGGAGAGAGATGCAGAGGGGTGTCACCCTATTCTCCTGCACTCTCAGACCTTCCTCATCTCTCGTGTCTCTGCAATAAGTGGCCAGAGTCTGGAGAGGAATTTCCCCGAGTCTGAGCTGCCTCTGACCCAGACATACAACTCTTTTGTTTAAATATCTCATGGCGGTTTCCCTCGGTAACTCCATACTCCGGCATCTCCTATGATGGGAATCAGAACATTACCTCCAGGAAAGCTGCCTGAGTACTGAATCCTTTGAATCTTCTGAATTTTAATTGGCCTACACTGAAACAGAGTTGTTCAATACATAGTAATTGTCTTATGACTGCTTAATGAATGAATGAGTGTGGGACATTTGACTCATTTGGACAATCCAAGGCCTCAGTTCTGGTGTTTTTGTATTACCTTAAGCTTCCCTAAGTGATTTCACATTCACTATTTCAGCTCTTAATCATATGAGAACTCTGGACTATAAGATAAGACACAAGGGATCCAGGCCTGGCTCAATCACTAACTGTACGATTTTGGGTAATAATAGCAATAGCTAGCATATAGGGCTTTAAGGTTTGCAAAGCACTTTACTTATGTTAACTGATATGATCCTCATAGCAACCCTGTAATATAGGTGCTAGGCAGCTAGGAAGCTCAGTAGATAAAGCACAGGACCTTCAGTCAGGAAGATCTGAATTCAAATCTGGTCTTAGACACTTACTAGCTGTGTGACCCTGGGCAAGTCACTGGAGAAGGAAGTGGTAAAACACTTTTGGATCTTTGCCAGGGGGGTTTCTGACTAACAACCACCACTAAAGATAGATGCTGTCATTATACATATGTTACAGATGAAGAAACTGAGGCTGTAACTGAGGTTAAGCGACTTGCCCAGGGTCACATAGCTAGTAAATGTTTATGGCTGGATTTGAACTCGGGTTTCCCTGACTCCAAATCCAGTGTTCTCTATCTCTTACAGCTTCTAGCTGCCATATAGGTATGGTAAATCATTTTGCTTCTCTGAGACTCAGTTTCATCCTCAGAAAAATGGGTCTGATGATTCCTGGCTACACTCACAGAGTTGTTGTGAAGAGTTAGTGAGATAATTACATAGTATGGACGAATCAGAGCTGTGATAAAGACTCCAGTACCTGGAAGAATGTTCAGGACACTGGGCTCAGAAGGCAGTGTGCCCCTTGGGGATAATCACAATTGAAGGATGATCCATAAAAGGAAGATAAAAGTCCCCTCTAGTCCTTATGTTGCGTTGGACAATGCCTTGGAGATGGTGAGCACAGAAGACAGTTTTTCTGCTCTGGCTTCTGGCTTCCGGCTTCTCAGTGCTTCCCTCCCCCAACCCTATCGTGGTTGTTTGAGGGATTAAACAACTTTTTCCTATCGATCCTCAGAAAACAGAAACTGGAAGTTTTTTCTGCTGCGGCATCCATAATAGTCACAATAAAGTATGCAGCCAAACTAGGAATTAATAGATCATTTATGCCATGCATCATTTGCATTTCTGCCGCCTTTTGTCAAGCAACCAACCCTGAGATGCTTCCTTTGTATTTAGAGCTTGCCCAGTCTTGTGTTAGGTTTTATAGGGGGATAAAACTAGGCATCTGCTGCCCTGCCTGGTTCCAACTCTGTGGAACAAGATGCCCTCTTTGGGTACCTCTGGACCCAAACCGTCCTTTCCTGCCTCCTTTGGTGTTATAGCTGTCTCCTCTTCTAGACTGTAAGCTCCTTGAGGACAAGGACAGTCTTTTATTAACTGTACCCTCAACACTTAGTACCTGGCACATGGTAGGTGCTTAATAAACCTTAACTGGATTGGATTGAGTGGAGGAAAAGCAGGGAGGGAAAGTACAAAGAGGAATAACTCTAGAAGATTTTCTTTTTTAAGAAAAGATATTTTATTTTTCCTCCAATTACATGCTAAAACAATTTTTCACATTTTTAAAAATTTTGAGTTTCAAATGCTATTCCTCCCTCCCAGTCTCCCCTCCTCCCTCCCGGAGATGGTAAGCAATCCAATATAGGTTATACATGTGCAATCATTTAAAACATTTCCATAGTCATTTTGTACAGTAAGAGTTAAACAAAAAAAGGAAGAAAGAAAAAGAGAAAGAAAGAGGAAGAAAGAAAAAAAGAAAAATAGCATGCTTCAGTCTGTATTCCGACAATATCAATTCTTTCTCTGGAGGTGGATAGTATGCTTCATTCATTAGTCTTTTGGGATCACCTTGGATCATTGTATTGCTGAGAATAGCTAAACCATCCACAGTTGCTCATCATACAATGTTGCTGTTACTATGTACAATGTTCTCCTGGTTCTGCTCACTTCACTTTGCATCAGTTCATGTAAGTCTTCCCAGGTTTTTCTGAAAGCATCCTGCTCGTCATTTCTTATAGCACAATAGTACTCCATCACAGTCATATACCACAACTTGTTTAGCCATTCCCTGATTGTTGGGCATTCCCTCAATTAGAACCCTCTCCTAAGGACTTCACAGTTTAGTTGGGAAGGTTAAGAGGTTTAGAGGTCCATGGAAGGATAACTCACAATACAGAAAAGACTAGGCTGAATGCCTTGAGGGGTTCAGATTATAAGTGGTGATTTATCTATGGGACCATAGATCTAAAGAAGGGACCTCAGGAATCACCTAGTTTAACCCTCTTCCCCACCTCCTCATTTAACAGATGAGGAAACTGAGGTGCAGAAAAATTAAACAACTTGTTCCGGATCACACAGCTAGTTTAAGTGTCAGAACTGGAAGGAGGTCAGAGGACGGAGTATTATGGAGGGCTTGGAAGGCTTCAAGAAGATGCTGAGACTCCATCTGGGCTCTGAAAGATCAGGAAGGTTCAGGGAGATGGAGGGGAACAAGGAATAAAGGGGCACCAACTATTGGTGCCTTAATTGATGAAGATGAGACTTGTTACAACGGAAAGAGTGTTAGACTCAGACTCAGATGAGCTGGGTTCAAATCCCACTACTACCATTTACAACCTCTATGACCTTGGGCAAATCCTCCTCCTCTCTTGGGCTTCAGTTCCCTCATCTACAAAAGGAGGGGCTTAGACTAGAAGGCCTTCAAGGTCTCTTCCAATTCTAAATCTATGATCCTAAGCATTATGCTTTTAAGGTAAGAGATACCGTGTAGCCCAGGGCAGCTAGGTGGCGCCATAGTGCAAAGAGCACTGGGCCTGGAGTCTGAAAGACTCATCTTCCTGAGTTCAAACCCGGCCTCAGACACTTCCTAGCTGTGTGACCCTGGGCAAGTCACTTAACCCTGTTTACCTCAGTTTCCTCATCTGTAAAATGAACTGAATCAGGAAATGGCAAACCAGTCCAATATCTTTGCCAAGAAAACACCAAATAAGGTCACAAAGAGTCAGACATGACTGAACAACAACAAAACCTCGGGACCTGGACAGAGTATGTCAGGGGATGGCCAGAGCTTCTGTAGGAATCAGTATAGTATGGTGTCCTAGACATACTGGTCCTAGAGTCAAGAGAATAGGAGGCTGGAAGGGCTTTGGAGGACAAAACAGAGGCACTCATAACTGATCTTGGTCAGTAGGAAGCCACTTTGTTTTCTACTGTAGATACTGTCAGTGCTTTATACAGGAGCTCAGAGGAGACCCATCAGTATGGACAAGGGTGGTCAGGGTCAGAACAGAGATCAGAGATCAAATCCCAGCCCTGACACCTACCTCTTGTGTGACCATGGACAAGTCCTTCAATCACTTTGAACCTCAATTCCTTCACCTGCAAAATGGGAACATGTTATGGGCGCTTCATACCTCACTGGTGGCTTTTGAGTAGAGGCTTCATAAGCCTTAAAATGTTGTGGAAATTTGAGCTGTTTATTATTGCTGTTGTTAAAATGGCGCTTTCGTGAGCTGTACTCACATTGGATCCAGAGTTCTGGTTACTATGTTCTGGAAATCACCGAGGTTCCCATTCAAAGCAGAAAGTGATCCTGGACCTTCAGTGGCCACCAAGAATGTGGACAGGCCTGTGCCTCTAAACACAGGGGACTGAGAGGCATGCAGGGAATTTCTGACTGCGTCAACTTCTGCCTGTGGCCATTAGCAATGTCCCAGTTTTCAGATCAGGAAAGATCTGAGAGCTAGTCAACCAAGGAGAAGTAAAACCTAGACATAGTGCCTGCACCCTCGGAGTTTATAGGACAACTGAGGAAATAAGTTAGTATTTATAAATGGTGATAACACCAGGCAGGGTATGCTAAGTGCAAAGAATCCAATCCAATCCTAAAAGCCAAGGCACTGGACATACAAAGACAGAGACAGAACAGTCCCTGCCCTCAGGGATCTTACATTCTAATAAGAAAAACAACACAGACGTATATATCTTTGTGAAATAAATACAGGGTAATTTTGAAATGAAGGCACTAGAAGCTGGGAGGAGGAAGAAATGCTTTACACAGAAGGTGGGGCTTGAGTTGAGCTTTGAAGGAAACTAGGGATTCTGGGAAGAGAAATAAGTAGGGAGGACATTCCAGGGAAGGGGGACAACCAGTACAAATTCACAGAAATAGGAGATACAAGCATATGGGCTGGCTTGACTGGACTGTGGAGTTTATGGAGGAGAAGAGTGTATAATAAGCCTGGCAAGGAGACTTGGGACCAGGTTATGAAGGACTTAAAGTGCCGAGCAGAGAACCTTATATTTGATCTTAGAGTCAATTAGGAAGCCACTTATATTCAAATATTGATACAAATACACACATACACACACACACACACACACACACACACACACATACACACACAGAGGAGAGAAATAAGCATGGACTAGCGTGGTCAGGGAAGGCTTTTAGGGCACATGTAGGACTGGAGTTGTGAAGGATTTCTACAAGGCATTTTTGGGAGGCAAACAGGGTTAAGTGACTTGCCCAGGGTCACACAGCTCTTAAGTGTCTGAGATGAGTTTTCCTGACTCTAGGCCTAACACTCTCTCCACTGCACCATCTAGCTGCCCAGACCTGTTCCCCTAATCTTCCATTAAAACACATCGCTCTTGTATCCCAATCTGAGAAGCTGCGTGTAAGTACATTGTTAACGGCAGATAATGGGCTAAGGTGTACTCCAGTCTTTGGTAACACAGATAAATTTTCCATAGGACCTTCAAGGCCCTAAGCTGGAGGAATGACTCCAGTTATGAAATTTCTGGTACTATGATAAGCCAGGGATATGGAGACACTTTTAGCATTTAGACACTTCAGAAACTTTCACATAAAGACATGTAAGTGACAATTTCCTCCTTTCAGGTGGGGGCCAGGCCTAGTTTGGTGCTTCCTACATGGAAGACGGGCCTGGCACAGATCACCTGGATACTCTTGGAGATCTAGGGCTTGTCACTGCACCTGAGGTCTAGTCCTAGCCAGAGCCTCCCGCCTAGCACTTCCTGGTCAAAAACGCCCCTTATTCCTCCTTGGTATCATGCTGGGAGTCAGCAAGGCTGGAGTCACTTTGCTCTGTGCGTCTTCCCAGAAGCTGCCCTGTTCAGCTGTCCTCTGTACATGTACCCCAACTTTGCTCTAGTTACAACTCTGGTGTCAACTTACTGTGTGACCCTGGGCAAGTCTTTCGTCCACTTTGGGCCTCACTTTCCTCATCTGTAAAATCAGAATGTTGGACTAGACCTCTAAAGTCTCAACTCCAACGATCTGTGACATTTAGTGTTTTGCATTTAAAGGAAGCAGTTCAGTGAGCCAGGAATAAGTCCTGGGAAAAAAGTCCTTGCCCAAAACAGGGCATGTGTTGGAATTTCAATTTATGTGTCAGGAGAGAGAGGACTTGTGTTCAGATGGTACCTTTAATGCTTATTACTTTATTACCTGTACTTATTAATGCTTGGGCAAGTCACAACCTCCCCAGGCCTCAATTTCCCTATCTGTAAAATGAAGGAATTGGACTAGATGGTCTTTAAAATTCTTTCCAGCTACAAATCAACAATTCTATACCATTTAGATAATTACAGCTCTTAGGGAAGGAGAGTAAATGGACTGTCTTAACCAAGAGAAAACTTTCCTTGTTCTAATGGTACTTGGGAAGATAATATCTTATTCTACCTAATCAAAACCCTAAAGAAATGAAGTCGGGGTTAAAATAATAGCGATCTCTTATAGTTGTCTATCATTTTATCCTTTTCAAACCCATTTTCACATCCGTCACCTCATTTATCCACTCAGGGCATGTACTTGAACCTTTTCCAGCATGTGGGACCTGCCAGAGCTTGCACTCTGTTGGCAGAGGCTGTGAGAAGCCAGATGTTCATCTCTTGGCCATGATGATGTGGCATTGGGGTGTACATCCCATCATCAGCCCAAGAGATTTTGGAGAGGCTCGTGAGCAGAAGGATGGACGCTAAGAGATTCATTCCTCTTTTTAGGTTAGGACAGCTCATGAAGATGATCTACTAAGGTTTGGGTAGGGGAGAGGCTCTGCGTTAGTGAAAAGAGTGCCTCTCTGGCAGAAATCAGGGCTCCTTAAAGCTCTGAAATTTATTGTATTTGAGGTAGGTAGCATAGGTGTCATTATTCCTACCACAGAGAAACTATACGTCGGACATAGGAAGAATGATTTGTCCCTGGGGCCCCGCAGTCTTGATTCATGAGTCAGTGAGTGCAAATACACACAGCCTACCCTACCTAGCCAGCCCCAGGTCCCAAACCATCCTTCAGATGCCATCCAATGGTTCATTCTGGCCAGATACCCTGACAGCATGCAGGAGACTCGCCTCCTCTCCCCCCAGCTTTCCATCCCTTGCTTGGGAAACAATACTCAAAGCAATAGTAAAATTGCTTTTGGAAAGGTCTTGTCAACTGTCTCTCCTGTGGCTCCAGTCACCATCCCTATGACCTCCCAAACCAAAATACCTCATCTGTTTTTCCCTCTGCCATCCCCTTTTTTCCTCTTCTCTTCCTTTCCCTTTCCCTTCCTTACCCCTCCCTTTCCTCCTGTCCTCTCCTGGCCTCTCCTTTTCTCCCCTCTCCTCCCCCACTTCCTTCTCTCTCCCTCTCCTCCCCTCCCCTCCCCTCACTCTCACTCCCTCCCCCACCCCCTTTCTCTCCTCAAGAATACTATGTCTCCCTGTGTCACCCAGGCTGGAAGTGCCCTGGCCACTCATACCTCCAATCTCATTACTGATTTACACAGAAACTGTGACCTCCTCTCTTTCTGATCTGTGCCACTTTGCCCTCCCTTGGGCAGTCTGGTGGTCCTCCACTCCTGAGGACTCACCTTACCAATGCTAGACTTAGTGTAAACCCCTATGGGCTTTTAGCCCTAATGAAGCTCAGAACTCCTGATAAAGGGCCAAACTGGGAGCCCCAAAGACCTAGGTTCATATCTTATTCCAGACACCTCTTAGCTATATGACTGTGGGCAAATCATTTAACCTCTCAACGTTGGTTTCCTCTTCTGTAAAATGGGGGCAATAATAGCTTCGACCCCCCCAGGGTTGTGTTGAAGTTCAAATGAGATGACATATCTAAACTGCTTTGCTAACTTTAAAGCACTTTATAAATGCCAATTATTACAAGGTATTTCTGCTGTCAATGAAGTTAGCAGTGCATGCACCCCTACCCATTTTGTGCAGCTCTTATCCATATCCTCCCATAAATCTGCCAGAAAGAGTCCACCCAATGTGCTGAAAGTCTTTCTCTAGGTCTCTTGATACTGAGTGGAGATTATCATAGCATATAGGCTATCTGTTGGTTAGCTCTCTCACTCTATGGGACTAGCCCATCTTTTTTCTTTTTTCTTTTTTTTTCTCCTAGTTGTGTATACCATAACATGTAACAAATAAAAGATGCAAAATAAAGTTAATTTTCTCCAGAAAAGAAATATTTCATAGTCTGGCTAGCCTGGTAAATGGTAGACCCTGAAAATTAGTGAATATCATCACAATTTTGGGGAGGAAAATTGGTCCCGATCATTTCCAAGCAGCTGGTTTGAAGGATTTCTAAAGCCCATGCTTGTTGGAAGAAGACTGTCTCAGTTAAACTGAAGATAATTCAGCTACTGTTTCTTCTGGCACCTTCTGAACCAGGTCAGAACTAACAGGATATTCTGTTTTCCTTTCCCACCATTCAGTGTGTCCAGTAGTCACACCTAGAGCTCTGGAGAACTGTTAAGCTCACCAGACCTCCTGGGCCAGCTCTATCCATCAATAAGCATTTATGTAGTAGCCTACTATGTGCTGGGCACTGGGGATTCAGGTCCGGAATGAAACAGTTCCCACTCATGAGGAGTTTACATTATAAAGCAAATAAACACAAACATGCAATGTAGAAAAATATAATGTTAACTTTGGAAGAGAAGGAGCTGGTAATTGGGAGTGGGGGAAGGTCAGGAAAGGCTTCGTGCGGGAGACGATGTTTGAGCTGCAGTTTAAAGGCTGAGAGGACTCTGAGGCGGAGGGAAGGCCTTAGGCGTGGGGGACGTAATTCCGGGTTTCCCCACTGTATTCTCCCTGGCAGCAGACTGGAAAGGTGGTGTTCCTGACCCATTGCTTTGATACAAGTTAGAGAACTTTTGCCTTGTGGCAATCATGGAGCTCCGTGTCTCTAGTTCTCCTTCCCGTAGAAAACTCACTATCTGTGGGCAAATCACATAATCTCCCTGGACCCCGTCCACCCTCTCCATAATGAAGGCATTGGACCAGATGACCCCTAAGGTCCCTTCCAGCTCTAAATCTATGATAATAAAAACAATAGCTAGCATTTATATAGTACTGTAAGGGTTGTAGTAGGGGCAGCTAGGTGTCACAGTGGATAGAGTGCTGGACCTGGAATCAGGAAGACTCATCTTCCCGAGTTCAAATCTGGCCTCAGACACTTGCTGGCTATGTGACCTTGGGCAAGTCACTTAACCCTATTTACCTCAGTATCCTCATCTGTAAAATGAGCTGGAGAAGGAAATGGCAAACCACTTCAGTATCTTTGCCAAGAAAACCCCAGATAGGGTCACAAAGAGTCTGATAAAACTAAACAACAATAGAAAAGGTTTGCAGGTGCTTTATATATGTAATCCCTAAAACGTCATCCTATTCTTTCTGCTCTCCCTTCTCTCCTTTTTTCCCCTTTTCCTCAACTCTTTCTTGATTTTCTCTTTCCTATCTCTCATCCTTCCCTTTTCATCACGTTTCTTTTTTCCTCCACTCATCTCTCTTCTTTCCATCTCTCTTTTTCTTGCTGATTCTCCCTCAACCTCTGTCCTTTCTCTTTGCTCTTCCATTTCTCTTCCATTTTCTCCTCTTCTTTGCCTACTCTCCATCTTCTGTCTCATTCCCCATCCAGTTTAGGCCACCAGTGGCCTTGTAGACACTGTTGACATGGGGAGGAGATGGGATGGAGGGACCCAGGAACTACAACTAGTTCAGGATAAATGGGACTCCAACACAGAGCGCTAACACTGTGGGTGAGCACTAATACTGCCAGCCATGACCTTGTACCTTTCTTTGAATGACCAGAGGGTGCAATCACCTGGACCACCATTCCCAGGGTACTGTTGCTGTGGTATTCCTCTCTCAGAGTCTTTCTCCCCTATCCTCCTTGGGGTCAAGGGCTAAACTCCTTGAGAGATGGACTTCTCCCTCTGCCACCCCATTTAGACTTTCCTTGGTGCCACAGTGTACCTATTGTTTTTGGCTCGTGTGAATGAATTCTTGTTTATAGCTCAGAGTTCCAGAAATTGCTGAGCCCTCTTTTCCCGAAAACCCATAGCCATGGAACAGCAGGCTTTCCTGGAAAAGGAAGAAGGAGAAGAGGAGGAGAGGGAGGAAAAAGAAGTTAGTCATTAAAAGGGGCTTCAACATTTTCCATCCAGAAGGAATTGCAAGGGCATTTCCATCATTTTCAGAGACTAGGGCTCCCCACACAAACAAAGGGATTTCTTAGAGTGTCTAGCTCTCTCCTCCTCCCCCCTCCCTTTTTCTTTTTCTTTTTCTCTCTCTAAGAGCCCTCATTTGGAAGAGGCACTGAGTCTTCTCACCAGAAGTGGTTACTTAGGCACTGGGGGACCATTCTAAACAAATGGAAAAGCAGAGTTCCTCACTCCAATCCAAAATCGCCCCAAAGACACTCCCCAGCGTTGCATATGCAATGAGCCAATTAAAAAAGCAATTCTCTGAGGAGGACCAAGTTGACTGTTCTGATAGCGGCAGAAGTCGGGGAAGGCCCTCTGAGTTAGAGCATGAAAATGAAAGGACCCTGAGGTCATCTAGTCCATCCTCCTTCACTGATTCTCTAGAAAGTCAAGAGACTACTACAGAGCCAGGAGGCCAAGCCATATAGCAGCAGGTCCAGGCCTAGGCCACTGCTAGTATTTCCCTTTTTTGGGAAAGGGTTCAATAGGGCAGGGTCTTCCTTAGGTTACTCCTTAAATGGATGTTCCATTCATTGTCCTCTGGGAAAGTCCCAAATATGCTTCTTCAAGGAGGTTTTAAATCCTTTCCCATTCTCTCTCTTTGAAAGACAAGAAAATGTGAGTGCCTACTGTGTGCTAATCAGTGTGCTAAGCACTGGAGATTCAAAGATGAAAATGAAATGGCCCCTGCCCTCAAGGAGCTTACATAGTAACTGGGGAAAGAACATGTACCTTTATATGCATATACACGAAATATACAAAAGGAATGTACCAGTATGGGGTGGATAGGTAGATAAAGAATTTATTAATCACTTCATATGTACCTGGCATTGCTAAGCACTGAGGAAACAGAGAAATACAAACAAATAAGACAATCTTCAAGGATCTTCCATTCCAATGATAGAAGACAACATGAAAGGGAGTTGTAAGGGGGGTGGGGTGGGAGGAAGGTGCTGCTAGTGAGGATGAGGAATAGTTGGGAGAATAATGAATGGAGACAGGAGTGCCGTGAGCAGGGTCTGAGTCCCTCAAGACATAGGGAGGCTTGTCCATCAGAAGAGTGGGTCTCAGGGTAGAGGCAGCTCTAGGGTGAGAAGGCCACATTGAGGAGGTAGAGAAGCCTAGAGAGTGAGAGGAGCTGGGGGATAGGGAAAGGCTTCAGCTGAGAGGCTTCGAGAGGCAGAAGCAAAGAGAGGAGTCAGTGGCCCTGGGTTCAAATGCTGCCTCTGATACTACCTCTCGGACAAGTCACTTGCTATTGATTCTTAGGCCTCATCTATAAAAACAAGGGGGCTGTACTAGATGGCCTCAGAGATTTCTTCTAGCTCTATATTCATGCCCCTACGAGGTGGTATTTGGAAAGTTTTCCAGGAACCATGATATGTTAGAGATGCAAAGAACCTTAGATCATTTCCCTGGTCTTTGTTTCACTTGTCATTCTTCCCTATGCTCCCATGATCATTGGGCCCGGACTGATTCATAGGCAATTGCCTACAGCCTCTCTGGGCCTCAGTTTCCTCATTGGACTAGGTGATCTCTCAGGCCTCTTCCAACTTCAATCGCTACAATACTGGGCTGTGAAACAGCATTGGACCTCGAGTCATTAGAATCCTGACTTTATGATCGTGTTAGCTGTGGGACCCTAGGCATGCCACAGCCTCTCTGAGCCTGCTTCCTTATTTTATAAATGGGGATAATAATGCTCCTACAACCTATTTATTTTGTTGTTGTTGTTGTTGTTGGGGTGTGAGGTGGCACAGTGGATAGAATGCCGGGCCTAGAGTCAGGAAGATGTATCTGCCTGAGTTAAAACCCAACTTCACCCATTTACTAGCTGTGCGAACCTGGGCAAGTCATTTAACCCTCTTTGCCTCAGCTTCCTCATCTGTAAAATAATCTGGAGAAGGAAATGACAAACCACTCCAATATCTTTGCCAAGAAGACCCCAAATGGGTCATGGGGAATTGGACATGACTGAAACAATAACAACAAAATGTTCCTACAACTTATTTATCTTGAGAGATAAATGGAACCTTAACAGTCATTGAGCCTAATCCTTTCATTTCACAGGTTCTGAGGCCAAGAGAGATTAAGTGTCTTGCGCAACATCAGTGTCTTGCCTCAGGCTTCAAACCTACCCCTTTTGCCACTTGGATGAAAATGCTTGCTTAACTAAACCACCAGGTATTGTCACATTCCTTCATGTGATCTCAGGGGTTACGTGAAGCAGTCCTACTTTCTCTCTCTCTTGCTCTCTTCTGTGCTCTCGGTCTGCCTCTATCTCTGTATCTGTCTCTCAATTTCTGTCTTTGTCTCTATCTGTCTCTGTCTCTGTCACTCTGTCACTCTCTGTCTCTCTATTTCCATCTCTGTCTTCTCTCTGTCTGTCTTTCCATCTCTCTATATCTGTTTCTGTTTCCATCTGTCTCTGTCTCCCTCTGTCTGTCTGTCTCTGTCTCTCTCTGTCTGTTTTTCCATCTTTCTATCTCTGTCTCCGTTTCCAGCTCTCTGTCTGTGTCTGTCTGTCTGTATATGTCTCTGTCTCTCTTTCTCACTATCTCTGTCTCTTTCTCTCTCTCTGCCCCTACCCCCACCCCTTTCTCTGTGGCTCTCTCTCCTCTCTCTGACCAGCCTGCTACAACTCCTTTGGCTTAAAGCTCTGACCTCTTTCCTCTGTCTTCTTCTGAAATGTAAAAAAAACCCTGGGAAGGGTTAAGATATTAAACTTTTAATATTAACACACTGGTGGCTCCCTATCACCTCTAGGATCAAATATAAACTCTTCTGTTTAGGCATTTAAAGCTTTTTACAACCTGGCCCTGATTTGCCTTTCCATACTTATTACACACTTTCCCTCTTCCTGCCCTCTAGGATCTAACCAAACTGGGCCCTCCATCTCCTGATTACGCAGGTTCTCCTGGGCCTAGAAGTCTCTCTTTACTCCATTCTGCATCTTGGAATCCCTAGTGGCCTTTAAGGCTCAGCTCAAATATCACCTTCCGCATGAAATCTTTTCTGTTACTCTCAACTATTAGTGTCCACCTTGCTCAATTTCCTTGAGTGATGGCCTGACGTCAGGAAGACCTCAGTTCAAATCCAACCTCAGACACTTACTAGCTGTGTGACCCTGGGCAAGTCCCTTAACCCTGTTTGCTCAGTTTCCTCATCTGTAAAATGAACCAGAGAAGAAAAAGGCAAACCACTCCAGCGTCTTTGCCAAGAAAATCCCAAATGGGGTCATGAAGATGGGGTCATGTGATGACACGACTGAAACAACTAAACAGCAACAGCAGTATATATCTATGATTGTGTCCCTGGCCTTAATCACTGAATGGGCGTTGCCTCAGTCAAACTGAGACCTGTTAAAGACCTGAGCTTGAAAAGGCCAAGGTCCTCCATTCATCCTGGGCCATCTCTAGCTATCCTGATCTATCTGGCCACTGGACCCAGCTGGCTCCAGAGGAGAAAGTGAGGCTGGTGACTTTGCACAGCCCTCCCTCACTTAAATCCAATTCACTTGCATGTCACGGCATCACCTCCATGATGTCATGGTCCTCTTCCAGAATGAAGGACAAACAACAACAACAAAAATATTGAATGTAAACTCCTTAAGGGCAGGGACTATTCACTTGTGTCTTTGTGCCATGCCCTAATGAGGTCTGGGGGGATGGGTTGGGGGCTGCTTAGCACAATGTCTAGCACATAGTAGGTGCTTAATAAATGATTGTCAGTTGGTTGATTGACTGAAGGAATTAGATGTTGAGAAACTTACTCCAAGTCTGTTGTGGAAATTTCATATTAACAAAAATCATGGAACTCGATCAAGTAGGAAAGTTTTCATTTTTTCTAAGACAAGTTGAAATGAAAGTCTAATTTCTACAAGTTTATATAACTTTTTGATCCATGTCAGGGAAAGGTTTGAAAATAAAATAAAGATTAGGGCAGTAAGTCTGGAGGTAAATGTGGGGAATGGGGGTTATAATTTCTGTCTTTTCTATCTTTTGTGTTGTCCATTTCTGGGTCTCGAGAAACAAATGTAATACATTTTCCACCTTTGATGGCAACATAAATTGTTCAATTTTTGCCATGGTCTTTAATTACTCTTGGGAACAAACACACCTCTATAGGGTAAAAGAGTAACTGAAATGTTGAGACCAAAGAGAAAAAGGAACTAAATTCTGAGTTAATTCCCTCACACAACTGTGAACCTTCCTTGTCCCTTCCATAATTTGACTGAAACACCTAAAACCTAACTCTATGGAAGAAATATTTCTCCCCTCTCTGCCCTTCCTTCTTGGGCCCCTGGGTTTACTGGACACCCATAGGTTATTGTTTGAAAATCTTTGGCCTCTCAGACTTCATAGATCCCATTCATAGGTCTCCCAAGTCTAATGGGAGGACAGTGAAGGAGGAGTCTGGGACCACCATTTCTAATCTCAGTTTCCCCATTAGCTCTATGGCTGTATGCAAATTATTTCATTACTGATCTTCAGTTCCCTCATCTACAAAATGGGCATAATTCTCACCCTTCTTATCATCTAGGATTATTACAAATGTGAAAAGGAAATAATAGAGGTAAAAAGATTTTGAAAAAAGTTAAGTCCTGATTATGGCAGAGTACGCCTCTAATCCTGGTTCCCAGGGAGGATCAGACTGGAGGATTTCCTGAGCTCAGGAGTCCTGAGCTGCATTGGGCTTACCCAATCACATGTCTGCACTAAATCCAACATGAATACAGTGAGTCTCTGGGATTGGGGATGGGGTCCCCCAACTTGTCTAAGGAGAAGCAACGTCAGAAGCTGAGCTAGTCAATGTCCCTGGTGCCAAGCATGATTGGAACAGGCCTGGGAGTAGCCTTTGTATTTCCAGCCAGAGCAAGATGGGGAGACTTGGTCTTAAAAATTTTTTTTTTAAATTTTAATTAACTGCTTCATAAATTTAGGTATAGTTATCATTAACAAATCTATAATTATTAAGGATCTGTAATCTGCCTAACACTGTGCTATGCAATATAATTCACAAAAAAGTATAAATACAGTACCTGGCACATAGTACTGTAAGAAGAAGAAGAAGAAGAACTAATATTTATATCATACTTATTGTATGCCAGGTACTTTCCAGTTATTATCTCATTTGATCCTCTCAACAACTCTGGAAGATAGGTGCTATTATTACCCCAATTTTATGGTTAAGGAAACTGAGATTAAGTGACTTGCCCAGGATCACATAGTTATTAAGTATCTGAGGCCAGATTTGAAACTGACTCTAGGCCCAGTGCCTATCCACTGTACCACCTAGCTGTGATGGACAGCTAAAATGAATATGTGAATTCTTCAGTGCTGGTCTCTCCTGACATAAGAACTTCCTTCACAGGTGCAGATGACAACCTATTTATGACTTAGTAGATTGTAGAATGATATGTGGGGCAGCTAGGTGGTGCAATGGATAGAATACTGGGCCTGGAGTCAGGAAGACTCATCTTTGTGAGTTCAAATCTGGCCTCAGACATTTATTAGCTGTGTGACCCTGGGCAAGTCACTTTACCCTGTTCACCTCAGTTTCCTCATTTGTAAAATGAGCTAGAGAAGGAAATAGCAAAGAACTCCAGCATCTTTGCTAAGAAAACCCCAAATGGAGTCACAAAAAGACAGACATGACTGAAAAATGCCTGAACAACAAAAGAATGTTATACAGAGCTGTAAGGGCCCTCAGAGGACGTCTAGTCTAAAGCCTTCATTTTACAAACAGGAAAAGAGAGACATGATCTGAATCCAGGGCCTTTGACTCCAGAGCCAGTGTTTTTTAGTTCTTTAGTTAAAGGTTAGTGAAAGTAAAGATGTAATTTTTCCCATCCAAGTTAATGAACTATCCCCTCCCCTCCCTTGAAGTCCATCCATGGACCCCTCTGGGTTCTGTGGACCCAAAGTTTAAAACTCAGACATATAGAAGATAGTGCTTGAATTGAGTCTTGAACGAAACCAGAGATTCCAGGTAGCAGACTCAAGGAAGGGGTGGGTTTTAGGCCACATAGTGGCCCTTCCTTCAAGGAACTCACATTCTAATAAGGGAAAACAACCTATATATGAGGGAGCTGTGACCAGGGAAGGAACTGGAGAGGATCCTGATAAGGAAAGAGGAAATTTCAGGAGCATGGTTATTGTTCATTCTTCATTATTTTCAAAGAGGACCAATGACATCATGGGGCGATATCTCAGATCATGTGAATTGGATTGAAGTGAGGCAGAGTTGTGTAAAATCAGTAGCCTCACTCTCTCTTCCAGAGTCATTGAAGTCCAGAGGCAAGACAAAACTCAAGATAACTAGCCTGTATGCTGAGATGGTTTTGCCAGGGTGTGGTCACTATGCATGTTGCATCTTAGAACCACAGATGAGAGTTGGGTGACAGGTGGACATTTTTGTCATTGTATACCCAGACCACAGTAAGTGGCACACAGCAAGTAGATAATAATTGCTCTTTTTCATTCATTCAATTCATAATTATATAAATCTAATAAATGATTGTTGTTTGATTGATTGAAGGACCACATACATCTTCAAGATATAATAATATCTTCAACAATAATGCCATGGAACATTAGGGGTGGAAGGAACCTTAAAAATTATCTAGTCTACTCTTTTCATTTGGGAGACTAGAAACCTAAGACCTAGAGAGGGGAAGGGAATTGCCCAAGTCACCTAACCTGTTAGCAGCAGAGTTAGGAGACTTACCTAGGTCTCCTGATTTCCAGTCTAGTGTTCTTTCTGTTCCCTGCCCCACCCCCAGCCCCAATTCCTCCCACCTTCTCTTCTTAGAGAGCTCTCATTCCCTGTAACTGAAAGGTTCCATCTGGCTGCCATGTGGGCATTTTGGTAATGTAGCAACTAATCTGCAATGATCAAACCGGAATGAATCACTCAGTCCAGCGCCATTCCAGCTGCTGGTCATCTGTTCCCTCTTGCTTGGGGGAAAGGAGCAGCATGTCATTCAGCTCGGATTTGGTTGTGGGAATGAATGCAAATGGTCAACAAGAGTGCAGACACACACTTTTTTCATTTGGGAGGTTGAGGGAGGGGTGGAGTTCAGCAGCTGGAGAATGATTTCCCCAACAGCTGGTCTGACACCGGTTACTGGAGAATGCAGTTCTGAGGCCTATGGTCAGATCGAGGTAGCCAGAACTCTTGGAAGACACATCTGAGACATTCAGGGACCAAGAAGGGACGAGTTAGCTGTCATTGAGAAGAGGGATTAGCCTTGTTTTGCAGAGCTGGGAGCAATGGGTGAAAAACAAGAGATGTCAGCTCAGTGTGAGGAAGAGTCCATGGACAATTAAAGCTGTCCAAAAGCAGAGGGCTGCCTCAAGCAGTCAATTCCACACCACTGGGAGTCTTCCAGGTGGAAAATGGGTGGTCATGTGGTCAAGAATGTGGTAGAGAAGTAGAGCTCAGAGTACCGGTAAGGAGGATGAGCTTGGAGTTAGTTCTCTCTTAATATGGAAGTGCTGAGATCTCCTTCCATCAGGGGCTGCCCTGTGAAAACGGCAAATTTGGTCTGCAAGCCTATTACTCCACTAGCCTACTATTGGGCTTCCCTGCCTCTCACACCCTTCCAATACATCCTGCGTACTGGGGCCAGACTGAGTTTCTTGAAATAACACTTTCATCACACCACCAGTAGGCCATGGAAGAGTGACTGGAGGTTCTTAAACAGTTCTCTGTCTTTAGTCACTCTACCATGGCCTACCACTAAGGTCTAAACTCCTTTGTCTGGCATTCAAGGTCTTTTTATTTTTGACTAGGCAATGAGGTTAAGTGACTTGCCCAGGGTCACACAGCTAGTAGGCGTCAAGTGTCTGAGGCCAGATTTGAACTCAGGTCTTCTTCATTCCAGGGCCAGTGCTCTATCCACTTCACCACCTAGTTGCCCCTCAAGGCTTTGGTTTTTTGTTTTTTTTTTTTTGTAGTTGAAGCCCCGCCTAGTTTTCCAATCTTCTTGTCCATTGTCCACTTAAAAAATCTGCCACTGAGACTGACTCTTGTTGTTCAGTCATCTTCACTCTTAACTCATACCACCTCAAATCATTTCCCATCCTGGCTGCAGAGCTTAATCGAGCTCCCCTACCCATTTTGATGCTGTTGTTGTTCAGTCATTTTTTCAGTCCTGTCGAACTTTTCGTGACCCCATTTGGGGTTTTCTTGGTAAAGATATTGGAGTGGTTTGCCATTTCTTTCTCCAGCTCATTTTACAGATGAGGAAACTGAGGCAAACAGGGTTAAGGGACTTGCCCAGGGTCACCCAGCTAGTGTCTGAGGCCAGATTTGAACTCAGGAACGTAAGTCTTCCTGACTCCAGATTCAGCATTCTATCCACTGCCCTCTGTACCCATAGCCTCCCCCTACCCTTTTCAGCTTCTTTTTATGTATTGTCTCGTCCATCCCATGAGACTGTAAGCTTCTGGAGGGCGGGGACTGTCTTATGCTTTTCTCTGTATCCCCAGAATTTAGAGCAGTCCCTGGGACACAGTAGGTACTTAATAAATATTTATTTACTTTGATTCTGACTAACTGATAAAATATTAATATGAATATTCTCTGTATTGCACTTCCTAGTTTACAGTTTTCACATCTACCATCTCCTTTGATCTTCGCGGTTTCTGTAAGATAAGAGATATTAGTTTTTTTGTCCACTTTTAATACATGGGGGAAAAGGCCACGTAGCGTTGGAGACAGAGTGCTGGACTTGAAGTCAGGAAAGTCTGGGTTTAAATCCAACTCTGACTCTCAGTAACTGTGTGACCCTGGGAAAGTCACTTAACCTCTATGTTCCTCAGGCAGCTCCTTGAGACTTTAGCTATTAAGCTTGGTGTGATGGATAAAGAGCTGAGTTCAAATCCCACCTCTGTCACTTACTAGCTGTGTGACCTTGGGCAAGTCACCTCAACCACTTTGTGCTTCAACTTCCTCATCTGTACTATGAGGGTACCAGACTCGACGAGTTCTAAGTTTCCTTCAGGCTCTAGGTCTATTATCCTGTAAGTCACGATGGGCCGCTCTCTTGCTGGAGAGAGTCCGGGAAGATCCCTCGCTGACCAAAAGAAAAAAGAAATAACAGCTTCTTCATATTTTCAGGTACAGATGGCAAAACCCAGGGTCAGAGTTGTTAAGCGATACGTCCGGGTCACACAAATAAGTGGTGGTCACATCTATATTTTCTACCTCCACATCCAGAGCTCTTTCCATTAAGCCCTATTTCTTCTCATGTATCATGGATGATCTCTAAGTCCCTGTCCTTCGATTCCGGCAGCAGTGTTGAGAGGCGCTCAGCATCACTTTACCGGTGAGAAGATATTTAATTACTGATTGCTTAACTAGTGGCCGACTTTCTGCTAGGCATTGTGGGTGGGTGGGTGATACAGGGAAGTAGAGGGCACCAATCTTGCTTTCCAGGAATTTGCATTGGGGACGCTTGAGATACATATCTGAGAAGTTGTCTGTGAACACAAGGCAATAGATGTTAAGTGTGAAATGAGGGGTTCGGAGAGTTCATTGCAAATGTTCAGAGGAGGGAGGGAGCCCTGTGAGCCAGGGTGGTCAGGGAACTTCTCGGGGTAGTTGGGGCTTGAGACCGGCCTTGAAGAATAGGCAGGATTCAGGTGGGGAGAAAGGAGGTAGGAGATGAAAGATTGTTCCTAGCATGTTCTACAGACAGTGAGGAAGGGAGGGAGGGAATGAAAGGAAGAGAGAGAGAGAATGGGGAAGGAGAAGAAGAAAGGAAGGATGAAGGAAGAAATAAGGGAGGTGGAGAGAGAGGGGAAGAAACAGGAGAGTAGAAAGGAAGGAGAGGGAGAGTGAAGGAATGAGAAAAGGAGAGAAGGAAGAAGAAAGACAAAATGAAGGAGAGAGAGTAGAAAGGAGAGAGGTGGAGAGAGGGAGGGAAGGAAAAAGAGGGATGAAGGTGATGAAGGAGCAAGAGAAAGAAGGAGGAAATGATAGAAAAGTACGGAGGAAAATAAGAGGGAGAAAAGGAAGGAAGGAAAGATGGAAAGATCAAAACATTCTTTGAGGATTACAGATGAATCTGGAAAGGCAGGTTGAGGCCAGGGGTGATACAGTACATCTCATTTCATTAGTTTTTCTTTTATTAAGATGGTATCATTCCTCCACCCCTTCAGTATTTCTATTTGAAAGAAATCACCATAGGAACTCTCTGTTGGGGATCCCCATGTAAGTGGTACTCACAGTATTCTCAATGTACAAAATGAGGGGAAGGGATTAGATGCTGTCTTAAGGCTCCTTCCTTCTATCTCTTAACATTCTGTGATTCTATAAACATAGGCATATATCAGGGAAAGCACATGGCTAATTAGATCATTCAAAGGACATTGGTACTACTAACTAGTTCTGTGACCTTGGTCAAGGTGTGACCTTAATCTCTTTGCTCCCTGATTTCCACGTCTATAAAATAAATTGGACTAGATGCTCTCTAATGAGGCAGCTAGTGGCTCAGTGGATAGAGCTCAGGACCTGGAGTCAGGAAGACCTGAGTTCATATCTGGCCTCAGACGCTTACTAGCTGTGTGACCCTGGGCAAATAACATAACCTTAATCCACTGGAGAAGGAAATGGCAAACCACTCCAGTATCCTTGCCAAGAAAACTCCATAGACAAGAAGAAAAGAAAGCCCTGTGGACAGTATTGACTTGCTATGGTTCACGGTCACAAAGAGTTAGACATGACTATCTATCAGGGAAAGAGCTTTCATTCTTGGTTATCATGTGGGGCCCTGGAATAATTTTGTCTTTGGAGCTCTCATTCTCAATTTTCTGTGTTATCCCCTTTTCTTCCTCTCTGGTACCCCTCTCCCTTTGAAATGCAGAGCCCTTAAATTCTCCCAATCAAAACTTCATAGGAAATTATTTGCAACTCATTCACACAGAATTATAAATGAAGATAACATCTAATGATAATGTCTATTACCCTTCCCCCCACACCTGCTGCCCCCCCCTTTATTGCATTTGTACTGGAATCAAAGCCTTGAGCCAAAGAAATGAATCACTAATGGTAACATTTCAGGCACAGGAAATAGAGGAAAGTGGAGGTGATTCTTTGGGGTGGGCTGGCCCTGAATGCAGTTAAAAAAAAACAGTTTTGAAGGTCATAAAGTGAAAAGCCTGCCTTCCAGGGGCAATAAGTAACAAGGAGGTGAATTCCATGGTGGCTTAGGACATGGTGGGCTAGACCTTGTCAATTCTCTTCTTCCTCATCACTCCCATTTGTTAACTATGTGACTCCTGACCAGTCACTTAATGTCACTTCTCAGTGCCTCAGTCTTCTCTTCTGTAAAATGGAGATAACAATTGTACCTGCCTATCAGGGTTGCTGCAGATGATAAGATGAGATGATGTAAAGTGCACTATTTAAATGTCAGCTAGTATCACTATTATGAGGAAGGAACAGGGAAGGAATGTTTTCTGGTACCCATACTGTTGGGGAGGATTGTGTGTCTCCTCCTTCCTCTATCCCCTGCTATTATGCCCATTATGCCAACAGAGTATTTGGGGAAAGGCTTGTTTTTTTCCTTTCTTCTTTTTATCTCAGTCCCCACATCTGTTTTTAATTTAGGCGTAGTGGTACAAGCCTGATTGTGAATAGCAGGTGCTGGGGATGTGTTGAACATTAGGGAATATTCACTTTGCAGGCTTTGGAGCTGCCAAAAGAAAAAAAAGTGTGCCGATTGGACAGATGTTAGTTCATTATTGTCAACTCGTCGTCGTGAACATTTTAAGGGAACATTTGTTTGGGAAGGAAACACAGCTGTTCCCAAGAAAATGGGTTTTCCTTCTTTAAGTGGAGGAGCTGAAGCAGAGACCACTCTGTGAGGGGCACCTGAAAAGCCCTTGGACCTGAGGATGGCAATTCCTTGTTCTGAGGAAGACGGGGGGGAAAAGGTAGGTAGGTCTTGTTCCTGGGGTGGGCTGGTCTGCAATTCGAAGCGTTTCTAGAATGGGTTTCCCTCCCTCTTCTTCTCTGCCATCTCTCTGTCTCTCTGTCTCTCTCTCCTGTCTATCTCTCTTTGTCACTGTCTCACTCTATCTGTCTCTTCTAAGACTACTTTGGTTTGAATCCTGACTCTGACACATACTGGATTTGTGATCCAGTTACTTTACTTACCTAGTCTGGGTAGCTCTCTACTATGCAGAGACAATGCACAGATCTATTCCTAACCCTCAGCATTTCTGCCTTTCTCTGTTGGTTCTACCTTCCTCTCTCTCCATCTCTTTCCATCACCACCTCTCTGCTCTTGTCTCCAAGTATTTGTCTATCTTGGTTTGCTCTTATTTCCTCCAATCAGTCTCTTATCTCCCTTTGTGCCTGTTTCTGTAGCTTTCTACCCAGGAAACTCCATGTCATTTTCTTTTTCTCCAGCCGGATTACAAGAGATGAAGCACTAGGTCTGGAGTAAGAGAACTGGAGTTCAAATCTCACCTTTGACTCGTCCTACTAATTTGACTAGTGTGCAAATCTTTTAACTTCCCTCTTCATCTGAAAAATGCAAGGTTGAATCAGATGACTTCTGAGGTCCCTCTCAGCTTCTAAATCCTAGAAGTCGTAAATCAGAAAGGTGTCAAATGATCTTAGAATTAGGCAAAGGAAGTTGCATGTTCTCAAGAGAGATTTCTAATAAGTTTTTCATTTTATCAAGAAACTGAAGCCAAGAGAGTGGAAATGACTTGTGCAGGGTCACACAGGTAGCAAACAACAGAACCAAGGTTTGACCCAAAGTCCTTCCATTCTATTCACTTGTTTTGAGGTTAAGTAGTATGACTTTACAATAAAAAAGAAACACCCCTCAAAGCAATGGCTTTAAAATTTTTTGAAAGCTGTTTGAAGTTGGGCATGGTGGTGGATGCCTATAATCCTTGCTACTGGTGAGGCTGAGGCTGATGGATTGCTTGAGCTTAGGAGTTCTGAGCTACAGTGGAGGTAAAGTGTGGCATTCATATGACACCTGGGAGCAGGCGGCTACCAGGCTGTCTAAGGAGAGGAGAAGTAGTTCAGATTGGAAATGGGGTAGTCAAAGCTCTTGTGTCATGCAGAACATACTTTTTTTTAAATTCAATTTTATTTTATTTTCAGGTTTGAATTCTCTCCCACTTCCCCTACTTCCACCCCCATTGAGAAAGCAAGAAAAATAAAGTCTTTTATATACATGCATAATCAAGCAAAACAAATCACCACATTGGGATGTCCAAAAACAAAAACACAAGCCTCAATCTGTCCTCTGAGTTCATCTCTCCAACTGGATGAAGATGGACCACATATTTCATCATGAGACTTCAGGAACTCTGGCTGGTCATTATGTTGATAAGAGTTCCTAAATCTTTCAGAGTTGACAAACATACTTTTTACATGGTCACAGCATACTACCGAATCTCATGTGTTGTTTTAAGGAAAGAGTTTTGTAAATCTTCAACCCTCTTTAGAAAAGTGAGCTCTTACTAGTATAACCATATATTAGTGATGAAAATTATTATTGCCAACGTGTACCTGCCAGTCTACTCACTGCCTTTTTTCCTTTGTACAACTTTCTCACTCTTTCCATATTTCTGCATAGCGTTCATATTTGTCATTCTTAATGGTAATATAATATTCCCCCATTGCATTAATATACCACAATCTGCCCAGCCATTTCCCAACAGTTGGGCATTTGGGAAGCTTCCAGTTTTTCTGCTGTTCTATATTGTGCAGCTATAAACATCTTTGTAAAAGTATTCTCCCCCACCCCCCACCAACACACTTTGGAATGTTTCCCTTAAGCTACAATTCCAGTCATGTAAAAGACATCATTAAGGACTTGTGTGAGAAGAAAAAGGGAGGAGGGAGGACATCTTTTAGCAAGAGGAAGAGACCATAGCCCTGACCTCAGCCCCGTAAAGTCCCTCTCTCTGTTCCTTCAAGATTCAGGCCAATCACCACTGGCTCCATGAAGCCTTTCCTGATCATCCCCAACTGCTAGTGCCTTCCCTCTCTAACTACCTTGTACTTAATTACTTATACTTACCTGTCTTTATTCACTTTATATTTCTTCCATATATATATTTATATATGTACTTGTCTCTCTGTTAGAATATAAACTTTTTGTGGGCAGGAACTGTTTTTCATTTTTGTTTTTGATACCTACCATCTAGCAGAGTGCTTTGCATTTAGTAGGTGCTTAATAAATGCTTTTTAAATCAGTCAATAAGCACTTATTAAGCACTTAATATGTGCCCCACACAGTACTAAACAGGAAGATACAAATATAAGACCCTGCCCTCAAGGAGCTTACATTTTAACGGGGAAGGTAGCACCTAATAGGACAGGTTGGCCTGGGCTCTTCCCCAAAATGGAGGTTCTGGGAAGAAATAATACATGGGAGCAGTTTTAGTAGGCAGTTGGGACATGGTGGTTAAGTCCAGAGAAGCAGGCAAAACTATTTAATTATACTCATATGGGCAAAATATTTATTTTTTTCAGTTACAAAAATATGCATATTTTCTCTCTCTACTCGCCCCTCCCTTGAATTAGAAAAGAAAGAGAAAACCCTTGTAACAAATAGATATAATCAAGCAAAATAAATTACTGCATTGGTTGTATCTAAAAATGTATGTTTCATTCTGCATCTCGAGTCCTCTGTGAGAAAAAGAACACGCTTCATCATCAGTCTTTTGTAATCATACTTACAAATATTAAAAGAATCCAAGGAAAATTTTCATCATTGTGGATAGATTCTCTATGGAGAATTTACAAAAAACACACTGGAATGAATTGCAGAAGATAAGAAGGTATAATCTGATTTGTGAAGGGATCATAGAATCATAATTCTAAGAACTGGGAAGGACCTTAGAAGTTACCTAGTCAGGATTGACTCCTCCATTTTACAGATGAGGAAACCAAGGACCAGAGAAGTTGAATGACTTTCTCTGGGTCACACAGCTACAAGGGGACAGAGTTAGGATTTGAATGTAGGTCCTTTGACTTTAAATTCAACACTCTTTTCTACTGCATCAAGCATTCTCACCAGGAGGATTACCTGGTCAAGAGGTACCATCTTTTTTTTTTTTTTTGACTTGACTATGTTTTGCCAGCTGATGTTTGGGTGGCTCCATGGTCCTTTCCCTGAGATATAAGCACCCTAATCTTATCACATAAATTTATTTATTTGTAACTTACTTATTTGTAATTTACTGTATTTACTGTAATTTACTTACTTTTAACACACAAATGATGTCTTTAAGGTGGAGTTATTTCTGTAGATGATGAATCCCATCTCTTTGTTGATATTTGCTAGTTGTGATTTCAGAGGGTGATACCCCTATTTAGAAGTATGCCGTATTTGGAACCTGCAATCCCCATGTACTGACAGTACTTATAGGATATAATTTGAGGGACACTGCAAGTAACATGTCTCCTTCACCAAAATGTGGTCATCCGTAGGGCTCTGACACTCCCCACCCCACTGTTAGAGTTACTCCTTTGGGCATTGCTCCTGGAATGCAAATGTGCTAAATAGGAGGGGAAATGCATTGCACTCACATTAGAATAGAATCAATTGTCAATTTAGCTAACTATCATTCAGCAGGGCCTGGAGAGAATGGAGAGAATGGGACATAGTTTGGGGCAGAGAGGAAAGGGGAGAGGAAAGGGGAGAGGGAGAGGGAGAGGGAGGGGAAGGGGAGGGGGGAGGGGGAAGGAGAGGGGGGGGGGGAGGGGGGGAGGGGGAGAGGGAGAGGGAGGAAAAAGATTAAACTTTCCTTTCTTCTCAATTATGGTTCTACAGGGGCTTCTCCCAAGAGTCTCCAGTCAGCAGGGTCTGTCTGTCTTATTTTTTGCAGTTCTTTCTTGGAATCTCTGGCCATTTCCCTAACAGCAAGCAACAATAATTCACATCTCATAGTGCTTTGATGCTTACAAGGCACTCTCCCCATGATAATCTTGTAGAGTGGGAGATGTGAGGGTTATTAGCCCCATTTTACAGGTGAGCAAATTAATTCTCAAAGAAACTAAGTGACTTGACCAATATCTTGTGTATAGTAAATGTCTGAAGTGGAATTGAAGAGGTGTAGAGGTTTTGGGGTGCCTAGCGGTGCTGAGTCTGCCTGAATGAATTCAACCTAAATAATCCAGATGAGAAGTGAGGAGATTGTAAACTAGCATGGTGGTCCTATAAGAGCAGGGTTGGGGGGGACGAAGATCAATGTGAAGAAATGTGGGGGCAGCTAATGGCACAGTGGATGGAGAACTGGTTTTAGAATCAGGAAGATTCATCTTCCTGAGTTCAAATCCAGCCTCAGATACTTACCAGCTGTGTAATCTTGGGCAGGTCACTTAACCCTGTTTGCCTCAGTTTCCTCATCTGTAAAATGAGTTGGAGAAGGAAATGGAAAAACACTCCAGTATCTTTGTTAAGAAAACCCCAAATGGGGTCACAAAGAGTCAGACATGACTGATAAACAACTAAACAACAAAGATTCTACAATGATAGTGAACTGATTAGATATGCCAGGTTAGGGAAATTAAAGGATGACCCCAAGGTTGAGAACCTAGGAGATGAAAAGAATTTTGGTGTTAGAAGTAAAGAAGTTGTGAGGAAGGTTATAGTTCAACTCCCACCTTCTTCATGGAACTTTCAGGCCCCAGTGATCTCTCTATCCTCTAAACCTGCAGGACTTGTTGTCTACAAGACTCATTGGACACTTATCATACTTTATTAGTTATCTGTTAGATATATCGGGTCTCCCCAACTAGGTTTTACATCTCTTGAGAGGAGGGATTGGTTTTCATTCATCTTGGAATCTCCCACAATGGCCTCTCTGCTCATGCATTGCACACAACTCAGTAAGTGCTCAATAAACATCTGTCGATGGATTGATTGAAGGTCCACTGAGACCCTAGAGCTCGAGAGAATGACCACCCCACCCCCAACCCAGCCGGAGAAAGGGTCTAATGACTCCTACCCCCACCCACCTCTGGGCCAATTGTTCAAAGAGATGTCCAATCATCTTCCAATTCCTAAAGAGCTCCTGTCCCCCGGGGAATCGGGAGTGTTTAATTAGAACACCTTCAGTCGGAAAAACTCTTCCACTTAGAAGGAGATCTGGTGAAAGGCTCTTAAGGATGTGTCATAAGTTTTACAGTTATTGGGTCTTTCAACTTGTTTACAAAAGCAATATTGTTAAATGGCAAAGGCCTGGGTTGGGTTGTTTTTTTCTCCTGAGCTTTCTGACAAAATGAAAGCATAAACTCCTGACAATCGATTCCCAGGAGGTAACTTGGGATGCATTTCATTTTGCTATCTGTTTAATTATCCGTTTAGGCAGGCAGCATATAGAGCGGCTTTCTAGCTTAGCAAGGAAGCTTGGTAGGAGGAGAAGGGTACAAGACCTGGAGTCAGAAACCCTTGGTTTGTCTCCTGGCTCTGACTCTTGCTGTAGATGCCTATGGGCAAGACATTCTGACCCCTCTGAGCATCTGTTTCCTCATCAGCAAAATTGGAGCTAAGCAGTGAGTAGATAGATGTCTACTAAGCCATAGTACATAGATGATTTTGGCCTTGGTGCTAGGCAGATCTGGCTTCAGATTTTGTTTCTAAGGTATACTGACTGTATTACCTTGGACAAGGTAAATTTCCTTCAAGCTTCCTTCAGGATTAGGCTCAAATTCCACCTTCTACAAGAGGCTAGTGAGTGCCTTCTTGAGATTACCTCTCATCTGTATGGTTTCTGTCTTGTGTGTACATTGTTATTTGCATATTGTTTTCCCCATTAGAATATGAGCTTGGTTTGGGACTGTTTTGACCTTTCTTTGTGTCCCTAGTACTTTGTGCAGCTCCTGGTAAATTGTAAGCGCTTAATAAATTCTCACTGACTGACAGATCACTAGCCCTAAATTGTCAGTGCCAAGACAGCTCCTAGGGCATTTTCTCACCTAGAGGTTCCTGCTCCATGAAATCATAGGTCCTATTTAAAAAAAAAATTGTCAACATGGTTGGTTAGCAGAAAGTGCTTTCTAAATTCTTTTATCATTATAACTGGTTTACTCTAGAAGGCTTTCCCCCTCACTCCACAGGTCTTGTGAATGACTATACCTAAAGGAAGCATTGCCTCCTTTTCCTTGGAGTAGGTGAATTAAGGCCTTTCCAAGGCCAACAACCAATACCTGGATCAGGTGACCACAAGTCTCACTGTGAGCAGGATAGGCCTGGCCTAGCACAGATCCCTCATTACACTTAGGCACAGTGCTGGGGGCCTAATAGTAACTGGCTGTCTTGCTGATTGATTTTGACAAACTGTACTAGGTAGAACAGTCAATAAGATGGTAGCACAGTAAAGAGGCCACGTAAACAGTGAGTGACGTGTGATCAGTGGTTAAATGAAAGGAAAGAGAAAAAGAAAGAAAGAGAGAAAGGAGAGAAGTATGGAAGGAGTAAGAGAAAGAAGAAGGAAGGAAAGGGGCAGCTAGGTGGTGCTGTGGATAAAGCTCCAGACTTGGAGTCAGGAGGACCTGAGTTCAAATCCAGCCTCAGACACTTGACACTTACTAGCTATGTGACCCTGGGCAAGTCACTTAGCCCTGATTGCCTCATAAAAAGAAAAAAAAAAAGAAGGAAGGAATGAAAGTGAAGAAGGGGGGAGGAAAGGAAGGAAAAAGAGGGAAGGAAAGAAGGAAGGAACAAAGGAAAGAAGGAAGGAACAAAGAAAGAAAAGAAGGAAGGAAGAGAGGAAAGAAAGAAGGAAAAGAAGTGAATCAAAGAAGCTACTGGAAATTGGATTTTCTTAGAAAATCTTCTCCGGGCTAAGAGTTGAAGGTAGTTGCTGTTTGCATTAAAAGAATCTGCTCATTGTGGATCAAACACAGCTTCAATATGGCACTCACTCACTAACTAACTAAACAAAGTTAGGAAAGTCCCATAAAGGGGTAAAAGGCCCAAGTTAAAAAAAATCCACCTTCATTAGTCTCAAACAATGGAAGCTCCAACCCAATGAACACACTCAGCAGTTATCAACAAGAATGGAAGATCTCAGTTTCAACACATTTTGAGGGTAATTAGCACTGAATATCAAAAAGAAAATTTTTCCTATGAGGAAATTAATGAATCTGATGGGGAGTGATATGGTGAAAATGTTTTCAGGATGATCAGTTGAGAGACAGGAGTAATATCCTAGTGGAAATCTGTTATAGACCATTCAGCCAGAAGGAAGATAGGAATGATGAATTCCAGCAGCAGATTACAAAGCTGGCAGAGAAGCATGATATAGCAGTGATGACGGGGGACATCATCTATCCTGACATCAATTAGATCTCTCCAGAAATGATGGATAAGGAGGAGGAAACTGGACTTAATATGCTGATCATCCACAAATTTGGGAGAAAGGATTTCAAAGATTTCACAGGAAAGATAACAAGTGTCCAATGGCTTAAAATCCTATAATGTAAGTAGGCTTAAAAGGAGTTTGTTGAAATGCGTTTAGGAACTGAATTTTGACATTTATTTCCTCATCACTGAGGATGAAAAGGAGAAGCTGCCTAAAGGAAGGAAACAATCATTTATTAAGCACCTATAGTATGCCAGGCCTTGTGCTAAGCCCTTTACAAATATTATTTCATTTGTTCTTCACAACAATTCTGTGAAGTAGGTGCTGTTACATTCTCATTTTATAATAGAGGAAACTTGAGTGGCTAACCCAAGGTCACACAGCTAGTAAGTGTCTGAGTTCAAATTTGAATTCAGGTCTTCCTGACTCCAGGTTTAGAGCTCTCTTCAGGGGGCCACCAGCTGCCTCAGAAACTGATATGACTCAAACATTGGAAGTTTGACTCGTTGACCAACTCAGATTAAAAACAAAACAAATCAATGCTCATTCCTTAAGAGATATTGGAACTCAGATTAAATGTGTTTAGCTGTTTAGCTGGAATCTCACTAGATATGGACAATTTTTAAAAAAAAATAGTTATTCATAGCTGTATATAGGGCCTTTATCTTTTTCAAAACATATAATAATCATATCTAGCATTTATATAACACTTTAAAATTTGCAAATTGTTGTACATATATTAGCTCAATGTATCCTTACCAACTCTGTGAAGTAAGCGCTATTATTATCCCCATTTTACAGATGAGCAAACTGAGACTGAGAGAAGTTAAGTGATTTGTCCATGGTAACACAGCTAATAAGCATTTGAGATGGGATTTTAAGTCAGGTCTTCCTGACTCCAAGTCCAGCCTCTGATCCACTGTACCATCTAGCTGCCTACAGCAATTTTGTGGGGTAGGGCAGATGCTATATCTTTGGACAAGAAAAAGAAACTGAGGGCCAGAGATGTTAAATAAATCACACAGCTGCATCCCTCTCCATTTTGGGGTTGAAATGACAAAGAAACAACTAGGTGGCACAGTGAATAGAGCAGTTGGCCTGGAGTCAGGAAGACCTGAGTTCATATCTGACCACAAACACTTACTAGCTATGTGACCCTGAACAAGTCATTTAATCCTGTTTGCCTCAGTTTCCTCATCTGTAAAATGAGCTGTAGAAGGAAATGGCAAACCAGTCCAGTATCTTTGCCAAGGAGTCACAAAGAGTCAGACATAACTGGACAACAACAATGAATGACAAAGCTGTAAGACCAATGGTTCCTAGAAATAAAGGTATGAGAGCTGAAGAGCATTTCTGGATATTGGGAATGCCCAAAGGCCGCAGATGTGCATGAAAAGTCAAGCCTTATTTTTGAGTGTAAAGATGAGACACCATCCTCAATAGGACCACATCTCTTATAATAATCCCCGCAATTAAACACTCAGTAGAGGCTGAGGCCTCCTAGTGGGGCACCAGAGAGAGAGAGTGAGAGAATCTGCTGCCAGTGAGTTGATGGATCTGGCTGGTTTATAAATACTCATGGAAGTGTAAAAGGAGTTATTAGGAAGAAGAGACCTCTTCAGAGTCCTTAAACCATCAAGGAGGTTGGCTCCTCATTTACTCATCTCCCCTTCAGGACCCATGCAGGTGCCGAGAAGTGGGAAGCAATGGGTAAAGGGGGTACAGAGGAGCAAAGCATCAGGAAAAGGTATGGCCTAGGCTGCAAACATTTAGCACAGGCTGGCACAGGAGGTGTGGGCAATAACTCAGGGTTCTACAAGGCCCAATCCCTGTGGTTCTGACCGGAAGTAAGCTAGTGAGCTCAGGAATCAGCATTGATCGTGTTGGCTGTTTCCAGCTCGCTGGCGCACAACCTTTTTGATTCTTATCTCTAATAGAAAGCATGTTGGATTCAGTGTCAGAGAATCTGTGTTCAAATCCTGCTTGTCACTTATTACTGGTGTGACTGTGGGCAAATCGCTTTAGGGGTGGGGAACCTGTGGCCACACGTGGCCTCAAGGCCACAGGTTCCCCACCCCCGGCTTAACTTCTTTTGCCTTGTCTGTCAAATGAAGGCTTTGTGTAAGATGGCCTCAAAGGTCCCTCCTAGCTCAGTCTGTGATTCTATAACCTCTCTGGGCCTCAGTTTCCTTATCTGAAATATGGGGAGGTTGGTTTAGAATAGAGGATCCTAACCTTTTCATGTCATGGACCGTTTAAGCAGTCTGGTGACACCTATGGGCTCCTTCTCAGAACAATGTTTCTAAATGAATAAAATAAAATATATAATACTATATAGGAAACCAATTATATTTAAGTAGTTATCAGAAAATACTTTTTATAGGAAGTTCTTAAACCTTAGGTTAAGAACACTTGAATTCTGGATGACTTCTAATATCCTTCTGTTGTTGTTCAGCTGTGTTCAACTCTTTGTGATCACATGGACTTGTCCATGGGGTTTTCTTGGCAAAGATACTGGAACGGTTTGTCATTTCCTTCTCCAGTGTGTTCCCATTTTACAGATGAATAACTAAGGCAAAGAGGGGTTAAGTGACTTGCCTGGGATCATACCGTTAGTAAAAGTCTGAGATTGGATTTGAACTCAGATCTTCCTGAGTCCAGCTCTGGTGCTCTATGCAGCGTACCACCTAACTGCCCAATTTCTAACATTCCAATCTGCTCTAAATCTATGATCTCATAAACTCTAATATCTCTCCCAGCTCTGGATTAATGATCCTATCATTACTTCCCTAGATGAACGTTCTCCTGCAGTTAAACTGATCCCTTCATTGTTCTTAGAATGTACCTTCTGGTCTCCAGGGTTTTGTTCATAATGCTTCCTACTATCACCTTCAAATTTGGAACTTCTGGGGCAGCTAGGTGGTGCAGTGGATAGAGCAATGGCCCTTGGATCAGGAAGATCTGAGTTCAAATCCAGTCCCAGGAAATGACTATCTGTGTGACCCTGAGCAAGTCACTTATCCCCGATTGCCTCCAAAAAAAAAAAAATTGGAATTTCTCTCTTGACAATCCGAATCTTACCTTTTTCAAGTTCCCTTTCAAACCTCCCCTTTTCATTCTTTGGTTCCAGTTTGCAGTCACTGTCTAAACTCTCTACCTCATGGTTAAGTTAGGAAGAGGCATGATAGCCACATGGCTACCTTGACCCATCAAAGCAGGGAAAAATTAGGCAACCCAAGTAACTATCTTAAACAGAGGAAGCACTTGGGAGGCAGTTTGTATGAAACAAATAATAACAGCTAGCAGTTACGTAGTGCTTTAAGGTTTGCAAAATGCTTTACATTATCTCATTGGATCAGCACAACAACCCGGAGAGCGAGGTGCTATCATTTCCCCCATTTTACAGATAAGGAAGATGAGGCTGAGGTGGCATGACTTGCTCAGAGTTGAATAGCTAATGCTATTCAATTGTACTATTCACACTGCACTGTACATGTGTCTGGAAGAAGCAAAGAGGTTAATGTAGTCAGTCTAATAAGGAAGCTGCAGAACACATGGCTTCCTTATCCCCTCTCCTGTATAGAGATGATTGTGTTGATGATTAAGGCAATCGGTGGGGCTGAGGGAACCCAGAAGACTCTCTCTTGTGAAAAAGAGGGTCTGGGTCTAATTCAGGATCCAAACAAGAGTAAACAAGGGGCAAGGACATGTCAGGAACCACGCTAGAATACAAGAGCTGAGATGGAAGTGGAAAACACAGAGTTTTGATCAAGGATTTCAAGTCAGAGAGGTCTACGTGAGATCGGGAAGGATGCTACCAGGAGTGCTGGTGAAATGGCGAGGTGATGTGGTGGCCTTGGAATCAGGCAGATCTGAGTTTTAATCCTGCCTCAGACACTTGCTAGCTGTGTGGCCCTGGGCTTGTCACTTAAGCATTGTCTGACTCAGCTTCCCCATCTGTAAAATGGGATTAACAAGGCCATCTACCTCTCAAGGTCGTTGTGAGGCTCAAAGGAGATAATATTTGTAGAGTACTTTGGAAACCTAGCTATTATTAATGGATATTTGCTGAAACAACATAACAAAAAAGAAGTACAAACCATCTTGGTCCTTAGGGCAACTGGGCTCAGACTCCAGCCTTCATGGCTGATGGACAAATTATTCTCATCTGCTCATTCCACCAGGGGAAGTCTTCGCATACTTGGGGTAGGCATCCCCTAACTCACCAAAGGGTTTGATGCCCTCCATCTGGTTTAGCCCATCTGCCCACGTGGCTTGCCGGAGTGTGGCTGCTGCACATGCTACAGCTTCTTGGAGCCACAAGTAAGAGTTGGGTGGTGGGCAGACACCAAGGGTGGATGAGCAACCCTGAAAAAGTCTCAGCAGCCCTCACAGCAGAGATGCTAGTCCTCCCTGAAATACATATCATCTCATCTATTGCTGGGCTTGATCCGCAGTTAGGGCTATGCTTGTCCTTGCCTCTTGTTTACTCTGGTTTGGATCCTGAGTTGGACTCAGAGAGAGAATCTTCCCTCAGTCCCACCGATTGCCTTGGTCATCAACACAATCATCTCCATGGAGGAGAGGGGATAAGGAAGCCATGTTTTGTGCTGCTTCCTTATTAGACTGACTACATTAAGCTCTTTGCTTCTTCCAGACACACACACAGCACAGTATGAACAGTACTGGAATGGGGATCAGACATGGGTAGACTTTGGTGTGGGACTCAGCTGGACTGAGGAATAAGAACGGAGAATTATTGGCATGTTCTTTCCCTAACTAAAATGTAAGTTCCCTGAGGCCAGGGGTAGTATTTTAGTATTTCTTCATATCCCTGGGGCCTATCATGGTGACCGGCTCATAGTGAACATTTAGTAAATACTTCTTGACTGTTGACTGACTGGTTTTCTTTTTTAGGTACTATTATTTAGAAATTGTTTATATATGTATACATAATATATATGTTTCTATATATTCTATATATTATATATATATGTATGTGTATATGTATGTATTACCTGCACACATATATGTGTATATACATATATGCTATCTTTCAATTGCTTCATCTTTATAAGTATCTATCTGTCTTTTATCTATCTGTGTCTGTCTACCCATTTTTTTGTCTATCTGTCTGTTTATCTCTTGATAAGTCTGTCTATCTATCTATCTATCTATCTATCTATCTATTGCACCTGGGGCACCCCTCACATGTAGGTTCCCATAAAAGCAATACCAACTTCAAGACATTTTGTGGATCAGCACCCACTCAAAACGATGACTGGAGCAATTGCCAATGTATTCACTTTTATCAGCCAACTTTTTGGCTTTGAACATTAGTTCAAAGACATTTAATAATAATAATTATATACATATACATATATATATATGGAGAGAGAGAGAGAGAGAGAGAGAGAGAGAGAGAGAGAGAAGAAATGACACCCCCCCTCCATGAACACACTGGGAACAGTATTCCACAGTCACTAAACTGCCAGGAGGTAGAGAGTGACCAGGGAACATGCATGAAGGATCCTACTATAGGAATCCATATGGCTAGGACATATGTGTGTGTGTATGTGTGTGTATGTCTGTATGTGTGTGTCTGTATGTACACATACACATACACACATATAGAGGGTACACAAATGATAGGGAACGTGTTTGGCCAGGACATCTCATACCTCGTGCTGCGGAGCTGCTGCTGGGGGTGTGCAGTTTTCTGATAGGAGTCCTACTGGGGCTCTTGGCTAGTCTCCTGGTTGCTGAGCTGCTCTCTGCATTCATCTGTGGAGTTTCAGCTCTCTAGCCTTTTCTGAACCAGCTGTGGCTCTCTACTCCTATCAGCTAGGGGAGTTAAGTGGCCAGAAGCCTCTCCCTGACAAGGGCAGGTATATCATCTCCCGTGCATGACTATGAGCTGTGAGTCCTTACACCCAGCCAGGCAGCCAACAGAAATGAGAATGCCCAAAGCCAAGATGATCGATTCTTTTAATCGACTCCTTCTGGTGCTGATGTGAAGTCCGGGTTCACAGATAACAACAATCTGACTTAAGTTTATGCAATTTCTTTTAACCTCTATGAAATCCCTGTTTGGGATACTATGTCCTCAAAACCTATTGTGGGGACTTGGTCTAAATAACCCTCACAGGAGCTGTGGAGAGACTGGGCAATGATGTCCATTTAGTTCTCAAGATCCTTTTTAATTAGCATACCAATGAAGATGGCTAAAGCAAGCAGAGTTCACATGGTTACTTTGTTATGCATTTCTACCAATAATAAAAACCTTAATGCTATCCCCACATATAGTTCTTATGAATTGTTCGTTATTAGCACATATATGATTATAGGATCTTTAGAAGAAAGCTTAAATGTCACTTATTCTCATCTCCTCATTTTATACCTAATTAGATAGAGGGAGTGAACAGTCTGGCAGGTAGGAATAGACTTAGTTTACACAGAGAAATTTGAGAAATGAATGATCACTCTGATAGTGACATAAAATACATTACCTTTAGGTAGTATGGGATAGCAAAAAAACAAAAACAAAAACAAAAACAAAAACAAAAAAACAAAACCAACAACAACATTACTGTGAGAATCAAACCTAGATTCTAGTCTCAGCCTTGCCAATGACCAGCTAGCTGTGTGACTTTGGTCAAATTACTTCCTTGCTCTGTGCTTCAGTTTTCTCATCTGTAAAAGGAAGAACTTTCCTCAGAGGAACCCTAAGGTTCAGACTATCTCTTAATTCTGTTACGTATACGACCTTGCACTCAACACTGTTGAACTGTCATTTCTGGGAGCTCTGGGAAAATCAGCCATGCATCTGTGATAGCTTTATCCACCTGAGAACTGCTTACTGCCCTCATAACCCAAGGTTCAAGGGTTGATTCACCAAACCTCATAATATGGCTGATTTTTTTTTCTTTTTTTTTAATTAAAATTTTATTGATGTCTTTTGTTTTCATATCATAGCCGTATCTGGATATAACTTTTCTCCCTGCAACAACCCACTTACCCAGTGAACCTTCCCTTGTCAAAGCAACACATAAACAAAGCCTACCTACATATCTACCACATCTGACTGTGTTTTCAATATTTTGCACCCATTCTCCAAGGAAGGAAGGGAAGAGAATTTCCTTATGTCTTATTCAAAGCCAAGATTGGTTATTACAGTTACGTAGTGTTTGGTTTCAATTTAGTGTTCTTTTTGTTTACATTGTCGTTATCATTGTCCATAGTCTTCCCAAGTCTCTGAATTCCTCACATTTATTGTTCCTTGGAGTTCAATAATTACATTTATATAATGAACATGCTCAGTTATTTCTCAATCTACTGCCACTCACTTTAGTTCAGTTTTTGTTTTTATTTTGACTACCACTGCTATGGATATTTTATGATATATGGACATTTTCCTTTTGTCCTTGACCTCATCAAGGTCAGATCTCCAGGTCAAAGGTAAAACTAGCTCAGTGGCTCTTCTGGAGCAGGCCTGTTTGTCAACCATCCCCTCTGTCCCGGGAATGGGAACATCACAAAACTGTAGGCCTATTTAGGGATGTATGATTGAAGCAAATTCAGAAACCACTGTATGAGAACTTGGGAGCTTTCTTAGGGCTCTTTAATATCTTCTTGGTGAAAGATCTCTCCGGCCATCAGATAATGAAGCTGCCTTTGGACTCTAGGCAGAGCCCTGGGATTAACGAGTTCCCGTGATCACTGACAGCACAGCTGAAGAGGAAGGGCTCAGAAGATGTTGACAAGGATATAGATGTTACTGACCTTGTGACCCCAAAAATCACCATTCCCTAAGACCTTGAGAAACTCACAGCATAGACTAGCCCATAAGACAGACTCAGGGACACATGTAGCACAAGGCAACCCAAAAACAGACACACAGGGAAAGTAGACCGAGCATAGGAACCTCCTGGGTTACACAGCTTTGTTACACAGAAGACTCACTTGATTGCAGCTTACTACGCATGTAACCTTGGGCTAGTTGTTTCACTTCCCTGGGCCTCAGTTTCCTCACTTGTAAAATGAGGAAGCTGAACTAGATTATATCTAGAGGCCCTTCTGGTTGGAAATCTATGGGCCTATGATGCTTAGAGTTTCCCTCTGATTCCTTACAATTCTGTGATCAATTATCATGTGATTCTTGAATATCTACTACATACTCACTTGTGCTAGGTGCTGTACTGAGACAGTACCTATACTCAAAGAGCTTGCAATTTAGTTGGAGATAAGACAGGCTCACATGAAATAAGAATAAAGTTAGGAATTTAGAGCTGGGAGCAGTCTCAGAAGTTCTCAAGTTCCAATGTCTTTATTTTACAGAAAAGGCAACTGAGGCCCAGAGAGGTTGAAGTGACTTAGTTGCTGTCATTAAGGTAGTAAGCAGCTTTCTGATTCCAAATCAAGGCCGCTGTTCCTTCCACTAAAGACAGTTAGGTGGCTCAGTGGATAGAAAACTGGACCTAGAGTCAGGAAGACCCAAGTTCAAATGTGGCCTCAGACACTTACTAGCTATGTGACCCTGGACAAGTCACTTAACTCTGTTTGCCTCAGTTTCCTCATCTGTAAAATAAGCTGGAGAAGGAAATGGCAAACCACTCCAATATCTTTGCCAAGAAAACTCAAATGGGGTCACAAAGAGTTGGACATGATTGAAACACCTGAAAAACCACTATTGCTTTAAGGTATTGTTCTTTTAGAACAGTTTGATGCTGAAAGGAGTACAAAAAGTGATTTTGCATAAAGAAAAATAATTTTAAAACTAGTGTTTTGTTGCCTGAAAAGAGGAGGAAAATAACTTTGGTTTAATAAGAGCTACTAAAAAGCTATATGTAAAAAATGGTTTTCAGGTAGGCAATGACCAATTTGGTTGAAAAAGGGATAGTCAAAGAACTGTGGCACAAATATAAAGGCTTCAATCACCTAGCAAAAGATATAGAGTTAAGCTTCTTTTGGATGTCAGCAGGTTGATAATTTAAATGGAGGGAAAGGCAGCAAAGAACTTGTTAAATTTTGATAAAATAGGGATATAAAGAAATACAGTTGTCAGGTGCACAGAATGTTAGAATTTGACCTTTCAGAAGACAATAGAATGGCCAACACCACTGGACATTGTGGCCCCTCAGCTTATTTGCATGTAACTATCTTAAGACTTGAGAGGGTAAAACTCACAAAATGAACAATCCTATGACTAGAGACCAGGAGATGATTAAATAAGGACAGTTGATTTCATGAAGATTTGGTGAGTTTTTCACTTTGTAAAGTTAAAATTCAATCTCCAAATAGACTCTGAAGACTCTGATTCATGCCACTGAAAGTGATGGGTGAAGATCGAGAAACCTGACAAGTAAAGATTGAAGACTGAAGAAACAACCAGATGCAGAAAGTCAGCTCTGTAGAAACTAAGGGGAGCAATCAGCTGTCAGAAGGCTTCAGCATGAGATTCCTGATTGGTGTCAAACTCTTGCTCTTTAGTGCCACCTAGAGTATTAGGAGCTTCTCAGTAGTAAAAGTTGCTCTTTGCTGCCAACTCTGGTTTGAAAGGGAAAACCAGAAGGGGGAAAAGACTTCTAGCTGCTTTCCTGAGAGCACTGTTTCTAAAGAAGACTGGTCAATACAATACTTTGGTGAGTGAAGAGTTAGCTGGCTGGGCTTGTCTGCTTCGCCCCCAGAATGAGCAGTATCTATATATCCTGTTTGAGAGGTATGAGGCAGTACAATGTAAATAGCCACCCCAATGAAATGTGTTACATATAGAAGTTAGAGTAGAGACAGATCACTGTAGATTTGGGTGGTCAGGGAATGCTCCTGGAGAAAGTCTACCCTTGCACGGTTGATAAAACTTAGGTGGGTAGAGAATTCCTGGTTGGATATGGGAAGGGGACCAGCATGTGGTCTTTGGATTATTTTTTATAAGTAAGTCATCTATTTACTGTTGCCATTTCACATGAGGATAAAGCCAGAAAGATTAGGCTTCGCTGGTCAGGGCACATAGCATGTAAGGCAGAGGGCTGCATGTAAAATTTCAGCACATTGATTCTTAGGCCAGTGGTCTTCACTAAAGTACAACGTTCTATAGTGATGTAAGCAGGGGTGTGTTGGTAAAATGCTTAATAATCAGCTCTCAAAAAAAAAAAAAACAACAATGTAGCCAAGAGGCACTTAAAAATTTAATTAGCATTATTAACATATTCTCCATCACTTTCTTAAATTTAGACAATCAACAAAGCAATACATCAAGCCCTGATTTATAAATCAAATAAATTGGCATTTGCTAATTTCTGAGGTGCTTATCCTGAAAATTTTAATAATCAGTTATTGCAAACTGGTATGAGCTGGCTGCAGCACCTCCCTCAATGACTGAAGTCTAGTCTATATTTCAGGGACATTGTTTACAATCTAGTTTCTATGAGGTGGGCTTCTCTTCCTTTCTTGGGCCAATATTTCCCACCATGATGCTCTGTTCTAGTTAGCTGTTTGCTCACTCAACCCAAAAGTTGGGTTGAACAATCTGGGCCTCCAGCTTGGATTGTCCTCAAGAACAGAGATAGTCATGGAAATGGAAACTCTAATCATGGACAATTCTGCCAGTGGACTATCTCACTGACCATGGTCTCTTCTCCTCTTCCCTAGCCGCCTATGTAGCCATACCTACAAGGTGAATCAGTAGTGGAAAGCTGTATGGTCTAGCACCCAGGAGACTTTATTTGAATTCTGGTTTTGTCATTAACAGCATGATTAGGAGGCAGCATGGTGTAGTGGGAAGAGAAGTGGATTTGGTGTTAGAGAATCAGGATTTGAATCCCAATTCTTCTGCTTCTTTGTGGACAAATCTCTTACCCCTCTGAGCCTCAGTTTTTTCATCTATGTGGAGCCTGAGCCAGGAGTGTACTGGTAAATGTTTAACAGCCAGCTCTCTGAAAAAACATAACCAGTAGACACTTATCACCGTTATTAATATTTTCACTATCATTTTCTTAAGTCTAGGCAATCAACAAAACAATAAATCAAGTCCTGATTTGTAGCAATTACAGATTTCCAAGGTGTAAATGCTGACACTAAAAATTTAATGGTCAGTTCCACCACTGTAGTCCTTTTGGGGAGGGTCCTAGACATGAGCCAAACCTATCCTTTCTTTAAGTGGTTTTCACCTGTGGCTCTGGATTAGAGGCATAAAGGATCATAGATGCTGAACCAAAAAACAAACAAACAAACAAACAAAAAAACAAGAATAAAAAGGAACCATATACATTTTTTTTAAAAGGCCATCCTCCCTTCAGGACTGAACCTAGGTCAGCATATGTGAGCACAAAGGTGGGGTCCTCAGTGGGTTAAAGAGCCCCTGCTCCATGACCCAAGGTAGGTTCTATTATTATTACCTATAAAATTAGGGTGTTGAACTAGGTGCCGTGCAAGATCCCTTCCTGATCTAAATCCTATAATCCTAAATCACTTAACCTCTCTGAGGTTAGATTAGATTATGATTACTAGATTCCTTGTTCCTTAGATTCCTCATCTATAAAACCGGTGGTGTGTCCTAGATAATCCTAAGGTTTCTTCCAATTCTAAAAGTCAGGTTCTATGCTCCTTTCCCTGAAACCTGTTCAGCTCAATGAAAGACTTCCAAACCCTCTTCCAGACCCACATAGGCGGGGATGCTTCCTCCCTAAGAACTAATTTAAGGAAAATTTAAATGTTAACAAATAAATAAAGGCAAGCAACAGTGAGCTAGTAATAAGATACCTTTGGATGTTCATTATACTAGATTTCCAGACAGTTAAATTGGTTAATGCATTTCCCTTTGGCTTCCATATCAATCTCCCAGACTGTCTGAAGATGCAGCATCATCCACTCCCTGTTATACATTACAGCTTAAATGCCTCAGTGACACCAGCGGTGGCTCTCTCACCAGGTAGAGACTTGATTCATGGACAGCAGTGGGGTGAGGAAAATTGATTGCTCTCCATTGTCACTGCGCCAATGATTATCTCGCTGAGTTGCCAGGGAAGAAAAGAAAAAAGCAAGCCAGGAAAGGCAATTAATGGAAAATGAAAATAATTTATTTAATTAATCATTTCCTGTAAATAAATGCTCCAGGACAGCATAAATCATAGCATTGTTTTGAAGAGGAGAGGGAGTGGTATTTTCTTTAAAAGCATGACCCCATGGATATGCAGGAGCCGAAACAGGGAATAAAAATGGAAGAGAGAGAGGGAGATAGATAGGAGGAACAAACAGGGACTTTGGGGGATCATAGGATCATTGAACTAGACCTGGAAGGGACCTTAGCGTTATCTGGTTCAACCCCTACGTTTTATAGGTGAAGAAACTGAGGCCCAGAGACATGAAGTGACTTGCCCAAAGTTGCACAGGGAGTAGTTGGCAGAATCAGGATTTGAACTCAGGTCCTGTGACTCTAAGTTCAGCATTTTGTCCACTGGATGCATCCCCAGTGAAGTTCAGTTTTCCTTTTGTTCTTTCAAGTAAAGCATCATGGTATAGGGGATAGAAAGTTGGCCTCAAAGCCAGGAAAACCTGGGTTTGAGCTCTGCCTCAGAGACACACTGTGACCTTGGGCAAATCACTTTACTTCTTACTAGTCTGGGCAACTTTCTAAGCCTATGTGTTGCAAGAAAGGTGCTGTCCTGCATTGGCAGAAGTTTACTAATCTGGGAGCTCTCTACACCGATAGCATCATTGGACCAGTCCCTATCCCTACTCCTATTTTTCTTTCAATGATGGGGCTCAGGACAAACAGTGGGGCATAGTGGTTCTGGTCCTATATACATACATACATATATACACACACACACACACACACACACACACACACATATATGTATGTATATATACATATATACTGTGTAATTCTACACAAGTTATTAACCTTTCAGTGTCCCAGAAAACTTGCTTAGACCATAAATTGTAAAGAAAACTGCTGATTTATTTGCATTAATGGAAACAATTTTCACAATTGGACTTCCCTGTATGGATGAAATCATAGGTCTAGATCAGGGGTGGGAAAGTGCATCACACACTTGAGGACCTAGAGGGCCACATGTGTTCTCAAGGCTGCAGGTTCCCCACCTCTGGTCTAGATCAAGAAAGAAAATTATGGCTCAGAACCCAGTGGAACAATTAGGAATAGGGGCATGCAAATGATTAAGCCTCTAGACTCCTTAGACCCACAGGCCGTAGAGTAATGTTGTTCTCCAGACACCAAGTGGTTCTTCCTGTCCCATGATCACTAGGGAGACAGTTGTGAGTTTTGTTATTAACAGTGGGAATGGATTGGTGCTCATTTCTGCTTAGTGACAGTAGCAGGTGTCTGCACTGGGGATGTGGAAGAGAGTGAGTGTCTATAGAAGGGAGTATAGTTATCTGATCCAGAGGGTGACTGAATCCACTGTTCAGGGTTTGGATTTACGTGCATATGGAATCATCATATGAATTATTTCTATGGCATTGAGAAAGGCTTTTTGCCCTCCCAAATACCTCCCCAACCTGGTTGCTGTCGTCTGAATTTCTACCATTAGAGATTTTTGCCTTTGATTTGAGTAATGGAAAGAGTTGATTCGAAGACAGTAAAACTCCATTTAGATCCTAAACCTTACTAGTTCTGTGAACAAGATAAAGTTGCTTATACCCTTCCAACCTTCAGCTTCCTGATCTCCAAAATGAGAATAATACTTGCGTGGGTGTTTTGAGGGATATTTTAAAAACACTGTATAAATGTGAGTTGTTGCTATTGAATTGAGGCTTTTATCCCTTGTTAGGATAGAACTCTTCAGTTGGGTATGGGGGGTAGAGAATAGTTTAGCCCAATAACCTTTGGCTTTCTTGAAAATCTTAGTGGAGTAAGTTTATTGAATCCTTTTCTGAGAGTAGGTTTTGATAAAGGGAAGATAAAGAGGAAACGAGGATACTAATACCTAATGAGAGAATAGGGATGATACAGAAGGAGAAATTGGAACAAAACAAAAAATTGGATCACTAGAAGCCAAACCTGGTTGACTTCACAATTTTCCCCACGTCTGACCCTGGCTGTAACTGGTCCCCAAGGGACCATAACTTGGATAGTTATTTCTGTGATTCTTATCCAGATATTTTCTCAAGCACGCCTCAGAGAATTTCTATTTCTCTCTCTCTCTCTCTCTCTCTCACACACACACACACACACGCACACACACACACACACACACAAACACACACAGAGGGTGTCCCAAAAGCTTAATACTGCACTGACATTTGAAACCCCCTCTATGTGTGCTGTGTGAATGTGCACACAGATGTGAATATTCACACATGTACATGGATGCACAAATGTCTATCTACATATGCACTGCCTAAATATGTATATACATATGTGTACATGTGCGTGATAGATAGTATGGGGTTACTAGATGGGTTCTACAGGTCAGGCAGCAAACAGATAGTGGTGACAATAATACATATCAGAAATCCGTTGGGTTCTTTATTCTCTCTGATTTTCCCTGTTTGGCGAAAAACAAGTGCTTCTTGTCTCTCCTCTCTTATGCTCAGAGACTCAATGACCAGCTGTCAGGGATACTGTAGTGAGAATTCTTGCATTGGTAGCAGCAGGATTAGACAATATTGATTTATTAAGTACCTCCTATGTGCTCCTTTTCCAGGAACTTGTCCCTTGAATCATTCTCTCATCCCCAATCTCTCCTACTTACTGGCTCCTCCCCCACTGTCTCTACTCCCTCACTTCCCGGTCCCATTTAGCCCCTTAACGTCTGGTTTCCAACCCCACCATTTATTTAAAACTTCTCTCCCTAAGGTTGTAACCCCTTAATCATTTGATCCAATAGTTGTTGGGTTTCTTGGTTTTTCTTTTCTTTTCTTTTTTTTTAATGTCTTCATCCTTCTGATTCCTGGTCAGCTTGTGACATTGTCAGCCTCATTGTCCTCCTGGATATCCCCTCTTCTCTCAGCTGCTGTGAAATTGCTCTCCTGGTCTTCATTCTTCCTCCTAACCACCCCTTCTCAGTCTCCTTCATGGGATCATAATCCATCCTGTCCCCTAACTGTGGACGCCTCCCGAACCTCTATCCTAGGTTTTCTTCTCTTCTCTCTCTCTATTCTTTCTCTCAAAGGCTTAATTCTTATCTCTGTGTGAATTGCTTCAAATCTATATATCTAGCTCTTACCTTTCCCAAATTTCCTAAATTCCAGCCCCACAACCATCAGGTGGCTATCTCTACCTAGATGTCCTATAGGCACCTGAAATTCAGCATATTCAAAACAGGACTCAGAATCTCATCTCCTCTTCTCCCTCCAGGTCCTCCTTCAAATTTTCTCATTTCTGTTTCTTTTAGTCTTCTGGGTTCCCAACCTTGGAATCATCCTTGACTCCTCCCTCTCTCTGACTTCCAGCACCCAATCAATTGTCAAATCTTTTTCACTTTGTTTCCATAACTTCTCTTGAATAGACCTCTTGAATCTATTCCCTTCCCTCCATTCGCTTGGCCTCCATGATAATTCAAGCCTCTCCTCAACCCTAGACTATTGTAATAGACTCCTAACTGAGCTCCCTCCTCCTAGTGTCTCTCTTGTCTAATCATCCCCAAAGCTGACAGTATGATCTTGTGAAGAATAGGTCTGATCACAGTTCTCCTTTGCTCAAAAATTTCTAGTGAATCCCTACTGCTTTTAGTTTTTGTTGTTCAATCGTGTCCAACTCTTCATGACCCCATTTGGGGTTTTCTTGGCAAAGATACTGGAGTAGTTTGCCATTTCCTTCTCTGGCTCTTTTGAGGAAACTGAAACAAACCTGGTGAAGTGACTTGCCCAGGGTCACATATCTACTAAGTATTTGAGGCTAGATTTGAACTCAAGTCTTCCTGACTCCAGGTCTGGTGATCTATTCACTGCACAGCGTTTCTAACACAGAATACTAATTCTTTTCTTTGGCATTTAAAATCCTTTACAGTCAGGTTCTAGCCCACCTTCCCAGATTTATTTCATATTATCCCTTTCCAAGTGTAAGTGAAGAGTTTGGCAACTTTCCAGCCAAATCAACCTACTTTCTTTTTTCCAGAATCAGAATTTCATCTCCGGCCTTCATGACTTTGTTCAGTCTGTCCCCAAGCTTGGAATGTACTCCCTGCTCACCTTTGTCTCTTAGAATCCTTGACTTCCTTTTAGGCTTAACTCAGGGGTAACTCCTCTTTTTTTTTATAACTTTCACCCCTAGCTGTTGGAGTTCTGTGCCTCCACAAATTATCCAATATCTACTTACCTGTCGGCATGTTGTTGCCACACCAGAGACGATAAAGTGTTTGGGAGCAGACAATTTTTCGTTCTCTCAGCATAAAAGAGGCAGGATGACACATTGAGAAGAGCCTAGATTTGGAATTAGAGGACCTGAATTCAAATCCCAGTTATGTCACATATTATATATGTGATCTCAGGCAAGTCACTTAATTTCTTTGTTTTGTTTTGTGAGGCAATCAGGGTTAAGTGACTTGCCCAGGGTCACACAGCTACTAAGTGTCAAGTGTCTGAGGCTGGATTTGAACTCAGGTCCTCCTGACTCAGGGCCCATGCTCTATCCATTGCGCCACCTAGCTGCCCCAAGTCACTTAATTTCTCTGGGCTTCTAATCCCTCACCTGCAAAATAGGGTATGTTGGACCAGATGACCTCTAAGGTCTTCACTGACATTCCCTCCAGCTGTAAATCTATGACCCTTTGCTGGATCCCCCACCAGAATATAAGTTCCTTGAGGTCAGAGATGATGTCATTTTTATCTTTGTGTACTAGCAGAATGGCTTGAATATAGTTCGTGCTTCATGAATGTTGAATTAAATTGAATTGCTATAGGCACTTGAATGAATGAATGAGGGTCCTTGAGACAAGAGTACACTCATATCTGAAGTGGGGATAGGTATGTTTCTGTGTTTTTGTTTTTCTTCTAGGCTTTGGAAACCTGGATTAAGGACTGGCAACCCTTTTTTTTTCCATCTAGGGGTCCATTTTTTTTTTCATAATAATGTCTTGGGGAGGAAAACTAGGTTGAGTTGGTAGCTTCCCCACCCAAATGCATAGGCCCCACCTAAGAAGCCTGGAAGAACTAATGTCATCTCTGAAGTGACTCTGACTCGTTGCCTCTTTCTTAAGTGATTCTCAGGACTGGGCAGGTCAGGGTCTTTCAAATGCCAGATCCCCTGACATGCTCCCCTGGCAACTGCCTTCCCTTTCTCAATGCAGAGGCACTGGGCCACTTCAGTGGAATGACTACTTACTGCAAATACAGAGATTAAGTTTGGGAGAGAGGGGCAGAGCGAGAGCAAAGACCCCAGTATCCAACACCCCCACCCACCCACAAAAGAATATTTAAAAAAAAAAAAATCAGGCCACTTCTCCAGACCATCAATAAGATGTCTGGACCACAAAAATACATTAGACAGATCCCATAATGGCAACATGTTAAGGACTGTAGAACTTTCTAAAATTAATTTTCTTCATTTTGGTTTATTAAAATTGCTCTCATCTATCTCCCCTGTTAAATATTTTATTTTTTCATATTAATGGCTGCAATTTCGGCTACTGCCTGTTTCTGTCATTAACACTGTACAAACTTAATATCATTAGTAGTTTTTCCCTTAATTATGTGACTAGAGAAGAAAAACATCAAAGTTTCCGTGAAATTGGAATAGTATATCTAAATTGCCTCATGTTTATTTTAACATTAACAGTAAATGAAGCTAATGGCCTTTTATATTATTAAAAGCACTCATTTGTGTCTTGCCTGTTCTAATATATAACAAAGCTTTAAAAGATGTTAAATAATTAGTTATTTAATAGGGATGTGCGGAATAGATCAAATGAAAGGAAAACTTCGTAGGAACTGGAGCCGGGGTTCGCCGTGGCCCCTTGAACGCCCCTGAACAGGATTTCTTCCAAGCACGTCTTGTGCCCCATTGTTAATCTGATTGCTCTAATTTATAATGACTCTAGAGAGTTGGAGCCCGAGAATCTATTGCCTTGGATCTGTGGAGGACTCACATATGTGGTGATAATGTTTGCAATTACTTTAAGGTGATGGGCATTCATAATTCAATACCTGCAGAAGGACAGCTCACGACTCAAGCCACCCCTTCCCATAGGGAGCAGGGAGCAGCCATGTTGTCTCTGGGAAAGGAGGGCAAGTAAGGATCAGAGAATCTTGAATTTAGATTGGGAGGAATCTTAGAAGCCATTGAAGCCAATCCCTTCATTTTACATACGAGGAAACCAAGGCACAGAGAAATTTAAATAACTTGCCCTGGATAAAGCATCTAGTAAGTGGGAGAGCCAAGATTCAAAACCTTGTCTTCATGATTTCATCTGTGGTACCTTTTCAGTAGGGCAGCTAGGAGGCAGAATGGATAAAGTGCCAGGCCTGGAGTCAGGAAGACTCATCTTTCTGAGTTCAAATCTGACCTTAGGCATTTACTGGCTGTGTGACTCTGGGCAAGTCACTTAACCCTGCTTACCTCAGTTTCCTTTTCTGTAAAATGAGCTGGAGAAGGAAATGGCAAACCCCTCCAGTAACTTTGCCAAGAAAACCCCAAATGGGGTCATGAAGAGTCCAACACAACTGAGACAACAGAACAACAAAAACCTTTTCAATAAGTTATACAGTTCTCTAAGGAAGACCCTCTCAGTTGTTAGTGGTGGCCATGCCTACTTGTCAGAGCCAGGGACTCAGCTCTTGAGTCATTGGGAAGTAACACCCAGAAATAGAAAGGCCTGGGACCACCATGCCCGCTCTCTCAGGCCACGTGCTAAGTGAAATCTGGCTGGCACAGTGCCCTATGTCTAGGAAATATTTTATAAATATTTATTGAGTTGAAGAGGGTACTCACTCTAACATGCTAAACTGGCCAAAGGATGTTTTTTGTCTTCCCTTCTCAAAAATCTGTAGTGGTTCTTTAATTTAACTGCCCCACGTCAAAGCCTAACTTAAAGCTTGGAATAGAAGGCTCTCCATTAACCCAATCTAACTCTGCCTTTCCAATTTATCCTCCATTCTTTTGCCATGCATATTTTCCATTCCTATGAGGACAATCTCCTCACTACCCATGCATAAAAGATGTTCATTCCCACCTCCATGTCTTTCCTCATGTTATCCTGGCCACTTCTTACCCTTTCTTCTAAAATCTAAACCCTTTATAATTAGGCCATCTTTTGTCTCAATTCTTGCCTAGCCCCTAATCGTTGAACTAGTGTTGTCTCAGACCAACTGTGGCCTGGGAAACAACCTTGATTTAGAAAGGCCAAGGTCATCCACTGCATCCCAGGCCATCACCAATCATGCTGACTTTTATCTTGATGCTGGACTCTGGAGGAGAGAGTAAGGCTGACAACTTCGCACAACTCTGCCTCACTTAAATCCAATTCACGGGCAAGTTAAGACATCACCTTCATGATATCACTGGTCTTCTTCAAAAGCAAAGGAAGAACAACAACAAATCCTTCATGGATCAGCTCAGATCCCCATGCTCATTTTCCAAAGTAAGCATTTATTAAGCATACTAGATACTACGTTAAGTACTGTACAAATATTATGTCATTTATTCATTCACGGAAGGTAGGATAGGTGGCATAGTATGGATAGAGGTTAGGACTTAGAGTCAGAAAGACCCGAGTTGGAATCTTGCTTTAGATTCCTACTAGATGTACGGCCCAGGACAAGTCATCTGCCATCTCTCAGTCTCAGTTCCTGATTTATAAAATTAGGATAATAATAATGGCACCTACCTCATAGATTTGTTGTAAGATTTTATATATAAATAAATATAAATGTAAAAATAAATAAATTATAAATAAGTAATATAACTTTTATATATAAATATAAATAAGATTTTATATATATACACATACACATATACAAACATATATGTATATATGCATGCACATATATATACATATAGACATGCATACAAATTGTATTGAAAACCTTAAAGCACTACATTAATGCTTTTATCGCTATTAAAACAGGCAAACATTTATTATTCTCCTTCTGTTCTAAAGGCTGAGAGGGAGAAACTTGGGTACTTCCACACTCTGAGGATCTGTGATCTCCCCAATATGGGTACTCCCTCCAAACGTGCAGAGTTCAGCCCATCCAAGAACAGACTTATCTTGTGCCATTCTTTCTTAGACCTCCTTTTCTATCCTCCACATAGGGGGCCCTCCCATGAGCTGAGAGACTTCCTATAGTTCTTTTGATATTACTTAAGCCCCTATGGAGATCCCAGCAAGGTGAGGCTGAGGGTAGAGGCAAGGACAGCTTCTTGCTTGTGAATCTGATGACTGGAAGGGTGCTGGTGACCTCAACAGAAAGACCAGTGGTTTAGAGTGGAAGATGAAGAGTCTGAGTTTGAGATGCTTATAGGCCATTAAACATTCTGTTGAATCAATGATGGGTACCTGCTTGCTAGGGCTGTTCCTGGCTTCCCTACCTAACTTACTTACTTAAGTACTTAATTACTTATTTACTTATTTACTTATGTACTTATACCCCTACCTGTTCCCCCCTGATTTACCAGATCCCTTGGACACTGGTTTCAGTTTGTTGCGTAGGATTCCATCCCTCCCCTCTCACCCCAACCACATCCGATACTCACAGATGTCCTTCCCTCTACTGCCCATCATGAACTGCCTGACCACCATCCCAACTGGGCTACCAGGCTGGACTCCTTCTGACCAGCCCTACCTGGCACAGATAGATTAAACCTCACGGGACCTGGAAGCTTCTCAAATTATCCTTACAATGTCTGGAAATGCTGTCCCAAGTGTCACGGCCAAAGTCTATAAAATAGACGGACTAGTGAAATAATAAATGTGCCGCCACTGTATTTGATAAGAAAAATAGAAGCTGTCCTTGACTTTTCAACTCCAGGAATCTATTGCTGGAGAAATGATGAGTTAAGAAATCACCACACGACTGTCAATGAACAGTGGGATACGTGTCTTCATGAGCTGAGGACATGTCACATTGATTGATATCTTGCCTTAGAACAGCAGCATGGTAGAGTGGATAGAATGCATGCTTAGACTCAGCAGGACTTGGATTTGAATCCCACCTAGCTGTGTGACCCTGGACAAATCACTTAACCTCTCTGGGCCTCAGATTCCTCATCTTTAAAATGAAGGCATTGGACTCAGTGACCTCTAGTGACCCTCCCCGCTCTAAATGTATGTTCCTGTGTTTCAAGTACTCAGTTCTCAAGGAGCCTATGATGTGTGATGGGTTGCTATTTGTTGTTATTTGTTACATGTTTTAAAGGCATTTGTCAATGGATGCTTATGAGTCTCTTGAGTTTTAAGTATTTCTCTTGTGTTAGAGGAAATAAATAGCTGTCCTTTATCTGATTTACTTTGTACATTTAGTACTTTTCCAGGAGGGACTCTGTTTATCCCTGGTGGGGAGACCTAAACATGTTGCTTTCATTAGCTTCATCTCAGAGATTTCCTCTGGAGCTCTATTCTGGAGTAGGAGCCAAAGAATTTAAGAAAAGCCTGATCCTTTCCCTTTAGAGACCAGCCTTCTCCAGAAATGAACTTGATCTCCTTAAGTCCAGAGCCAGAGTCCCTCAATGAGAGAAGGGTGCCCCATGGGCCATAGGTCTTACTCGGAGAATAAAGTAACATAGAGGCAACCAGCCTGAATGGCCTGGTGGGGAAACGTCAATAAAATATAGACCTGTAACGAATGAAATCTCTGCTTGGATTTTCAGTTTAGTTCAAGAGGGCCTTTTCCTAAAGAAGGAAAAAAAGCACATCAGCTCTTTGCAAAGACTCATGGAAAAATCATCTTAAAGGCAGGAGACAAGTTAGTGAAAGCACGTGCCTTTTTAGACTGTGGATGCCTATATAGGTAATTATATGGGTAATTAAAGCCTCCCAAGACCTGCTATTAAAGATTTTTTTTTCTTTCTTCATTGCTTCAGTTTGGGAATACTCATTCTCCTTTCCTCATTTAGGAACTTATACCTTCTCTTGCTCTCTTCAGTTTGGTTGGTATACAGGGTCTGTAGCCCATAACAATGTTCAATTCATGCTCCTGTTGAAGTGTTTACTTGTCAAGATTGTGGTCAGTCATTCCTCCACCTGCCTTCCTGAAGTCATACCCCTAACACCTCCTTAAATCCCTAACCCTTGTCCCCACAGGTGATTTTACGTAAGGCAAAATTCAGACCTTCTGATCTAAGCCTCATTGTGATATTGACAAAATTTGTCTTCATAGCTCCCATATTTTTCTTTGTGTCCTTTTCTTTTTTAAAATTGTTTATTGCATTTATTTAATTTGAATAAACAATGGCAAAAGCTATAAGAGGAAGTTAGATCATATCCATCCTGGAAGGTCTTTTTTTTTTGGTGTCATTATCTTTTGAAAATCTGCATTTTAATTATGAACTTAACAATTATCAACAAACATGGTATGTAATCACGTGTATTTGGTATGTAATCACGTGTATATACATTAGTTCAGTACTTATTTCTAGGAGAGGGGTTTGAAATTTTTATAGTTTTTTTTTTTTGACAATGCTTTTTTTTTTTTTTTTTTTTAAGTCAAGGCCTTGCCCTTTCTGTGAAGCTAGGGGCATCAATTAAATTCAAATTAAAAAATTAAATTCAAATTTAAAAAAAGATTGTATATGAAACCATGGACTTCTGTTATGTACAGAGTTTTAAAAGTATATCTTAAAAATTAACACAGTAGTAACACAGTAGTAGTGTTTCTGTCTCCTTTTTTATTTTCTTATGTGTATTTTAGAAAAAGGTTTCATAGACATTCTTTTCTCTCTTGCATCTCTATCATCACACACTAACTTGCTGCCCTTTCTTGAAATGTATAAGTATAGTCAAGCAAAATAATCCAATATACTGGCTGTGTCTGAAACCATATGTCTCATTCTATCACTTTTCTCCTAAGGGGTGGAAAAAGCCTTCCAAAGTCATGACTGATTACTGTGCAGATTAGGGGTCTGTAGTCTTCCAAAATTGCTTGTCGTCAAATCATTGTGGTCGCTGTGTACATTTTTCTTCTCAATCTTGGTTTATTTAACTCTAAATTAACTCATAAAACTCATCTCTGAATTCATCATATTTATGATATCTTTATCCCTTCTCTTGGATTCCCTTCTCTCCATCCTCCCTTTTGATGCTCAGTTCCCTTTCCTTATCTAAACCTTCTCTCTGAGGAAGATTTGATATCAGTCATTTACACCCAAGTGTGAATTTGTCAGTGTTATCTTTCCCAATATCACTTCAATGTCTTATCATGGTGTTTAGTTTCTCCTATAGTTTCTACCAACCAAGTGACATACTTTTGAAAGAATGAAAACACAACAATCTCGGCATTCTCACTATAAATAAAAACAGAAGGCTTTAAAGAAAACTTCAGGTGCACGGAAAAACAGGTCACAGGGTCCCCACAGAGAGGCGAACAAAAGAATTAGTAGAGTTGGTTTCAAAATGCACCCCACGGCAATAAGAAACATCATTTCATGGAATACTTGGTTTTCTCATCTTGCATTGCTCCTGTTGACCACAAACAAAATTAAGATTCTAGAGATAATTATAGCCTAAAGACCAACACCTGTTACAGAGAATGAAGGGTTAGATACATTCTACAAAAATTTTGATAAAATCTTCTAAACCAAATCAACATATATCTTGATAGTTAGTGACCTCAATATAAAGGTAGGCATAGGAGAGATCAGCAGAAAGCCTGTTGGAAAACATGGCTCAAGTTTGGGAGGAAAGAAAGAACCCCATGGCTTGTAAATGAGGGTTGATGGTATAGTGGATAGAGCACTGAGTCTGGAGTCAGGAAAATCTGAGTTCAAATCTGGCCGCCGACATTTATTAGTTGTGTGACCCTGGGCAAGTCACTTAACCCTGTTTGCCTCAGTTTACTTATCTATAAAATGAGCTTGAGAAGGAAATGGCAAAGCATTCCAGTATCTTTGCCAAGAAAACCCCAAATGGGGTCATGAAGAGTTGGACATGACTGAACAACAACATGTGACTCTGGGCAAGTCACTCTGCCTCAGTTTCTTCAACTGTAAAATGGAAATAATAACAGCATTTAATTCACACAGCTGTTGTGAGATAATACTTTAAGCTGCTTAGCACAGTGCTTGGACACATAGTGGGTGATATATATAAATGGTTATTACCTCCTCCACTCCCAGCTGGTGTCAGGACTTTGAATCCCACCTCATACACTAGCTGTTTGACCCTGGAAAAGTAATTTGACCTCTCTAGGGTCTTTTTCTTCATCTATTGAATATGGAGGTTGATTTTACAGCATTGGAATGTCCAGAAGAAGGCAACCAGGAGCATGAAGGTCCTCATGTTTATGCCAGGTGAGAATTAGTTAAAGGAATTGGGAATGTTTAGCTTAAAAAAAGAGAAGCCTGGGGTGGGAGAGGATGGAGAGGACAGGACAAGAAGACTGTCTTCATGTGCTCACAAAAAGGCCGTCATGTGGATGAAGGACCAAATTTGTTCCACGTGGCTGTAGGAAGCAAATAACAGGTGGAAGTTAGGCTTGATGTCATGTTAAGTTTTCTAACAATTGTTCCTGTTCAGTTGTTTCCCTTGTGTCTGAGTCTTTGTGATCTCATCTGGGGTTTTCTTGGCAAAGATACTGGAGTAGATTACCATTTCCTTTTCCAACTCATTTTACAGATGAGGAAACTGAGGCAAACAGAGTTAAGTGACTTGCCCAGGGTCACACAGCTAGTAAGTGTCTGAGGTCAGATTTGAGCTCAGGAAGATGAGTCTTCCTGACTTCAGGCTGGACACTCTATCCACTATAGTACCTAGCTGCCCATACAACTAGAGTTATTCCAAAGTTCAATGAGCTGCCTAGAGAGGTCTTGGGTTCCTCATTAGATGTCTTCAAGCAAAGGCTATATGACCACTTGGATGTTAGAGGTGATTCTTTTTCAGGTGTACTTTAGACTCGGCTGGCCACCAAGGTCCTTCCTAACTCAAGTTCTATGATTCTGGGAGGACAAAATTCAGAAAATGGGGCAAATTTGTCAATATTTTTATAATAATCTTTTTTCATGATCAGTGACAAAAGAAATGCCACTTGTTAGATTTGACACAGGCCATTTGGGTCAGGCCTCTTCATTTAGAGGGAGTGGAGAGATATACAGACAGATACAGCTATAGTGATTGATAAATATATATATATATATATATACACATACATATATGTGTGTATATTTCTGTGTGTGTGTGTGTGTATATATGTATATATATGTATGTATATATATATACATACACATTTGAATGTTGGCCCTGATGCCAAAGGAATCTATCAACCCTTGTGTTTAGCCTTCAATGATCTACATATAATTGGAATGTTCAAAAATAGTAGAACTTTGTCCATCCTAGCTTGGAGCATCCTGCTCCCTCTGTCTACCTCAGTATAAAACCTCCCAGCCTCCTAACATCTGTGAACCACCCAGAACCAGTCAGTAGCCTGAACTTGGGCAATTTTCTGGGTTTTGGCTATGTACATGCTCAGTTTCACTTCCTTAAATCAGGTGAAAGTGGTGAATGGTGGTGAGGGGAGGTTACCCATGTCCTGAATAAGTAAGTTTATCTATGGCATCAATTTGCATATTATAGATTATGTAGGTATATCAACTGAGTATTAAACTTTGTCTCTGTTCCTTAAAATCCCAAACTTGCCTAACACAGGTCACCAACATAGCCCTAGTTGTGCTATATGCAGAAATTAAAATTGCATTTAAGATAAAATCGAGAAAAGTAGTTGGACCAGAGGAAATATACACTAAGCAAACCCAGGCTAGAGGCAACATAATACTGAAAGCATTGGGAGATCATTTTATAAGATATCCCAAGGAGGGAAAGATATCAAAAGAATGAAAAAAAATATGGATCTTATTATTACCCAAAGAAGCAACCAAGAGACCATCAACAACTAGAAATTCATAAGCCTACTTCCTTATCTTTATAAAATTTTTATGAGAATGATCTACACATCAACTGAGTGTCTTTGATGAAAATAGAATATGGAATTAGATGAGTCTCCACCAGTGAGAATGCCTATAGAACTCCCTGGGAGGTGGCCTTCATGTATGAGGAGGGCAAGAGTGTTAGTGAGTGATGACTGAAGAAAGTCCCTCACTCTGTTAAATGTCCCAACCCACCAGTAAGTGTTGGAAAAGGAAATAGGGGGAATCCCAGACAAGAGCCAGCAAAGAATTCAAAAAGGACCAGTAAGAATCCATGGAAAGCAATTCCTTTGTCCCCTTCTGCCCAGGGCTGGCTCACACCTGCCAATAGGGGCTTATCTACTCTAGTCTAGAGAGTTTTTTGATTCACTTCAGGTTATTAGACTCCCTCTGTTATCCTGCAAATCAACTTCAAGCTGGCTAATGAATGTGATTTAGAGTGACTGAAAAGTTTTTGTGATCTCCCAGGGGAGGTCATTACTCTGCTGCCTCCCCATATGGTACACCTTGAAAAGCCATACTTGTCTCCCCTTTTCCCAGAATGACCATCACCACCCACCCCTAATCTTTAATCGCAATGCTAGCATTGATTATGCACCAAAGATTAGTGGCCACTAATTTCTCCTACTTAAAGGGGAATAGACCGTACAAATAACAGAAGGGAGAGCAAAAACACAGAGGGGCAGTCCATGTGATATAAAGAGGCTGGCTCCAGGTTCTTCTGACTGCCAGAGCAGAAATAGCTTTTCTGCTTAGATTCCTTCCCCCTTTGGGGGAGAAAGGAGAGATAGCTCCTCAGAGCTCCTCAGAAAGGTTGGTAGTGTCTTTCTTGACTTAGAGGCAGGGTGGATGGAGGGATCTCACTAGTCACCTCTTAATCCTCAGTAGTCTCTCCAGCTTGCCAGTGGCCACTGCCACTCACTCCAGCCCCTCGGGGCAAGAAGGGGAACACAGGCCCAGCTAATGCTTTATTCTATATGTCCACATGATTCCCAAGATGGAGTATGTGCCACAGATTCTGGACTCGGCCTTCCTTTCTCTTCTCTTTCCATTTTTTTTTCTCACCAAGTTCTCCATGAAACAATCCCACAATCCTCAGGGTCTATAATGTCAGTGCTGGTGGATTCTTATGCAGTATCTCTCAACTCCTTGGCAATTCTGACACAGGGTTGCAAAAATATGAAACAGGAACAAAGAGGCTTTTCTAAACAGCTCCGCACAGTGAGTATCTTTACAGTCATATAACTGAATAAAAGATACTTCTGCATATATTATTTGTTTATAGAAAAAAGACACTCTCAGTAGAACAAAACAAAACAAACAAACAAACAATAACCTTAAACCTCCTGCATTAGATCGTAAGCTCCTTGAGGGCAGGGACATTTTGCTTCTTTTTGTATTCCTGGTGCTTAGCACAGTACCTGGCACATAGTAGGCACTTAATAAATGTTTATTGATTGAGTGATTAAATATTCTTCTCTGACAAGGATTCTTTCATATATTTTATATCAGATGAAATTACACGATGAATGCAACCAGAGGTAATTGTTCAACAACAGGTTCAAATGGAAGAGGGATTCTATTTAGATGATGAGATACTCCAGATGTTACTGTTTGCAAATGACTGTATTCCATTTACCTCAAGCCCCAGAACATTATATCTCCTTTCTTGATAAGATAAATAGTTTTTCAAAACCCTAACCCTAACAATCTATGCAAGAAAAACAGAGTGGATGAAAAAAATGCCTTTGGTCTAGACTATCACTTATAGTTGAATATCTAATTCATTGAATTAGTACATCAGGGCCTATATTTGGTACAGGCACTGAAAATGTACAGTGAGATAGGCCTAGAGTTGAATAAGAGGAAGAAAATTGAATTTAGGAAATTGCTTAGTCCTGCTCACCAGTACAAAAATTCATCTTTTAATGAAATTTTTTCACAGCAATCACATATGCTTGTAAATCTTGAAACACCATAATATTTTAAATAGTTGCAGGGGATACAAAAGACAGCAGAGAGATGCATGATGGGCATGAGGAGAATTTTATGTATTTCTAATAGTTGATTACTAGCAAGAAGTGATATAAGTCAGTGCTGTCAAACACAAATAGAAATAGGTCCCTGCTGGCTGCATATTGATTTAGAAAACCTTGAATTAACATTATCTATGTTGTATTTGTATTTATTTTGTTAAACTTTTTTTTGGAAGGCTGTCAATTTGACACTTCTGGTATAAAGGATATTATTGAGGGAGAGTATGATAAAAAAAAAAGGTAGACCTATCATGTGTCAAGAGCTAAGGATAACTGTAAACTGCCCAAATGATTTATTTGTATCAAGAAATATTAAAAAAACAACAACTTTAAAAGAAGGCACCTGAAGAGAGTATGGAACAGTGGGAAAGCTGCATTTGGAGTCAAAAGAGCTATGGTCCAGAGCTGGTTCTGCTACTTCCTTCCTGTGTGATTTTGGGTACATCATTCTGGTGGACATGATGTCTAACTCCATGGCTCTATGAAAGCCTTTTTAGCACATGGTGTGGACAATGAATGGGAGAACATAGACAAGAACTATGGAGTGTGAGAAGGAATGCATACATTTGAATCAGCACCCAATGGAGGGAATATTCACATTGATTATCATTAGAATGTAAACATTTTAAGAGTAGGGATTATTTCATTCTTTGTACTTGTATCTCTAGCCAGTGCCTAGCACTGTGCCTGGAGCATAGTAGGCACTTAATAAATACTTTCTAGTTAATTTATTCACTGATAGGATCAGATCCACTGGAGTTCCTCTCGGGCACTAGGACTATTTGCATATAAAGCTTCATCTCTAATTGTGGGATGGGAGAAGGGGAAACACCCATCACTCAGGTCCAGCACAGCATGGCACATAGAGAAGCAAAGTTGCTGGGATTACCACAGCAATATCCCTTTTGGAATCTTGGAGTTGGGAATCTCTTCAACCTTATCCAACTAACACAATTTCTGCCAATCCATCATTCTCCACTTCTTGCACTAACATCTGCCTCCAGCCTATATCTGAAGAACGGACAGGCTTCTGCACCAGTGATCACCAATGATCTCCTAATCACAAAGTTCAGTGTTTTCATTTTAGCCCTCAACCTTTGCAGGTTGGAGGCAATGATCTGTCATGCCTTCCTTTGGTTTCTTTGGTACTACATTGTCCTAGTTTTTCTCCTACATTTGATTGGTATTTCTCTGGCTCTTCCCCCTCTAGGCCCTTATATGGAAGGCAGACCATGCCAGCATATAAAAAACCTTTCACTTTCTACATCTTGGAAACCTGTTCTTTTTCTTTCCTGTAAACCCTACCCTGCCTGCCAATTACCTGTTGGTGTTTCATATTTAAATGTTTGCCTTAGTTTTGTAAAATATATTTTTTATTTGATTCATTAAATATTTCCTATTAAACATTACATTTTTAACATTCTTTTTTTAATGTTGAGTTTCAAATTTTCTCCTTCCCTCCTGCCCCTCCCCCATCCCTTGAGAAGACCAGCAATATGATCCTGATTATATATGTGAAGTCATGCAAAACATATCTCCATATTAACCAAGTTAAAAAAGAAAACACACACACAAACACACACATACACCCCCCAAGAAAAGTAAAGTGAAAAAAGTATGTTCAATCTACACTCAGAGTTCATCAGTTCTTTCTCTGGAGGTAGATAGTATTTTTCATCATGGGTCCTTTGAAATTGCCTTAGATCGTTTTATTGATCAGAGTAGTTAAGTCTTTTACAATTAATTATTGTTACAATACTGCTGCAACTGTGTATAGTGTTCTCCTGTTTTTGCTTACTTTACTTCGCATCAGTTCACATAAGTCTTCCCAGGTTTTTCTGAAACCATCCTGGTTATAATTTTTTTATAACACAATGGTATTTTATCACAATCATATACCACAACTTGTCCAGCCATTCCCCAATGGATAGGCATCCCCTCAATTTCTAGTTCTTTGCCACAACAAAAAGAGCTGTTCTAAATATTTTTGTGTTGATATTGCCTTGGTTTCTGATCTTTTATTTCTCATTTGGCTCTTTCCTCCTTTCCTCTTCCCTCTTCCCCCTCTGTTTCTGACTCCCTCTCTCTTTGTCTATATCCCTCCCTCCTTATCTATCTGTCTCTTTCATATTTCATCTGCTTCTATATTTGCAACTATTGCCTCTATGCAAGTGACCCTATAACTATTTATTTATCCCTGACCTGTCTCCTAAGCTTTAGTTCCATACTCCCAATTACTCGGCTTTCCACTTAGACATCCCACTAGATCTTAATCTCAACAAGTCTAAAAATTTCTCATATTTGCAAACCAGCCCTTCCTGTTAACTTCCCTATATGTGTCAAAAGTACCACTACTCTCCCAGGTACCCAGGCTTAAAAGGTCTCTTGAGGGGGCATCTAGGTGGCTCAGTGGAAGCCCTGAAGTCAGGAAGACCTGAGTTCAAATCTGGCCTCAGACCAAACACTTGACATATACTAGCTGTGTGACCTTGGGCAAGTCACTTAACCCTGATTGCCTCACAACAAAAAACAAAAACAAAAACAAAAACAAAAAGGCCTCTTGAATTGTCACTTCCTTTCCATTCTCATTGTCACTACCCTGATTTAGGCACTTATCACCTCCAACTTACTTTATGGCACAATAATTTCCTCACCTCCACTCTTTACTCTCTCCAGTATGTCCTACACACTGTCTCCAGATGAAACTTCTCGAAATGCTGCCTTGATCGTGTCATTCCCTTGTTCCAAAATCTTCAAGGACTTCCTACTGCCTACATAGTAAAATGTAAACTCTTTAGTCTGGCATTCAAGGCCCTTCAGGCCTGACTCTCCATTCCAGCCTTAGCTTTCATTATTCCCCTTTAGTATCTTGTTTATTGGCCAAGTAGGGCTACTTGCTGTTGCCTGAAGACCCATTATACTCTCTTACCTTGACATATTTGTCCACACTGGTCTGTCTTTCTGTAATCCCTTCCTCTCCTCCCTCCCCACCATGCCCTGCCAAATATCTTTGCTTATTGAGGTCCTTCCCATTACTTCAAGATTCAGCTGATATGCTCCCTCCTCCGATGCCTCTCCTAATCAATCCTAGCTGGAGGCAATCCTTCCTTTCTTTGTATGACTATTTGCACCTCTAAATGGTTCTTATCAGTACATACTTCCTCGTACTGAAATTATTTGTGTGCTTGTCTGAAGTGTATAGGTCTACAGTATGCCAACTGTTAACCACTGGGCAGTGATTAGAGGAGATGGCATAGCTAGTACCTCACCTCCATGAAAAAATCAATCAACTCATCCACAAGTATTTGTTACACATCTATAACGTGCCACCACTATGCTCAGCACTGGGGATCCTAGTACTAAGAATGAAATAATACCTACTTGTAAGGTGCTTACATTCATAGGAGAGGCAACAAAGATACACTTTTAAAAAGCTCACTTTAATAAAGGGTTTCTCCAAATTCTGAGTTTGATTTAGCTTTGGACCGTTGCTATGAACTCTCCCCCCTCTCACTTTTTGTATGTATTGCCTTGGATTTAGAACCCCCAGAAATTCTGGCTGGACTTTGTATGGCTTAGTATTAACTCTATTGCTGTGAAACCTTATACTACACCCTTCCCCTCCCCTATTCTTACTCTGTGGCCCTCCTAACTATTTTCCTTCCTCCCCCACCTTTAGGGGATAGGATTTACCATTCTCGCTTAATAGACTGTGAACTCTACAATGGCACAAAGTGGTAACCTAATAACTTGTGCATGGGGTCATCAATTAGAGCCAAAAGGGGCCATCAGCAAGAAGTATGAGTTTTTGGTGACAGTGGTGGGGCTTTTTGGAGGCCATGAAACCTTACCAAGAGGGCAGCCACCAATTTCACTGGTCCTGTCTTTGGGTGTTGTGAAGGCTCACCAATCATAGGTTTTACCGTTGCTGTTTTCCCCAAGGGGGATGTGAGTGAAGTCTGGACCCAGAGTAATGGGGTGGGGGGCTGAGGAGAGATTATTTCGGAAAATAAAATACTTTTGGAAAATCTCTTTGTCCTCTGTTTTTACCTCTGCTGTTGTTGCTGTGTTAAATAAAGTCTGTGAACACTGGAGAGAACTGGTACCTCCTGGGCCTTTGTTTGGACCCAACTTCAGGCTGGGGGTCAGGGCGAGTAAATAATTCCTGGAAAGTGGCAGCCCTCCTGACAGGGAGCTTGCTTTGGAAGGGAACAGTTGGGGGTGCCACGGGAAGGAACAGGAAGGTAATGTAATCATTTACAGAAGATTTGTGGCAAGTGAATGCTTGGCCCTTCTCCAAGAGCCCAGCCAGAGCTCATTATGGTTAAGGGGATTGCAGCGGGGGTTTTCATTGGCCACTGTTTGTCTTTCGTTTGTCTCCGGGTGACCCTTTCGACCCGGCCCCCCGGAGCTCTCTCTTCCCTGGCCAGCAGTCAGCAGGGGTTTATGTAATATCTAAATGCCAACAACGGCCCCTCCCTTCTCCCCGGGACCTTCTGCTGCTTAAAGAGCTAAGGCTCCGAAAAACCCCAGCTTTGCGGGCTTAGTTGTAGGGGTGCTTAGCCCCAGAAACACTGAGGGGCTGGGGCTTGGGACAGAATCACCTAGCAACTGGGCTGTGGGGAGCCTGGAAACTGACTCTGGAGCAAAATTATCTCCCCAGGGCTTCCTGGTTTGGGTTTCTTTCTCGTTAGGAAAAACAGCAAAGAAGATAAGGATAGGAATTGCAGCCAAGGCAACTACAGGGCAGGGAGAAGAGTGGGATAGTGGGTTTTATAGGTGAACTGTGCTTGCTAGGATCTGTTCAGGCCAGGGAAAGGGACAGAGCAGCTTTTGTCTGTCGGTATATCCAGTACACCCTCTAATAATGGGTTTAGGAGAAGAGGGATTAAGCCATCTTCTGCTTCCCCAACAGGGGCAAAGAGAAATACTAGTAGTAGGGAATGACCTGGTGCTGAGCAATTAGAGGATGCATAGGCTATCAGTATTCCTGGTGCTGAGACCCAGGGAGAGGGCAAGAAGAGGTAGTCAGGGCCCTCCTTGGACTCACAAAGACCTGGGTTTGAATGTAACTCATAGAAAGCTCCTTGAGGACAGGCACAGTATCTGGCACATAGTTTGTTCTACCCGACCTATGGTTTCACTGGTATAGGAACCTCCCAGTGCCTGGCACGTTGTAAGTCTCTAATAAATGCTTGTTGATTGATTGGCGTAAAAATGGTTAAAAATCTCTGTTCTAACACTGTTACAGAGTTGCCTATATATGTATGGCTTAGTGCCAATCAAACATTTACCAATTGCACAGTGTGCTTGGTGGAGGAGGAGTGCAAAGTGTCTAAGGCAGGGATGGAGAACCTGTGGCCTCAAAGCCACACGTGGCCTTCTAGGTCCTTGGGTGAATGAGTCCAAGTTTTGCAGAACAAATCCTTTTATCAAGGGGATTTGTTCTGTGAAGTTTGGATTCAGTCAAAGGGCCACACCTGAGGACCTAGAGGGCCACATGTGGCCTCGAGGCCACAGGTTCCCCACTAGATTCTAAGGCATAGTCCTGGCCTTTGAGGAACTTGCAGTTGAGGCAAGATATTGATAATCCAAGGGCAAGTCTAGGGGCCAAATGCTGGTAAAGGGAATTTCCATACAATAAGTTCCTTATAAATGAACTCTCAGATCCTGAGGAGAAAGAAAAGACTTGTGGGGAGTCAGTATGTGTTAGTCTCTATCTTTTATACCTCAGCCTAAATGGGGAATACCTGAAATCGTGAGTCCTGTGGGGCATATCCTATTAGAAGATCTGGGTTTCTCAGGGTCTTATTAGAGACCTGGGACTTTACTAGAGACCCAGCCTTCTTTGAGGAATGGCCAAGACAGAATTTTAAGTTTTCAGCTGAAAAGCTGCTGTCATTCCTTTTAATTCTGAAGTGCCTGGATATTTCCAAATTGGAGATGAAGCAATGGGAAGGGTGGATAGAGGATGAAATGCCATCCGCAGTGCCAATTAAACCCATCCCAAGGAGACCAGGTCCCTGGGCAGAATGCCCAAGAACTCAGTACACTGTTGGGCTCACTTCCTGGAAGAAAAAAAACTAGACGAACATATGCCCATGCTGGGCACACAGCCCATTATTACTGACAGGAACCTACCTTTCCCAACCCCTTACTAGAAGGATGAGAAAGGTAGTTCTGTCTGTCTTGATGGCTGCTTATTCCTCTGGGTATAGCCTTGAGGCTAAAGGGTAGGCAAAGCTGACATTTGGCTAGGATGGAATGGAGACATAATTAAAAAAAAAATATTGTGTCTCCCCATCTCAGCCAGGTTGGAAGGGAGGTACTACTCAAAGGCTGATCTTACTTCAGATTGGCAAGGAAGCAAGGAGTTGCTCAATTTCCTACCTTGACTGTTCACCCTTCCTTAGGCAACCTGGTATGACTCCCCTCCTCCCATTTCTAGGAGGCTACCATATTGCTGCTGAATTTAGTGTGGACACTCAATTGGCATACTCAGAACTCTAAGCTCCAGAGGTCAGTCAGCCAATCTTCAGCTGAGATTACAAGCATGAACCATCATGCCCCTCAGGGTATACTTTTTAATATAACTTGTTATAAATGCATTCTTGGCCTTGGAACCAGGAAGACCTGTGTCCAAGTATAGCCTCTGACATATGTTGGCTATATGACCCTGGACAAGAAACTTAACCTGTCTGCTCTGGCCAGCTCTCTATTCACTGCAAACAAGGTACAGAAGATCTGCATTCAGTTTCCTCATCCAGGAATTCGCTATACTGATGAGATCAAAGGTCCTTGAGTCCTTATCCCTATAAATTACTTTTAAAATTTTTCTTCGAAAATTCATATCTTTCATTTTTATATTACTTCATTTCCTAGCATGTCCCTCCCCTACCCATTAAGCTATCTCTTGTAACATAAAAAAGAAAGGAGAAAAAGCAGTTTAGTGAAAGTAACCAATACAATAAAGGAACCTCACAATAAATATGAAATTTCACATCTTTAGTCATCTAGCACTGCAAAGAAGGGAGGCAGGTATAAATTCATAGGTTTTTGTTGTTGTTGGCTTTGTTTGTGGTCTGAGGTCCGAATTGCTTTATTGTTTGGACAACAGGCTTTCTACCACAGCTGGAAAGGCAGAAGGCCTTCCCTTTCCCACAGGATCCCTGGCTCCCAAGCAGCTGGAGGATCTATTAGAGTCAGTGTTTAAGCAGGCTGGGCAGAAATTTCCATGGAAGTTACCCTGAAGAGTACCAAACTCTGAACAAGGCATAGAGATAGGGCTTTACTGTGAATGATCCTCCAAACTTAAGGTTTTCAAATGGACTTGCCCATAATGAAGCAGACCCTGAAAACGGAACAAGGTGTGGAGAAACATGCCTGGGGCTGAAAGTCTAGGGCAAGTTATTTTAATCTCTCTGAGCTTCATTTTCCTCAGTTTGATCTAGTGAAAAGAACCCTGGACCTGGTGTCAAGAGATGTGAGCCCATAACGCAGCTCTGACATTCACTAGCTAGACAACCATGGACAAATCACTTCTCTTAATCTCTCTTTCTTCGTCTATAAAGTGTGTCAGGCAGATCAGGCCATCACCATCCCTTTGACCATCATTTCCCCGAAGACCCCAATGGAGACAATCCAGGACCCTGAATTCAGTAGCCTCAGGAAGGACAATACTTTCAGCCCAGTGTCCTCAGACATTGCCTTGGAAATAATTCTTCTGGAAATGCAACTGTTCCTGCGGGTAGTACCGCCACAGCTACTGAAGACCCAGAAAGGAAAGTTCTTATCACCAAAGTCTTTGGCATTGACAAATGGTTCAACGTCAGAAACAGAAATGATTTTATTAGTGGAAATGACTTGAAAGAATAGGCATGACCATCTGCTTTGCTGTTTCACCTTCAGAACAATGGGATCTTTCCATTTGACTTGTAGCTGAAACCTTCCATATAGAATATGAGCTCCTTGAGATCAAGGGCTATTTTCCTTTTTATTTGTATCCCCATAATGCTTTGCACATAGTTAGCACTTAATAAATGCTTCATTCATTCATTAAGAGATAGGGATGGGGGATGAATATAAGACTGAATGGATCTAGGAAATTCCTGGATGAAGGGACTCCTTCTTCCAATGCAGGTGAACACCTTCTCTACAATTAATAGTCATAAGAGAGTTGCCCAGGGCCACATAGCCAGTATGGGTCAGAGACAAGGCTTGTGTTCCTGGTTCCAAAATTAGCCCTCTGTCCACTATTGCCTCTGTCATCTATGTAGAGATAATAATCCTTGTTCTACCTACCTCAAAGGGATGCTGTAAAAAAAAAAAGCCTTTTGTAAACCTTTACGGTCTATTGAAACTGTAGTTGCTATTTGACAAAGAAGAGGTTGGACCGTTATTGGTGTTGTTGCTCAATCATTTCAGTCCTGAATGACTCTTTGTGACCCCATTTAGGATTTTCTTGGCAAAGACAGTTGAGTGGTTTGCCATTTCCTTCTCTAGCTCATTTTACAGATGAGGAAACTGAGGCAAAAGGTGACTTAAGTGACTTGCCTAGGGTCACACAGCTAGTAAGTGTCTGATGCTGGATTTGAACTCAGGAAGATAGGTCTTTCTGACTCCAGGCCTGGTACTCTATCCACTGTATCACCTAGCTTCCTGCAGAATTGGATTGGTGACCATTAAATTTGTTACCATTCTAAGTTCTAGGGTACCTTTCAGCTCTTAGGAGAGATGACTTCTGAAGGCCCTCTCAACTTTGAAAGTTCAAAGTCCTTTCCAGCTCTGGCATTCTGAGAGTCTGTGGCTTGTGACCCTATGAGCCTTCTCTACCTATGAGAATAACAATTCATAACTAACATTTCTATCGTTCTTTCTATGTGCCAAACCTATCCATCCAACTAGAACCAGCTCAAGTGCCACATCCTCCTTGAAGCATTCCCAGATGATTATCCAGCCCAAGGCCATGGCAACCCCCTCTGAATTTCTACAGCCCTATAACCCAATATCAGAGTAGGGGGAGACCTCAGAGACAATCTGGTTCAGGGGTTCTTCACCATTTTTTGTCCTGCACCCCTTAGACAGTCTGGTGAAGCCTATGGGCTCCTTCTTACAATAATGTTCTTAAATGCATAAAATAAAATACATAGGATCACAAAGGAAATCAATTATAGTGAAATATTAAAAATATATATATATTTTAAAAACCAAGTTCATGGACCCCTGGTTAAGAATCCCTGCTCTAGTCCAACTGGAAATTGAGCAAGTTCCCCAACAAAAAGTTATCAACTCTTTGTTTGAAGCCCACTAGTAAGAGGAGATTCTTTCCAAATTAGCATTTGGCCCCTAGGCTGGCCCTTGGGTTATCAATATCCTTTCCCAACTGCAAGTTTCTCAAGGGCTAGGATTATGCCTTAGACCCTTTGTATTCCTCCTTCACCAAGCACACTGTGGGCACTTGATAAATATTTGGTTGGTACTAAACTTACATGATTTCTTGGGGAGGGGGAGGCCATTTAAAAATTCCTTGAGGAAGCTTTTAGATAAGAAACTTCCATGCAAATAGCCCAGTTAATGGCCTTGATACCTGTCAAGTAGGCATATTTCCATTCTGCAGATGAAGCAAGTAAAGGCCAGGAGCAGTTGGCAAAAGAATCAAAAGGGGAAAACTCTTAATCTTAGTCTTAATCTCTAGTCCAGGGTTCTGCACACAGCACATTCAGTTTAATAAATGTTTGTTGAATTGAACAGAGGCCTCTTGCCCAACATCAAAGACTGCAGTACAGAGACAGGCCTAGAGAGGCCCAGAGCCCTGTTCTCTCCATCTCTTTCCTGGTGTCAAGTTTCACTCACTAATTCTGTAAATAAATTGATTTTTGTGGTGTGGCAAAGAACTGGACACAAAGGGAGCGTCTAAAAGTATGACTGAACAGATGATTTTATATAAATGTATAATGGAATACTTCTATGCTGTAAGAAATAAAGAGGTACTTTCAGAAGAATCTGGGTAGACTTGTACGAATTGATTGAGTGAAGTGCGTAGAACCGGAAGAATAATTTATACAAACAACATTATAAAGCTAAACAACTTTAGAAAGACGTAAGTACTCTATCAACTCAATGACCCACCAAAGTTCCAGAGGACTGATGATCTATGTTATCTATCTCCTGATAGAGAGGTGATGAACAAAGGAGGTATATAGATTGGACATATCAATGTAGGAATTATTTTTCATGTCTATGTATGTTCATTACCAGGATTTTGTTTTTCAAAGCGGAGGAGGTAAAATAGGGAGAAAATAGATGTGTGTTCTTTGGAACAATATAATTGAAATTTTGTTTAAATAAACTTTAAAAAAGTTGTCTGTGATCTTTTGACTGGTCGCAGAATAGACAGACTTTGTTCTCTTTAACCCACGGTAGGATAAAGGGTCTTCTGGTGCCCCTGTTCCAGGACCAGCCTGATAGGTAAAGGAAGCTGGACACACTCAAAGTTTGTGACTATGGAGGTGGTCAACTTGGGATAGGAATGGTGGCAGTATTTGGGATGGAGGAGAGAAAATACTCAAGGTCCATTACAGTGGTGCTGATGTTGTCCTTCTTAAAGCCTGCTTCCACTAAGACTGCAATCTGAGCCTTCCCAAATGTTGTGATGTTTACAATACTTGGTCTTCAGCGGTTTTCCCCAGAATGTGAGATTGCAGTAAGTGAGGTCCAAGTTTCAGCAAGGAGAAGGTAGGACCCTTGATGAAGCTCACTTATGTGGTGGGTATGCCAGGCCTCCACAGAGAGGAGATGTGTGTTGTACAGAATTCTATCAAAATGAGGCAGTTAGGTGGCATAGTGGGTAAAGTGCTGGAATTGGGGTCAGGAAGATCTGAGTTCAAATTCTACCTTAGACACTCGTTAGCCATGTGACTTTGGGCAAATCATTTGACTTCTATTCTGTTTCTCATCTGTAAAAATGATGATAATAATGGCATCCACCTCACTGAGTTGTTGTTGAGGGTCAAATGAGATACTGTATGTTATCATTATATATCCATCAGGCTGGCAGGCTAGGTACAACCTCCTCCTATAAGCTTTTCAGGAAGACCTGAGTCAAATTCAGCCTCAGACATTTACTAGCAGTGTGACCTTGGGCAAATCACTTAACCTCTATCTCAGTTTCTTAATCTGTAAAATGGGGATACCAATAAGACCTACCTCCTAAGGTTGTTGTGAGGATCAAATAAGATAATAATTATAAAATGCTCGGCACAATGCCTGGCACATAGGAAGTACTATCTAAATGTTAGCTATTATGATGATGGCAGCTAGGTGGTACAATCTTCCTAAGTTCAAATCTGGCCTAGACATTAGCTATGTGACCCTGGGCAAGTCACTTAAGTTTGCCTTGGTTTCCTCATGTGTAAAATGATCTGAAGAAGAAAATGGCAAACCACTCCAGTATCTTTGCCAAGAATACCCCAAATGGTGTCATGGAGAGTCAGGCATGACTGAAACAACTGAGTAACAACAAAGTTACATAACAGCAAGCACCAAAGGCTGGATTTGAACCCTAGGCTCCTGATGCCAAAATCAGTGGTCTTTCCCCTTCCCCAGGATTAAAAGTACCTTGGATGGTGGTTTGCCTTTGAGTGAGGAGAAACTGGGGGAATGGGGGTTGCTTTGGTGGAGGAGGAACCTGCAATAGTTCATTATCTTAAAATTGATGCTTAGAGTTGAGAAAATTCACCACCTTTCTTTGCAGAGGTGGGAAACTATAGATATGGAATATTGCATATACAGTTAGATACAGTGGATGTGTTGGTTGATTTTTTTGCTGAACTGCTTTTTTTTCCTCTTTGTATTTTAATTTTATCATGAGGAGTAGAGAAGTAGGAGGGATATATTCAGAAATGAGGATGATATAAAAGTGAAAGATATCCATAAAAATAAGATTAATGAAAATTTGATCATTCAACGGATCCAGTCTCTTGCTGATGAGAACACTTCTTCTGCTGGTAAAGATCACAATCTACATATACCAAGAAAGTATCCTTAGAACTAGAGAAGGGAAAACCTAAGCCTTGGGTGTTCTTTGGGAAAGGGCAGTAGAGAACCTGAAGTAATGAGGGGAATGGAAAGAGCTCTGATCCAGGAATCAGGAAGCTTGGGACTTCTAGTTCTGATCCTCCTGCTCACTGAGTACGTGGCCTTGGCCAAGTCATTTAACTTTTCTGGTTTCCCCATCTGTAAGTTAGGAGTAAGTAATAATATGTACAGAGTTGTTATCAGAATTAAATGAAATAATGATCATGAAAGGACTGAAAAATGTAGCAACATGGAGAGAGGGCTGAGCTAGGAATTAGAAAGACCTGGGTTCAAATCCCACATTTGATATATAACTAGATAGGTGGGCCAAGTCATTTAACCTCTTTAAGCCTCAGTTTCCTTGATTTGTAAAAGAGAAGGGTTAGATTAGGTCGGCTTTAAGATCTCTTTCAGATCTGAATCTATGAGCCTTTGAAGCAAGGTGTGTCATTCCAGCAATCCTCCCACCTACCCACATAGATACCAGCCTCTAGTGAGTTTTTAGAATATTCTCCTACTTATATTCTGGAATCCATTTAGGGGTCTTGAGACATAGGACTCCACAGTAGGACTCCCAACTGGTAAGCTTTCTTCAAGCTAAGTGTGGTTCTCCCTGTTTTAGGTACTGCCCCTGCCTCTGTTTTCTCTTCATTGACTAATGAGGATAATTGGTCTCAAGCTCTTACTAAATGGCCCTTTTCGTCTATGGAGACAATTACTGTGTCTCCTTAAAGTCTTCGTGAGATTGAATGTGCTCCTCTCTCTTCACCCTTCTGCCGCTGCTTCCCTTCTTCTGTCTTTCTTGTTTTGTGGGAGTTCCCTTCCTCTCCCTACCCCAGAGCCCCCAAATTCTCTTGGACCCTTTGGTTGTCTACTGGGTTTAAATGGGAGCCCAGGGCAGAGAAGAGGCCTAACTGGGGTCCAAGAAGGGTGGAATGGCTTCCTCTCTCTACTTGGCAGTGCTCCACTTTAAAGACACGCCATCATAGAACCTACCTTTTGAAGGTAAATATTGACCAGTCAGCAGCATGTATATAACCATCAATGAACATGTCAGCTATGCACAGGGAAGCCTCTGTTTTCCTCCAGAAGAGAGGCTGTTGGTCCTTAAAGGAGATTCTGGTCAGATTCTGAAATCAGACCCTGGGAAGGTAAATGGTTGGCTGGTCTTCCCTTTGGTTTTCTTGGTATAGAGGATTCTAGGATTTGAGGGTACCATGGAACTTTGCTCTAGCTAGAATGGATGCAAGAACCTGGAGTTTACAGGAATCCAAGTGATAAAGAAAGCATCTTACAAATTAGCCCCATCTGCACATGAGGACGATAGTCAGGAGGCAGGGAATCTCACCAGAAGGAGCCAGAGCTCTGGGAGGACTTGAGGTGTGCGAGGAGCTCAACCGGGAAAGCCTCCAAGTATCATGTCAACCATTGGCTTTTCCAACATTTATCATCAAGTCCTTAAGACATATTAAAATGGATTTAAAAAGACATTTTGCATTTTCTCTCTTTAACACAAACATTATTGCCACACATCGGCTTTTGTTTTAATTAAAATAGGTTTTGAAATCCTCCATGAAGCTTCAGTGGAATTGTTAAAAAAGGCAATTCTCTTATTGGCAGCACGTCCAAAATACACTGTAATAGTTATTTTGCAACATAGCACAAGTCTTATTAATTTAGCTCAATCAAATCAGAGCTACTTTAATTTACGAAGCCATAAAAATCTGTGAGCAGCGTTGCTTTAGATCAAAGAACTAAGAGCAGTCTAAACTAAAGCGGAATGTTTATTTTGTACAATGGCCCATAACTGCATTTATGTGATTTAAAAGCTTTCTGAGGCATGGCATAATATTACATGCATATAGAATTGTGTGTTTGCTATGCCTCATTACTCCCCACAGAGACCCAAAATCATTTGGTATTCAACTCCCACCTAAAATATTTCCTTTTACATACAAATATTTTTCTGCTTTAAATGGCTTCCCTATGTTAAGTCTTTTTCTTCTTCTTCTTCTTCTTTTTTTTTTCCAGAGCTGTGATGCAAGATCATTTACTAAAGGGGATTCTATTTTGGTACAATCGAGATCTCAGAGCCTTGGTTAGTGGGTGGTTAGTTGTTGTTTTTTTTCCCCCTCCTTTTCTTCTTGACTCCACTGAAGGAGAAGCCAGTATATGTCTCTATGGGGCTGAATTTGTATTTCAACCTTATTTCTTTACCTTCTAGGTTCACTTTTACTAATGTCTTTTTCAGGGACCGCACTGTTTCTCTCTCTCCCTCTCTCTCCCCAAAATCCTTAGCTTAATAATAAAATTAATGATTTACAGTCAAGGAGGAAGAATTAGAGCCAGGGAGACCTTGGTTCAGGAAGAAGGTGCCACCTACTTAATGGATAGGCCTACATTCTCTAGTGGCTGATCAGCTGCCCATCCCAGTTTCTTGTCTCTCTGGGTTCTTGTCATGTTATGTAAATCCAGAATCTTCAGGAGGGCCAGTGGATTCATTCTATATGTGAAAGAAAGCCTGAACAGAAAATGCTGACTAAAGAGAAAAGAAAGGACAATATAGTCCAAGCTCATGTCCAGTGTGGGTGGGAAGGTTGTGATGGATCCAGCACTTTCCCCCTGGCCCTCTTAGATTCCAGATTTATAGACCTAGAACTTTAAGGGATTTCAGAGGCCAACTGGTGCAAACCCCTTATTTCAATGGTAAGAAAGCTGAGGTCCAGGGATCCTTTGATCAATGGCTTACCAAAGTTACCCAGTTAGTCTCCAGAGCGAATGATCTTTCCACTGTGTCCTGATAATAATCTTTCTAATCTTTGAATTTTAAAACTAGAAGGGCCCCCAGAGAATCTTTCTACCTATGTGATTTTAGGCAAGCCACTTTCTCCTCTGGGCCTCGGTTCCTCACCTGTAAGATCCGTGGACTCCAAGGTGTCTCCCAGCTCTTCTGTCTTAACCCTGACAGCTTGGTTCTGGACTGCGGTGGCCTGGACCATTCACTTCCATATGAAGTAACCCAAGGAAATGTGCCCGGCCCTGAAGGTTGGGGATTGGATAGGGCCTTGTATAAGGTATGATCTGTGGGGCAAAGGGATTGTCCCCCAGCACCTCATCCCCAATACCTTCATCAGTCTGGTGCTGCCAATGGTGAAATTCTACTAGCAGAGACACATTTCTTTGATCTCTTTGTGGACATTCTCTTGCCTCCCTCCCATGCCCTTAATTTGGTTTGTTCCTGAATGTGTTTGGTGGGTTTATTTCCAGTTACTTCCATGCCTCTGCCCTACTCCACAAACAGCTGCTATACCCAGATGGGAACATTCCTTTCCCATCTCTGACTTTCTGTAGGGACATGTCTAAGAAGGCAGCTAAATGGCACAGTGGACTTGGGCTCAGGAAAAATCTAAGTTCAAATCCAGCCTCAAACACTTATTATTTGTGTCTCCCTGGGCAAATTGTGGGGATAAAAATAACATAATATTTGCAAAGTGCTTTGCAAACCTTCAAGGGCCATATAAATGCTAGCTAGTATTATTAAATATAGTAACAGTTGACATGTGCATAATTTATATATTGTATCCATGACTTATTGATATATATTATTATATACATAAATTATTATTTATATATAATGTGTACATAACATTTTTTTCATTTGAGCCTCACAGAAACCCTTTGAGGGAAGTTAAATAAATCCCATTATCCCCATTTTACAGGAAGTTAAATAAGTGCCATTATGCCCATTTTACAGGAAACTAAGGCTTAGAGAGTTTAAGTCACTTGCCCATGGTCAGGCCTTCACTGGACCCAGGTCTTCTTAATTCTGCGTCTCCATCTCTAGCAATGAGCACTTTGTTGTAAAGGCAAGAATGCTGGACTCAGAATCAGGAAGACCTGAGTTCAAGTAAGGCTTTGGAATTCAGTAGCTATTTGACTGTGGACAAATGATTTAAATGCCCTGAGCCTCAGTTTCCTCATCTGTAAAATGGGGATGTTAATAATAACACTTATTACACAGGTTGTGAGATAATTTATGTAAATGCTTTCCAAACTTTAAATATTTATGTAGATTGTTCATTGTTGTTTACTATTATTATTAGAAATGAGGGGTTTGGGGGAGGAGGGACAGGGGATAAGGGCCGAAGGACCTGGTTCATACCCCTCCTCCAACTGAGGGAGTTAGCCTTTGAGCTGAGCTTTGGAGGAAACTAGGGATTTCAAAAAGCAGAGGTGGGAAGGATGAGCATTCTGGGAATGGGAAATTGAGTGTGCAAGACATTGAGGAAGGAGATCGAATATGGGGTGTGGGGGCAGCTAGGTGGTACAATGGATAAAGCACTGACCCTGGAGTCAGGAGGATCTGAGTTCAAATCCAGCCTCAGACATTTATTAGCTGTATGATCCTGGGCAAGTCATTTAACCCTGGCTGCCTCAAAAAAAAAAAAAAGAATATGGGGTGTGAGGATCGGCAAGAAGACCAGTATAGTTAGACTGTAGGATGAAGGAAAGAAAAGGAATAATATATAATAAGTTTGGAAAGACAGGTTTGGGCCAGGTGATAAAAAGCTTTAAATACCAAACCAAAAAGTTTGTATTTTAACCCAGAGGTAATAGGGAGCCATTGGTGTTTACTGAGCCAAGGAGTGACCCATTCTTTCAGAATATAATTTGGCAGTTGTGGTGGGTTGGACCCGGGAAGGGAGAAACAAAACTGGATGGTCTGGAGGTCTAGGACCAGAATCAAGCTAGCTAGGTGTGGTAGTCATCCCAGGGCTAAACAGGCAAGAGAGCAAGCTGGCCATGGCAGAGACTGGCAGCCTAGCACAGTGGGGAGCTCCCACATTCCGGAGGTCAGAGAAGCAAACAAAGAGGCAACGATAAAGCTTGATTCCGTGGCTTTCTGCTGTTTCATATTTCCTGTGATCAATGGATTACACGTTTTGAGCAGAGGCATGGGGGAAGGGGAAGGGGACAGGCATTTATTAAGCACTTGCAGTGCGCAGGCACTGTGCTAAGAGCTTTACAAATATTATCTTATAAGGAGATCAACAAGCTAATTTTGTCCCTGACTGGGTTCGGGGGTAAGATGCAGGATGGTACAGTGGGTTGAACACTGGAATTTGAGTCAGAATGATGTGGGTTTGGATCCTGCTTTAAGATACTTATCAGCTGTGTGACCTGAGGCGAGGCACATACCCTTTCTGTGTTTCAGTTTCTTCATCTGTGAAATGAGAGGCGTTGGATTTGATGACCTCAGAGGTCCATTCCGCCCTAAACCTACGAGCCTACCAACTCTAAAAGGTTATCATAGTAGCCAATAGAAAGAGTATCCAAGTTATTTAACTATAAACCAAGAGAGAGTCGGACAGACCGAAATGACTGAACAACAATAATAAATATCAAGTTGGTTCTATAGGCATCTGTTGGACAACTTCCGCAGCCCCAGCATGGTACAGGGCACCATGGGATATGCAGAAATATCTGCCCTTTTACCTTTACTTCTTCCTGGAATTGCTGTGGGACTTTCAGCCAATTCTTTCTTTCTATTGTGTCTCATTTGGTTTCTCTGTACAACAGTCTTTTGCTTTCTGCCAGGGCTGTTATGAAACCAAGATTGTAAAAATCCACAGCAGATACAGGCCATCAGACACTGGAGCTTAGTGCTTCCAAATTGCTACTGAACTTGGGGTGAAGGCACAGGCACTTTGCCAAGTTCAGCTGCCCTAGATGGGTATCACAGAGGAGCAAGAAAAGAAGGGGAGGAATGGGGATGACATCTCCGTTCCTTACTTCCTCTCCCTTGAGCTATGGGGTCAAAAAGCACAGACCTTCTTAATGGTCTTTCCACTGTAGCATCTCTGCATGAACTCATACTGGTAACCTGGCATTTGCACTCAAACACCCAGAATGATGGAGAAAGCCTTGTCTTCTGCCTCACCAGGGGAGAATGTGACTTCCTCCCTTTCTTCCATTTGAAACCAAGAGCCTGGAATGATGCATGAATTATGATTGTCTCTATGCTCCCTCTCCTGGAGAAGCTCAAGAATATAGGGGAGGGGGCAGAATAGCTGGGGTTAAAAGGGGGAAAGTCCCCTAAACCATCCCCACCAAGCAATTGTCCCCAGTCTGGTACTTTCCTAGTTGCTATTTAAGAAGGCTTTCTAAAGAAGAGGAACCTTCAATGGTAGCAGATGGCTGATAAGTAGGAATGGTAAATAGTTTTAATTACTGCATAATGTAAGTGAGACAATAAAGGGGAGACAGTGAAAGCAAGCTGCTGCCGTGGAAGCTCTGGAGCTGTTGCAGGGCCCAATTTGTCTGGCATGTGTTGCTCTCCGTCTTCAGAGGGCTTTAAAAGAGAATGCCGAAAATATTAATTGCGTGCCTCATCGGCCCATCCATCTTCACAACCGAGTAACACGCTTTTTTAATTTCAGGGGAATCGTTTTCAAATGGGAATCATGCAAATGAGTATTTTAGCTATTCATTTGTTTTACTGCAAGAGCTTTGTGAGCAAATGGCCTACAGCTTGCAATGAATTAAAAGACATGGGCACTGGAGACCGATTTTTAATACAAAGTCTTGACACGGAGACGACCCCGACCGACAGCACAGAAAATGTTGGCATAGCAACTTTGGGCATTTTCATGCAAATTGGCTCCTATATAGATGATACGAAGGCAATGTTTTCCTTCAACTAATCATCATAAAATTAGTTTCACTATATTTAAATGCCTCCACTTAATGCATTATATCCATATGCATGAAATTGCCTCAGCTAATGCAGTACATAAAACGCCAAAGATACAATGAATGGCCAAATTGCAAGCAGTTATGTTATCTCCCATAAAAACGCCCCCCCCTTTTTTTTGTAGAGTGGTGGGTTGGTTTTTTCTTTTCCTCTTTTTTTCCTTTTTTTTGGTGATGTTATTGAATGTGTGGACCCCAAAGGCATCTATCACAAATTGCTATTAACACCCCCCCACACACACACAAAACCCTTCTACGTTTAAGTAACGCTAAGGTTATAACACGAACTCACAAAAGCTGGGGGAAGGCTGTGTTCTGTGTGCCTAGGCAGGTTGGCACACCCGGCCTCCCGCCTCCTTTCCTCTCAGGGGGCCCAGTTCCAAGTGCCGGCGGCAGCTGGATTGGGAAATGGGAGCGGATGCTGTTTGTCGAAGCCTGGTGTTCCCTCCGTCGGTTGGGGGTGTATTGAAAGAGGAAATGGGGTGCAATGGAGGTGGAGTAGAGCCAGTAGACCCTCCTGGGTGACCTTGGAAAAACTTATGTAACCTCTCTGGGCCCCGGTTTCCTCATTTATAAAATAATGGGATGGATTAATGACCTCCAAGGTCCCTTCCAGCTCTAAATTTGATCCTAAGACAACTCAGTTCCACAAGCATTGTCACCTATGCATTGGGAATATTAAAACAAAAAAGAGTTGCTGCCCTCAAGGAGCTTCCATTCTGCTGAGGAGAAACAACATATATACAGATAAGAAAATACCAAATATTTATAAAATAAATACAACATATTTTCCTTTCTTCATGGGAGGTGAGAAGTACAGGAGCTATTTTATAGGCTGATCCCACTACTCATTGGCGCAGGAGTTTTTGACTTGCTTCATTTCAGACTGATTTGCCCCTCCTTAGGCAAGCTGGTACCCTCCCATGTTGTTACCGGACTGACACAGTCACTTCCCTGGTAGTTAGGATTACAGGCTGGCCATAGAGTATTTTCATGGGGTTGGGGGCGAGAAGGAGAAAGTACAACCAAGGGAATTTGGAAAGGTTTGTGGTTAGAAGCGCCACCTGAGCTTGAAGGAAGGTACCCTTCCAAGAGAAAGAACGAAGGAAGGAAAGTGTTCTAGGCGTGAATACAGCAAAGGCTCTCTTAAGTTTCCTTTCGGCTTTAAATATAGGATCCTGAATTTCCCTGATAACTGAGACTCCAAAGTCCAGGCAGAGAGGAAGAAGGACCTTGGACAAGTCACTTCCTCTCTTTCAGCTGACTCATTAGTAAAATGAAGATAACAGTTACACAGAATTGTTGTGAGGATCAAATAAGATCATAAATGTAAAGTGTCCTTTTTGCCATAAAGTGCTATCTAAATGTAAGTCGCTATTATCACCGTTATCATGATCATTATTATTAGACCAAAGCCTATAAAATTAGGAGGCTGGAAATCAAGCAATCAATTACCAAGTATTTATTATGGGATAGACACCGTGCCAGCTGCTGAGAAATATAAAAGTGAGATAGTCCGGGCCCTCAAGGAGCTTACATTCTAATGGAGGGTATACCATATTCACAGAGAAGTAAATCAAAGATTCATAAAAGAATAAATACAAAGTGATTGGGAGAAGGAGTAGGAAAGATGAAGGGAATTTGGAAAGGTTACTTGGAGGAGATGGTCCTTGAGCTGAACTCTGAAGGGAGCCAAGGGGAAGCAATCCAGGATGGGGGTGGGGGGGGTGAGGGGGGTGTTTGTGTGTGTGTGTTTGTGTGTGTGTGTTTGTGTGTGTGTGTTGTTGTTTGGAGACAGCCTGTGCAAAGGTATAGATGGAGACAGGAGATGCAATGTCATAGGCAGGGGAATGATAAGTAAGTCCATTTGGTTGGAAAGCAGAGTGTTTATGAAATCAAGATAAAAAGAGTCTGGAGCCAGATTGTGAAGGGCTTCCAATGCTAAACTGAAGAACTTGTGTTTTATCTTAGAGATTATAATGGGAAGCCACAGACATTCTTGCACAAAGAGTATTCATGAAAGAACGTGAAAGCATGAATGAAGTTCAGATGTAGGTAGAGCTATTTGGTAGCTCTGTGAAGGACAGATTTGGCGAAGGGAGAGTATGGTTGCCAGTCTAGACTCTAGAGTCTGACTGGGACAGTGGCTATGGAGATATCCAACAGGTAGTTGGAGAAGCAGGACTGGAGTTTTAGGGGAGAGACTCAGACTGGTGCTGTAAATTTAGAATTTATTTGTACAGAAATAATAGTTGAATCCAGGGCTGCTAGGTGGTGTAGTGGATAGAATGCTGGGCCTGAAGTCAGGAAGACTCATCTTCTTGAATTCAAATGTGGCCTCAGACACTAGCTATGTGATCCTGGGCAAGTCACTTAACCCTGTTTGCCTCAGTTTCCTCATCTGTCAAATGATCTGGAGAAGGAAATGGCAAACCACTCCAATATCTTTGCCAAGAAAACCCCAAATGGAATCATGAAGAGTCAGACATAACTGAACAACAACAATAGTTGAATCCATGGAGGCTGATGAAATCACCAAGAGAGAAGAGAGAGAGAGAGAGAAGAGAAGAGGAATATGGAAATGCTCACCAAATCCCTGGTTCCTAAAACTAGGGAACCTCTGATTGGTCAGTCTCTCTCCTGGACCACTATTTCCTGAGGGGCCCTGGATATGTTCACTTCATTCCTGGATTAACTCACTCTCCAGACTTGCCCCGTGGATGGCCTGTCTTGGTCTCCCAAGTACTTTCTCCTCTGCTGTTCTTCCCTCTTCTCAGATAGCCTTTACAATTGTCTTCCTATAATGGAATGTCAACTCCTTGAAGGTAAATATCCCTAGTGCTTAGCATAGTACGGAACACATGCTGTTGTTGCTGTTCAGGGGGTCTGACTCTTCATGACCCCATTTGGCAAAGATACTGGAGTGGTTTGCCATTTCCTTCTCAAGATCATTTTACAGATGAGGAAATTAAGGCAAACGGGGTTAAGGGTGTTGCCATGGGTCACACAGCAAGTAAAAGTCTGAGGCCAGATTTGAACTTAGAAAGACTCATTTTCCTTACTCCAGGCCCAGCACTATCCATTGCACCACCTAGCTGTCCCTTAGCACATAGTAAGTGCTTAATAAACCATTTGCTCATTAGCTCACTCTTATCTATCTGTCTGTCTGTCTGTCTGTCTTATCTATTTCTATAAGCTTGAAGGAGGTCAACTTGGGACAAATAAAAAGAAGCCCGACTTTACTAAAGGGGAAAACAACCCCAAAGTAGTGATAAGAAACCTATTCCTTAAGAGGTATTATAGTTTGACAACAGAAAGAGGTTCAATCAGGAGTCTAGATACTTTTAGTGGATGGCAGAGCCGACAATGGGTCCTTAAGAGAAGCCAGGACAATTTGAGGCACGTTTTGAGAAAGTTTGTGTGGTCCTAGTGGAAAGAATACTGGGTCAAAAGACCCAGTCTGTCGCAAACTGCCCGTGTAACTCTGGACAGGTTAGGTTACCTCTTAGCCCCACCATGAAATAAGAGGGTTGTGCTACAAAACCTCTAAGATCCCTCATAGATGCCTGTGATTCTATTTCTAACCTCTGAGGATGACCCAGGGAGGACAACTCCACTTCTGATGTCCTTGTGTGCACATTTCCCTGAAGGGAGGAGAAGGGACACTTCTGATGGCCTTTTGCTCATCTCTCAGCCCCCACCCACCCTGACTTTTTAAGAGGAACTCTCTCCTAGGAGGGGAGGGAGGGAGGGGAGAGGCCTATAACTAAAGTAACTGAGACATTCATGACCTGTGGAGCTCTTGTCCCCTCCCCCTCTCTATTTCTCATACTCCCCTAGGAACAAAAAGGGAGGACATTTCTGCCCTACCTCTAAATCCACCATGAAGCTCTGTCTGGTCAAACTCTCAAGACCAAACGGTTATAGGATCATAGATTTACATATGGAAGGTACCTTAAAGGTCATCTCTTCTAACTCCCCTCATTTTGCAAATGAGGAAATTGAGGCCCAGAGACACAAAGTGACTTGCCCAAGGTCACACAGGTAGTAAATGACAAATTTAGGATTTGAACCCAGATTCTAAAGTCAGCATCACAACTGTTCAAGGAAACTGCTAAAGGTTGACTCAAACTACTTGTCTGATGCTTGCTGTGACATGGTGGTAAGAAAAGGGGCGCTCTATGAAAAATGGGGTTAAAGAATTTCCCTGATCTAGTCAGATCCTATTTTCACCTCCTCAACTTTTACCTCCTGCTGGTGGCAGCTGGGTAGTGCAGTGGTCTCAGCTCTGGGCCTAGAGTCCAGAAGACCTGAGTTCAAATTCAGCCTCAGACATTAACTAGCTATGTGGCTCTGGGCAAGTCACTTAACCTCTGCCTGCCTCAGTTTCCCCATCTGTAAAATGGGGATAATAATAGCACTTACCTCCCAGGGCTGTTGTAAGGATCAAATGAGATAATAATTGAAAGAGCTTAGCACAGTGCCTGGCACATAGTAGGTGCTATATAAATGTTAGCTATCATTATTATCATTATTATTATTATTACTGTCCCCATTGTCTTTTGGCCCTTAACTCTTTAACCTCTCCCATTCACACAATTCTTCATTTTCTCTTTATAAGCAGGGCCTCTTCACTTTTGTGTATGTCTTGGGACCCCTGTGGCAGTCTGGCAAAGTCCATGGTCTCCTTCTTAGAATAATATTTTTAAATGTATAAAATAAAATATAGGATTATAAAGGAAACCAATCATATCAAAATATGGGATGGGAAGGGAGGCACAATAAATGGTGTTTAAGGTTTATGATATCTGTAAGAATTCACTGCTGAAATGACTTAGATTTGCAAGGCACCCTTCCCAACCCCAAAGATTTGCTATTAGTTCTTCAATTTGCAGGATCATAGTTTTAAAGCTAGAAGGGATTTTGAGGGCTACCGAGTCCAACCACCTCAGCTAAGGAAACTTTTTTTTTACAGCTAAGGAAACTGAGGCACAGAGAAGTTTTAAATGACTTGCTCAGGGTCACACAGCAAGTAAAAGTCTGGGGCAGGACTTCAATCCAGGTCTTTCTGACTGCCACCAGGATACTCAAAAATTTTAAAGTGCCTACTATGTGCTGGGCACCCTTACTAGATGCAGAGGATACGAAGGAAACAGTTCTCTCTTCAAGAAGCCTGTATTCAAATAAAAAAATAAAAAAAGCCTGTATTCTACTAGGGAGAGCACAGTATACACAGATGACTAAATAGAACATATTTGAAAAATAAATGCAAAGTAATTAGGTGTGCCACTAACAACTGGGGGAATCAGGAAAGGTTTCTTGTAGTGGGTAGTACGTTAGTTGAGCCTTGAAGTGAACTAGGGGTTCCAAGGTAACATGTCTAAATTCTGTTAGTAGTCACTGGGTGGTATGCCCGTTAGAGACAATCTCTATCGGGCGTGACACATGTCATCTAAGAGGGCAGTGGGGGGATTTGCAAATGTAGTGATTAGGAGGAACCGATCAAATTCTAGGAGGTGCATGTCTTATACAAGTCAGCCTGTGCAAGTTGGTGACAAACGTCATAACTCCTAAATAAACTCATATTCTAAATAAACTCTATGGCTCTGCCCCATGGCTCCATATCCCCATATTATATGATCTTGTGGTCATGTCTCTCCCTAAGATGGAGTTCATTGTTAATAGCTTCATCTTTATAGAGAGCCAACTTTTCCACAAAGATTAAAAGTAGGGTAGACTGGCTGAGCCTCTGTCACAGGGCGCTGACATCTGAGGGGGCACGCTTCTCTCTGTCTCACTGTCCTGTGCTTTGCAACATGACCTTCCCCACTCCCTGTCCTGACCCAGGCCCTCAAACTGCTAGGGTTTTTTATTACTTTGGCGCCCCTCTCCCAGGGCCTGCCTTTCCCTCACAACTTCCTACTGAGAACTACTACTGGGTTTAGAGACTATTATTGGCTGAGTGGTGGGTGAATGGACCAGAATCTCTGGTTTCAGAGAGCTGCCACCTTCCAATGCTACTCCATATAGGGTAGGCTATCTTCTATGATACCCCCCCAAAAAAAAATTTTGAAAAACAATAATTTTTGCCCCAAGTGTAAAAAGTCCCCATTTCAAGTTTTCCTCCATAACCTTCTCAGATCCCCTATCTTCAGCTCTAATGTGAACAAATCAGGCCAACTCATCTTCTGCCACACTCCAAGTCCGACCAGGATTTCCAGTGGAAAGAGCATTGGAATTAGAGGATCTAGATTCAAATCCAATCTCTGATGCTTACTACCTGAATGACCTTGGGCAAGGTCAATGAACCATCCTGTGCCTCAGTTTCCTCATCTGTAAAATGAGGAGATTGGAATAGGTTGCATTTAATGCAACTTTATAGCTCTAACCCTCTGCCTCCTCACTCTTTTCTGGGTCATCCTTCTCTCATTGCAAACCTCTGGGGCTTATTGTTGGCACAGGCACTCACTGACCTTGTTTCTTTGCTCCCTTGTAGCAGGCTTTGGCAGAAGCTGGGCCTCCTGCAGTCTGGCCACATGGTTTTTCTTCTATGTAGCTGTTATTTCCTCTGGAAGACCTTTCTTTTTCCATCCATGGAATCACTAAGGTGGATGTTGATATCCTGTGAAATGTTAGATGACTAAAGAAATGGTTTGCAGGCAATCAAAAAAGATAACAGCGATCACTAGCAACCAGTATGGATTCACTAAGAATGATAAACTTCCTTTTGTGATAGGATTATTATTATTGGTATGTTGGTATATATTGGTTAAAATATTACGATATTGGTATAACTTTGGAATGGTTGTAGATATGATATATCTTTTTTCTTTTCTTTTCTTTTCTTTTTTTTTTTTTTGGTGAGGGCAATTGGGGTTAAGTAACTTGCCCAGGGTCATACAGCTAGTGAGTGTTTATGTGTCTGAGGTCAGATTTGAATCCAGGTCCTCCAGACTCCAGGCCCAGTGCTCTATCCACTGCGCCATCTAGCTGCCCCCTAAATATGATAAATCTTGAAGGTCAGCAAAGCATTTGGCTGTCTCCCAAATATCCTTCCAGACAAGATAAAGAAACATGGTGGTTGAAAAACCATCCCTAAAAAGTACCTAGATAAGAGTGTCAGATTTCAAGTGAGAGGATGTAGATTTGAATCTTGGCAATTTTGCAGCTGAGGAAACTGAGGCAAACAAGTTAAGTGACTTGGCCAGCTAGGTGGCACAGTAGATAGAGTGCTAGGCCTTGAGTCAGAAAGACCTGAGTTCAAATCCAGCCTTAGATTTTTACTGTGTGGCCCTGACCAAGTCACTTAACCTGTTTGCCTCAGTTTCCTCAGCTGCAAAATTGGGATGATAATAATAACACCTATTTCTCAGGGTTGTTGTGAAAATCAAATGAGATAATATTTGTAAACCACATAGCACAGTACCTGGCATATAGTAAGTCCTTAGAAAATGCTTGTTTCTGCCTTTCTTGCTTTAGTCAATTTTACAGATGAGGAAGCTAAGACTCAGAAAAGCTAAAAGACTTATCCAAGGTCATATAATAGTAAATACAGAGCCAAAATCTTTCTTTGACTCTTCCCATTATTTGCTGGCTCTGTCTGTACCCTCTGATAGCTTCTCAGTACTACTCTCTGCTTTTCTGGGGGTACTACCCTCTAGAGAGAGGACATCCATTTTCCCCAGCCTAGGAGCCTATGACAAAAACTCCTCCTAGGATTGGAGTGAGTATAATCCCATCTTTTGGAGTATAACCTCTCTCTAGTTGTGATTTTTCTTACCCCGGTCTTTCTGCCTAGATGTGTCATGACCTGCTTGTCCAGAGACCCCCAAATGTCCCAACTGTTCCCCAATTTACAGCCCAGCCATTGGGTTATAACTATAAAGGCACGACTGCTCCAGGATACCAAAGGTAGCTGAAATGGTTGGTGGGTGGAGGTGGTAAAGGAGAGAATGGGGAAAGGGAAAGCATACATCCTCCTTGTGGTATTCCTTTGGGACGATGGCCCTGCCACACTTGTCTTGACTCTCCCTACTCCCTTACCCAGTCTCCTCCGGCCTTCATTTCCCTCACACCCTTCCTCCCTGCCACACACCAAGGGTACCACTGCAGTCCTACCTCTCTCTGGGCCTGCCTTTATTCAATCACTGTATCCCCTACCTGTTGCGTGCCCTCCATCTTCTTCGGGGGGTTGGGGACTGGAGTCACCAGCTGTGCGGCAGGGACTTGCCCTGGATTCTCTGTGAGCTGGGACCACCACGGCAGAAGGTCCCTATTCTCCCTACCCCAGTCCCTCAACTGCACTTGCCCAGGGCACCAGAATTCCTGGTTGTGTCTCTCGATGTAAATCGTCTGGGCTTTTCTAAATATAGTGCTCTGAGATGTCTTCTTATTCCATCCACAGTGGGTGGCACCTCTGCAGAGTTCTGAATCTCCTCCTCACGCTCAGTGCGCTTATGCTCAGCTTAGCAGGAAGGCACTGCCAATTGTGCTACATTTGTTAATCTTTAATCTATGTACGTCTGATTTTTCCAAGTTTATGGCAAGGCCTTTGAGGACAGGAACTTTGTCATATTCTCCTTCTGTATCTCAGCACAGTCCTGGACACACTGTAGGCACTCAGGAAACATGTGTTGATTAATCAACTAGACTGATGGCGAGTATAGACAGATTGATAGCCTGGGTGTTAGGCTTGGGATGGGCGGGTTTAGGTAGGCAGGATACCAGGATGCCAAGCTCCTAGGAAATGTGAATGTGGAGCAAAGGCTGGAGTTTTTTAAATACGGTGGTTGAGGAGGGGAGAGGGGTGGGCAACAAAGGGATTGGCCGTTTCTGGTTCCATTATTAATACATTATTTGTCATTACTTTAAGAAAAATGCAATCATGGTTTTGCTAGAACATTTTGTCCAGAGTCAGCTGTGATCCAAGGAATGAGATGTAGCGGGGACCCTCATTGTATCCCCAGGTAGGACCTATATCCCATGCAGTACTGGTTAGAAGATTTAATAAAGTTACATTTCTGCCAGTGGCCGCCATCTGTATCCATAATTACTTCCATCCTTGGTCAATATCCAGGTGCTGCCAGCTGGATCAAGGATATTCTCATGACCCCAAAATAAAGATGAGCAGGGAGGGGTAAAGGGATGATCTAACTCAGTTAATTTCATATCCAAAGGTAGCCCCAGGTGTTTTAGAGGGGAAAAATTGTATCCCTATTGTACTAGCACAGATATTGTCTTGCCTAGTGAACATAGTTCCCTTGGCTACTCCAAGAGCAAATGATAGTATCTATCATGAGATGGGTCATTCTGGGATTTCTAGAATCTAGGTCATATTTTAATTTTACCTAAAGCTAAATGAACACTGGTGTTGGAAACCAAGACATTAATTCATTGTGTGACTTTTAGGTAAGTCTTGTTACTTCTCATAGCCTCAGTTTCCTCATCTGTAAAATGAGGAAATTAGACCAAATGATCCCTCAAATTCCTCCTTTCGCTAAAATTCTACCCTTCTCCTCATGCCTCAGTACTTAATATCTCAGTGGATCTCATGGATGTGGGGTGTCCAGAGGGCAGGCTTACAACCCCCTCCTTAGCTTCTTGTGTGTCCAAACTCTCCATGGGTGGAACACCCACTGAGTGAGGGCTCACCTCTAAGCCTTTCAGATTTGTGTGGGTACCAATGCAGTACTCAGCCTGTCCATCTGTTAACCTTTGTTCTCCATATTTGAACGGCTGGCCTTCTTTTCTGATTTCCATCCTCCTAGATGATATCTCCCATGTCGCTTCTTGTGAGACATATTGTTGTTGTTCAGTCATTTCAGTCATGCCCAACTCTTCATGACCCCATTTGGGATTAGAGTGGTTTGCCATTTCCTTCTCCAGCTCATTTTACAGATGAGGAAACTGAGGCAAACAGGGTTACGTGACTTGCCCGGGGTCACACAGCTAGTAAGTGTCTGAGGCCAGATTTGAACTCAGGAAAGTGAGCCTTCCTGACTCCAGGCCTGGCACTCTGTCCACTGTGCCACCTAGCTCACACTGTGAGACAAGAGCACAATTAAAAAAAAAAAAAAGGAACACAGATTTAGGGCTGCAAAGGAACTTAGAAGTCATCTTAGTCCAACCCTTTCATTTTACAGGAGAGGAAACTGAGGTCCAAAAAGATGAAGTTACTTGCTCACAGTCCCACAGGGAAGGTAGGTGAGCCAGAATTCATAGGATCATAGGATCATGGATATAGAGCTTGAAAGGAAGCTTCAATATTATCTAGGCCAACTTCTTCATTTTACAGTTGAGGAAACTGAGGCCTAGAGGGGTCAAGTGACTTGCCCAAAATCACACAGATATTTAAATAGAGGAGTCAAGATTCAAACCTAGGTCCCCCTGACTCCAAATCCAAAATTCTTCCCACTGTACTATACTGACTGTCTTGCAACCTACTTACTCCCCTAATACAGCTTTCCACTGCTTTTTGCATCACCTGCAATCCATATTCTTTGGACACTGTAGTGTTCATGATTGGCAACCACAGAATATCACTGGAAGAATATTGGTGTTTAAAAAAAAAGGGAGAGATAGATTTTTGCTTTATGGCAACTCATGATTTTTTTTTAAAAAGACATGATAAATAATTTCTAATAATGGGGCCAGAAGTGGTCAAACAGGACCTACAATCTCACTGAATGAATTTTGTCTCTTATTACATGGAGTCCACGAATAATTATTTGTCCAATCTCAATCAAGATACTCAAATAATTTGGCTTCTCAATTTACTCTTGCAATTTGTTTGAATCCCTGTTGATTAGTTCGGGCAGCCAGTTAATGGAATCTGGTACACCAAACCCATTCATTTTCCTTTCTTAAAAGACTGCTCCATTTTGGAAACCAGAGCAATGGTGCAATGACTTTTGATTTATTTCCTGTAGTGATACAGGAAATTCTGTACCTCTCCTGACAACCTCACAGAGCTCCCCACAGTCACAAAAATATTGACTGACTCTAATGATAATAATGAATGATTGAACCTGGGCAAAATAATGAACTGTAGCATTTTAAAGCTAAAAGGGGACTTCAATAGATCATTCAGTACAAGCCCTTCATTTTACAGATGAGGAAACTGAGGTTCAAGGAAATGTAGTATCTTGTCCAAGGACACAGAGGTAATAATGATAATGGAAATGGTTATCTTAAAAATATTAGTGCAGTTTTGAGTTTTAATAGCTGTAAATATATAATATTTAATATTTTTAATATTACATTTTATTAACTTTAATAGCTATTAAAGCTTGAGACTGCACTGACTTTTTTAATGTAATGCTTTAAGGTTAGCAAAAGGCTTTACACGCATTTACACACATTTTCATTTTATCCTGACAAGAACCATGTGAGGTAAGTACTACCGGAGCTCATACTGTGCCTATTTTACAGAGGAGGAAACTGAGGTACAGAGAAGTTAGGTGACTTGCCTAAAGTCATCCAACAAGTAAATGTTAGAGGCAGGATTTGAAGCTAGTTTTCTCCTAACTCAAAGGTCAATGCTTTTCTCTAATAGAGCAGTCTGTAATGGGTCCAAGACTGGAACCCAGCTCCTCTGATTTTTAGACCAGTGTTTTTTCCACTGGACCATCGCTTCTTAATTACCACAACCTTTTTTTTTTTTCTGAACCATTCTTGAATCTGGGTGAGTCCATGAAAGAAGCAAAATTGTCAGTTAAACAGAAAGGAAGTTGGGATTATGTTTTAATAGACTCTGGTGAATGGACTGCCGAGGGAAAAGCCTGGAACCTATCTGAAATGCTGATTGATCTTCATGGTATGTTCAAAGATGTGCAAAAGTACTTGAAATTTTTTTTTATTCTATCTAACAATTCTCTTCTATTCTTCCACATGTCAGGGAAGTGGGTCATGGTATTTCTTTCAAAAGAATTTATTATTAACAACTGACATTTATATAGCAATTTAAAATTTGCAAAGCTTATTCCATACTTTACCTCTTTGGATCCTTCTAACAACCCTGTGAATTAGGTAGTACAAGTATTATCAACCCCATTTTACAGATGAAGAAACTGAGGCACAGACTTGCTTTCAGACACATGAATAAAATAAAAGTCAGAGGCAGAATTTGAAGCCAAGTCTTCTAGACTCCAAAATGAGTCCTAAAGGTGGATAGAGAGTTGACCCAAGTCCTGTCTCTGGCACTTAACTAGCTAAGTGACCATGGGCAATCTCAGAGTCTCAGGCAATTGTGGATGACTATAAATTTCATCTGAGATCCTAAAGCAGGGGTGGGGAACTGGCAGCCTCGAGGCCACATGTGGACCTCTAGGTCCTCAAGGGGGGCCCTTTGACTGAATCCAAACTTCACAGGACAAATGAACCTTGGATTCAATCAGAGGGCCCCCCTTGAGGACCTAGAGGGCCACATCTCACCTCGAGGCCGCCGGTTCCCCGCCTCTGTCCTAGAGCTTGAATGAGTAGATAGTTTCTATGCTGGGAATTCTCTGTGCCATGAAATCATAGATGTGTACCAAAATTTATACGTGTTATACATGTGTCTCTGTGTCTTTCTCTATCTCTCTTTCTCTTTACATATGTACAAGGTATCCCAAGAAGCAGTTTTAAGCTTTAATAAACTCCAACGGATCTATGTACATGTGTACCCATAAGTTTATGTATATATGAATACATAGCTATTAAAAATTCAATACCTTAGATACAGATTTCATTTATTAGCAATGCCTAATAGTTTGCTCAGAATAAAGGCAAGGTGCTTTGTCCTTCCTGTTCCCCCCCTCATCTTCTCCTGGTGAGCTCCCCTCTACCTGCCTCCCGGTTCTCAGTTTCCTTATCTGATCCAAGTGTCCTGTTTTCCCCCAAACACTCTGACTTAGGCTCTCCTCCTCACTAGCTCACACAGAGATAAAACACCTTAGCCTCATTACTCAGATGGCTAATTGCGAGCTGATTTAATTAAAGTACGCTTGATATTTCCCCAAGTTAGTTACATTTCATATCACTCTATTAGGAGTAATTGGCTGAAATGAGGCACGGCACAGCTCAGGGAGACGGTACAGGTGCGCCAAGCTGAAAGCGCCCTCTCACAGTAGGCCACATGGGGACTGGTTGATTTGTTCCCTGTTCACCCCATTTTGGTGTGTGTCTGTGAGGCGCTCCCAACCAGGTGCAGTTACTGAGACAGATGATCTTTAATGCTGAATTAGGATTCTACAGGCAACGAGTCTAAAAAGTTGGGGGTAAGGTGGGTTTTTTCTTCCCCTTCCAAGGGACAGAGGCTATTTTTACCTAGATTTACCACAATGTATATAAACTTTTGAGAGAGAGACTTCATTTCATTAGGTCTCTATTTCTTTATCTGTAAAATGGAGACAATAGAGATCCTCACCTGTAACATGACAAGGTGATAAGATGAAGAGATGGAAGGGTCCCAAGAGATTATTTAGCACAACCTCTTCATTTTATAGATGAGGAAATTTGGGCCTACACAGTAAGCAGCAGAACCAAGCTTCATAGCAAGGTCTCCTGAATAGAAATCCAGTTGTAATTCCAGCATACTAGACTTGAACTATATCAGGAATCTTCCATCATTAACTGGAAACTACCAGTGGATCTCAAAGCCTTATTTATTTGTATGGGGGGCTGTCAAACTATAAAGATGTGGCTTGAGGATGGCATGGCTAGATATAATCTGAAGTCTGTCCCATCTCTCTGAAGACTAGGAGAAAGCCACACCAGCACAGATAAAAGCTTAATTTGGAGAAGGGCAGGCAAGGTCAAGGACCACCCAAAGCTGGGAGATCTCTCTTTCCTCCAAGAGGGACATCAGGCTAGAATGATAACATGTGCCTTAAATATCTGTTGTCTAATGGCATAAGTCTGGTTTCAGATGGAAAGCTTCTTCCTTCATCACTCTGAAGGGGGAGGATAAACCTTAGCCAGTGGCATACTGGAGCCAACTAGAACCCACTAGCGAGACTGTTAAATTTTCAGTGTGAGCATCGGAAATCAGCAAATGTTCCAAATCAGGGCTTGATATATTATTTTGTTGATAGTACAGGCTTAAGAAAGTGATTTAGAAAATGTTAATAATGGACATTAAATTTTAAAGTGTGTCATGTGTACTTTTTTTTTTCTAGAGAGCTGTTCATTAAACATCTCCTGGCATATTGCAGCCCTTAGCTTCTAGGCACCAACTTCACTCCTTCCCACCCTTTCCCAAACCGGTTACACAAAAGGCCATCACAACTAGTGAATATCAAGTAAGCCTATTTCTCTAAGCAAAACAGGAAAAAGAAATTAGAGAAGCTCTACAGACTAGAATATAGCAAAGGATATTCAAGAATGAAAGAGCTCTCAGTTGGGGATGGGATACGTTCGCAGCTCAAACCAAGAGAAAAGGAATGATCTCACACAGGAGAGATCTCAGCAATCTCTAGAATTGCAAATCCTGGAGGTGAACAATGGAGCTGGTTCTCATACATGTTCATGCCTCCAAAGGCTCTAGTCCACCATTCAAAAGTCTACTGCCTCCTTGGAGTTTCTCTCCTCATGCATCTATGAAGTCTCCCTCCAAAGTCTCTGAAAGAAACTGAATTAAGTCCTTTAGGCAAGTGTGTAAGATTGAGCTCAGCATCTTTTCAGCCTGTGATGAATTATGTCTCCCCTTTTCTTTGCAATACACATTCTCTCCTCTGCAAAACTGACCCAGGCTTAGGCAAAAGCAGGGTTACACTTAGTACATTATAATGCTATTATCACAAGGCAACAGTAATATAGTGGAAAGAGTATAAGTCTTGGATTTGGACAAATCTGAGTTCAAATCCCACTGACACTAGCTATGTGAATGTGGGGCCAATCACTCAAACTCCCTCAGTCTCAGTTTCCTCATCTGTAAAATGGAGATAATAATACCTTACTTCCTAGGCTTACTCTAAGGCTCTAATGAGATAGTACCTATAAAGCATCATGTGAGTTTCCATTATTGTTGTTGCCATACCACACACATTATCCCTCTGTGCTAGGAAGATTCACTGGGGGGTGGGGGTGGGGTGGAGGGGAGGTGAGCAGACTCAGCAATGCTGCCCTCTCCCCCTCATCTCAGGTACTTCCCGGTTAGCATAACCTCCATGTAGAATGATCTTGGGATTATAGATTTAGAGATGAACTTTTCAGCTTAGAGACCAAGCAATCCTCACCCCCCACCCAACCTCTCATTTTGTAGATGAGAAGTCTACAGAGGCATGTGTATGACTCTTCCATAGACACATACCTAGTAAGTGGTAGATGTGAGATTTGAACTCAGGACCTCCGATATGAAATCCAGTGCCCTCTCTCCTCTATACCACAATGTCGATCCTTTGGAGAAATGAAAAGTAGCTCCTCTTCACAGAAAGGACTAGAAGATCTTGCCAGTGCCTTCTGGCTCTGAAATTATGTTATCTTCTTCTTTATCATTGTGAGCCTTAGTTAATGAGCATTTAGTCAACGCCCAAGTCTTTGTTGAGCGTCTATGAAATGGTGCTCATCATGGTGCTATGCTCTGTGGGAGGATACTAAGGAGCATAAGGGACAATCTACCATCAAGGAGGTTGAGGGAGCAGTGCTAATACACAGGCAAGGACTTCTAAACTGTCTGGTACAAACATACAAGGATTATAGATCTAAGGCTGGAGCTCAGGGCCATCTTGTCCAACCCCTTCATTTTATACACGGTGCAACTGAGGTCCGGAGTTGAATGACTTGCCTAAAATCACCTAGGTAGTAAGTATCAGAGGCTGGTCCACTAACTTTAAAGCCAGTCCTCTTTCCGTGGTACCACTCTGCTTCCTCTAAGTTGAAAGAAAGGAGGGATTGCAGGGCGAAGTTTAGGATGGCTTCACAAAAGAAGTGAGGAGGTGAGACTTGACCTGGGTCCTGAAGGATGAGTGGATTAGGGTAAGTGGAAAGGAGACATGAGGGTCTTCAAGGAAGGGAAGCAGCAAGAGCAAAAGCATGAGGTTTATTTGTTTTTCTAGATTTTTTGTACTTTAGATAACATCCCCCCCATTACGTGTAAAAACAATTTTTAACATTTGGGTTTTTTTTTTTAAGTTTTGAGTTTCAAATTCTATCCCTCCCTCCCTAACCACTTCTTGAGATGTTAAGCAAGTTGACATAGGTTATACCTGTGCAATTATGTAAAACATCTCCATATTAGTCATTTTGTGGGAGAAAACTCAGAAGAAAAAAAACTATTTATCTAGTATTATATACTACCTACTCCAATCACTTTACGGTATCCTAAACAAGAGGAGCTCTGCTACGCTACTCAGGATGTATCCTCCCTCTGGACTGTTTTCCCCCACTCCTATATCCCACCTATTCAAATCATATCATCCAGCAAATCAATAATCATAATAATAGTTTATATTCTCTAGTGTTTTAAGGATTGCAGATTGATTGATGCATATATTTTCACATTTGATCTGTACAAGGACCCTATGAGATATGTACTATTTCATCCCCATTTTACAAAATGAAAACTGAGTCTGATTGGGATTAAATGAGGCAGGATTCAAACTCAGGTCTTCATGACTCCAAGTCCAGTACTCTATCCACTACATCACCTTGCTGCCTACGTCTTCCCTGTTCCTTGAAACGTTTTCTGGGACACCCCAAGCCAGAGTGTTCAATCTCTCTCTTCCTCCTCTAAACCTTGATAGGTTCTATTGCCTATATTATTTAAATGATAATCTATTGCTTTCTGACATCACTATAATTATTGTTTTGCTTGTTACTTAACTTGTCCGTTATGGCCTGGCTGTTTGGAATGTGAGTCTTCTTTCCTCCATTAGGTTCTAAATTATACGTTGTTTCCCCTGAGTAGAACATAAGCTCCTTGAGGGCAGGTATGCTTTTTTGTTTTGTCCTTATATCTGCTAGGTCTAACATAGTGCTTGACATGTTGTAGGTGCTTGATAAAAGCTTGTTGAATTGAACTGAATTTCTATAGGGAAGTTTTCGTACCCTGTTCATCTTTGTATCCCTCACAGTGTCTGGCATAGTGATCAGTAAGTATATGTTGGGTTAATCAATAGTAAGCATTGATTAAGAACTTATTACTGTGTGACAAGCACTGTGCTAGGTGATAGCAATACAATGACACGAATTAAATAGTTTTTGCTCTCAACAAGCTTACAATCTATCAGGGAAAACAACAAGAATATGTTGTGTGTGTGTGTACATATATATATATACACACACACATACATACATAGAAATACACAAACACACATATATATGCACACACACAAAACATTTACAAAGAAATTTTGGTAGGGTGCTGGGGAAATTGGGAAGGTGGTTCTTAAGCAGAGCTTTGAAAGAACCTAAGGATTCTCCTGAAATAGGTGAGGATGAGGATGGGGTGTGATCCAGGCAAAGGCACAGAACCTACAGATGGAACGTAAAACCATTCTGGAAAGCAATTTGGGATTATACACAAAAAGTTACTCAATAGTTACTCAACAGAGCTATACCACTGTTAGGCCTACACCCAAAAGAGATCAATGAAATCAGAAAAGATCTTCTATGTACAAAAATAGTTATAGCACCTCTTCTTTTGGTGGCAAAAAAATTGGAAAGTGAAGGGATGCCCAATCACTTAGGGAATAGCTAAACAAATTATGGTAAGTGAAGGTGATAGAATACTATTGTGCTATAAGAAATGAGGAAATCGGGGCAGCTAGGTGGCACAGTGGATAGAGTACCAGCCCTGAAGTCAGGAGGACCTGAGTTCAAATCCGGCCTCAGACCACACTTGACACTTACTAGCTGTGTGACCCTGGGCAAGTCACTTAACCCCAATTGCCTTAAAAAAAAAAAGAAAGAAATGAGGAAATAGATGATTTCAAAGAAAGGTGAAAAGATGTGTATGAACTGACGCAGAGTGAAGTGAGCAGAACCTTTATATCATAACATTAATAATGTAAAAAAGAACATTTTTGAAGACATATGAACTAAGGAAAAATTAAATGGGCATAACAAGGATAACAATTGATACAACATTATAAAAACAAATAACTTTTCAGTCATAAGAACTTTAATCAACACATTGACTGCCCATGATTCCAGAGGACCAATGTTAAAACATACTACTGCCTACTTCCTGACAAAGAGGTGGTACGCTCAGGGTGCAGAATGAGATGTGTTTATTTTGAACACGGACAGTGGGAGAATTTGTTTTGCTTTATTTTTCATATTTGTTTTTTACAAGGAAATTTTTTGTCTTTTCTTTTTCCAATGGGGTGAGGGTGTTGTGGGAGGAGAGAAAATAGATTTCTCTTAATTAAAAAAATTTTAATTAGGAATACAACCATGTCCCAAAGGACTCTTCGAAGGTGGTGTCTTCTTCAACATTTTTAAGAGAGAGTCCCCTTTGGGACTCCTCAAGCTCCAAGTTTTCTTTGAGTTTTGAGTTGTTTGGGGCACTTCTGGTTTCAAGTTTAGAGAAAGAAGGTGGAAGGGGCCAACTATACTTCATGTTTCTGGGAAGACACAGAAGGAGCTGACAGTCTCCATCATCCCTATCCCCAGCTTGTCATAGAGACAGGCACTGAGCTTTCCCTTGGGGGAGTTCCAGGAGTCTCTCTCCTTTGAGCTGACAAATGGGTTTCTTTGCTATTCATGGTGCGTGTTTATTGTAGATCATTGTAGATTGTATTAGGTGAGGAAAGAATCAAGCTTTGGATATAGAGCTTGCAGTCTCCCTTCCCCCCATAATAATGATAAAGCTGGAAACCAAAAGTGCCCAAAGCAACTTGAAACTTGAAGAAGAATTGAAGTTTGAAGAGTCCCAAAGGGGACTTCCCCTTGAAGAGTATTGAAGACTCCTCTCTTGGAAAGTCTCAAAAGGGGACTAGCCTTTGTAGAATCCCAAAGGAGACTGTCAAAGGCTGGAGCTCTCTCGCTTCTCACCAACTTCACCCGGCCCCTGATGTAGGGCAACGCTTTTATCACCGCCAGTAAGGAGGGAGTCCCCTACCAATGGGCTTTGCGGCAAAAGTGACAAAAAAAGAGATGGAATGTGGTATATTGGAACTATAAGTAGGCAATTTGCTGGAATGTCAACTATGTGAAGAGGAGTAGTGTGTTATTGACCCAGAAGATTATCCTAACCCCACCCCATGATTTTTTAGGTAAAGACCAATGCTTCTTCAGTGACCAAAGGATCAATTGGTCCTGAGACACTGACTTACATAGACTCATAGCACTCAAATTCAATGATGTTATAACACTTTGAGGTGAATTTTCCACCATCAAGGCAAGTCCGTGATTTGGTTCCATTTGTCTGAAAAGGGATCATAAGATTATAGGCCTACAGCTGGACGGGACCTTAGAAGCCATCAAGTTCAACCCCCTCATTTTACATATAAGGAAACTGAGGCCCAGAGACACCATCTTGTGCAGGGTCACACAACTAAATGTCTGAGGTGGAGTTACCCACGCTTTCCTGACTCAAAGTCCAGTGCTCTATGCATTATATACCACATTGCCTCTCTTAGAGATCAAACAGAGAATATTTTCCTGCCCTTGTACAAAACCATGGAGAGCTCACATCTGGATGGCTATGCACATTTCTGGCTGCTGCCCTTCACAGAAGACATATCAGGGAGCTGAAGAAATTCAAAAAGGGGCAACTCTAATAATCCAGGAATTGGAGGGAAAGATAATCTAAGGACAGACTAAAGAAATGAAGGATTTTTAAGGTGAACAGTCAAAGACCGAGATAAAAAGTGATCAAAGGATGAAATCAGGAATAGGATAGAGGATGAAGCAATGTGCATTGACCAGTGTGCTGAAGGAGTAGGGAGGCCTTTGTCTTATGGCCTCATTTATGTTGGAGAGGTCACTCCTTGAGTTCACTTTGTTGCTCCCAATTAGTTTCTCATAAAATAAGGAGTTTGGAGTAAAAGGGGCAGGTAGATGGCCCAGTGGACAGAGTGCTGGGCCTAGAGTCAGGAAGACTCATCTTCCTGAGTCCAAATCTGGCTTCAGTCTCTTCTTACCTCTGTGACCCTGGGTAAATCACTTAACTCTGCTTGCCTCAGTTTCCTCATCTGTAAAATGAACTGGAGAAGGAAATAGCAAACCACTTTAGTTTCTTTACCAAGAATACCCCAAATGTGATCACGAAGAGTCAAATATGACTAAAACAACTTAGCAGCGATGACAAAATTAGACTAGGTAATCACTGACATCCCTTTCAGATCTGAAGTTCTATATATAATCTTCCTATGATTTGGCCCCAAAGTACATAACTAGAAGCAGCAGTCACAAGCTGCAAAAAGAACAAATTTGAGCTAGATAACCCTGGGGACAGAGAATCAGTGTGAGACAGTGGAGAGAACATTGGACTTGGGACTCCAGAGACCTGGGTTTTAGTTTGAAGTCTGTCTCTACCTGTGCGACACTGAGTAAATCACTTCTCCAGGCTTCAGTTTCCTCATTTGTAAAATCAGGGTATTGACTTGACCTGAGGAGTTCCAATATCCTGTTCCAGCTCTAACATTCTAGAGTTTATGATTTTGCTGGCTGGGATAAACTTCCCAGAATGAGCTTGCTCCAGTCTTGGCCCACCTGCAATGCTAAGCATTCCCCTCTACTGTGAACCTCCCCTCCACTCCTGCTTCAAAGGCCTGGTTGTATGTGCCTTATTTAAACAGACTATTTGGCAATCAGGAATGTACCTGGAGAGGAGACAGCCCCAGCCCTTCTGCTTTCCTTCACATCGCCATGAGTGCCAGACGCCTTCCTTTACACCCCTCCAAGGTCACAATACAGAATCAATCAGTCCACTTCACACCCAGAAGCGGACCTGCCCCCTGCCCCTGCTCCTGCCCTTGCCCCATCTCTCTGGCGGGTTTACTTAAGGCTGAATGCTGTATCTAGTAGTTCATTAATTTTTTTGTGTGTGCCAAAATGCGGATCATTTATGCTTATCCTCAACTAAATAACTCAGGTCATAAGAGGTAATGCCATGGGTAGTGGAATGTAAACAAACACATTCTACCTCAATAAACATGCTAATTTCCAGCTATAATATTCACGAGTAAAAGATCCATCACGCAGACCCTATTTGGCGAAGGCAGCAGCCCTCATCAGTCAATGGAGGAGGCTCCCGCCAGTTCACTGCAGGAGGCAAATAGTACAACTTAACTTGCTTGATGATGCCCTCGGGGGAAAACATGAGCCTCATAAATGAGTCTGGAAATGTGATAAAAGGATAATCTTGCATAAATGAGTCTATATCATCATTACCTGCACAAACAGAAGAAGGGGCCATGATTTGAGTGATGTATTCACATTTAATATAAATTAAGACTGAAAACAATGCACAAGGCCAGCATTGAAGGACTTTTGCCTTCCAAATAAAAGGAATTGGGCATCTATCAGGACTACCCAGCTCACTGGGTTCCACTATGGTGCTACGGCATCAGGTGAGATGCCCATGCCCCTGCCAGAGAACTAGAATTGTATATGAAGGAGTCAGCCCCAGAGCCATGGGCAGGGATTTGTAACAGGGACCCCAGGAATAATGCTAGGCATGTAAGAAGATAACTTAGGGCCTAGGTATTCTGAAATGGGGCAGTGCCTACTTTTGTGACCTTGGTTAAGTCACTTGAATGTCCAGTGCCTTAATTTACTTGTAAAATGTGAACAGAAGAAGGGGAGGGAGGGAGAAGAGAGAAAGAGAGAAGGAGGGAAAAGGGGAAGGAAAGAGGGAGGGAAGGAAGGAAGGAAAGAAAGAAAGGAAAAGGAAGAAGGGAAGGAAGGAAAGCAGGAAGGAAGGAAAGAAAGAAGGAAGGAAGGAGGGAGGGAAGGAAGGAGGGAGGGAAGGAAGAAGGATGGAAGGAAGGATGGAAGGAAGGATGGAAGGAAGGAAAGAAGGAGCTGTGTTGCCCAACTGGAACTGGCCAGTTGGGTCTCCAGTGGAGCAGCTGCTACAACTCATAGATCCTTGTTTGTCCTTCATTCTTGAAGAGAACCAGACATCAGGAAGGTGATATCATGACTTGTAAGTGAATTGGATTTAAGGGTGGGGGTGGGGGTGGGGGTTCTGTGTGAGGTCACCAGCCTCACTTTCTCCTTCAGAGCCATCTGGGTCCGGTGGCCAAATACAGATCAGGAGGACTGGAGATGTAAAGTGAGGAGGTCAGGCTAGATGGTCTCTGAGGACCCTTCCATCTCTAGGTCTATGATCTTTACTAACCCTAGCATGGTTAAAACTTAGCCCTCACCTTAATAAAGGAGTTCTTAATCTAGGGACCATGAACTTGTTTTTGTTTTTTTTTCAGTATTTTGATAACTATTTCCATATAATTGATTGCCTTTGTAATCCTATGTATTTTATCTTATGCATTTAAAAACACTGTTCTGAGAAAGGGACCATAGGGTTCACCAGACTGCCCACCCAAGGGGTCCCTGGCATAACAAGGACAAGAACTCCTGCCTTAACAGGAAGGAAGGGGTGTTCTTCAGCGAAGGTGGAAAGTTGGACTTTTGGCTTCCTGGCCCCCAGTCTTTCTCATTTCCCCTCCGTGACTTCTCTCCAGTTCAGTGACCTTTGGATCTCTTCCCCTCCTCAATTCAGACGTGCCCTTCAGGAATAAAAAAGATTTGTCACGTAAGCTTTTAAATGAACGAGTTTCCGTTACTGTTAACCTGCCCCATTTTCAGCTTGATCTCATGAGAGATGAAGAAACTTGCCCAAGGTCACACAGGTAACTAGTTGGAGGTGCAACTGGGACAAGGGCCCAGGTCTGATGTCTGGATCACAGCTCTTTTCCCTGTGACACCCTGACTTTAATTAAGAAGTGCTGGTTTGGAACCAGCAAGAGGGCAGACCTTTGGACCAAGCACAGCAAGGTAAACTCAGTCAAGATTGAGAAGGGAAATTCCTCGGTGACTTGGAGATAGAAGTATGTTCAATTTCATTTAGCCCAGAATTGGGGAAGGCAGCAAGGGATGCAGCAGAGGAATCTAAAATGAGTGAAATCTGTAATTACTATCATCGAAGACTTAAAAGCTGACCAGACAATAGCTAGTCTTCTGTATCTGAAGAACCACATTCCCACAATTCTCCAAAGCATCGGGGAAATGTGGAAGTCCTCTGGAGAAGCCCCTTACATTGATATCCACTGTTCCCTTACTTGTAACTAGTAGGGGCAGGGGGCAGCGAAAAGTCAGGCTTCATAAAGACTTGAGTTTTAATATCAGCTCTGATGCTTATTAACAGTATGACCTTGAACAATAGTAACTAACATCTTTGTAGCACCTACTATGTGTCAGACGCTTTGCAATTTTTACCTCATATGAGCCTCACAAAAACCTGGGAGGTAGGTGCTATTCTCATACCTGTTTTACAGTTGAGGAAACTGAGATGAACAGAAGTTAAGTGACTTGCTCAGGGTCACACAGATAGTAAGTACCTTAGGTGAGATTTAGACTCAGGTCTTCCTGTCTCCAGGCCCAGCACTCTATTCACTATTCCATCCAGCTGCTCCTGGGGCCTCAGTAGCCTCATCTTTAAAATAGGGGTAATAATCTTCATATTCTCTAGGCCACATTCATATACACACACACACACACACACACACACACACACACACATGTTTATATAATGCATACATAATATATACACACATACCTACATGTTGGTATATGTATATGTATGCACATGTGTATGTATACAATACATATATGTACTTGTATGTGTATGCATACACATAGTACATATACCCATATGTCTATGTGTGTGCGTGTGTGTATATCTACATATACGTACAATACACATATACATACATGCACACATGGTGTATATATAACTATATATGTATGTGTGTGTACACATATATACACATACATATAAAATATTTGTATATACACGCTATATATGTGTGTGTATATATGTATACATACGTATACACACATTACAAAGCAGATGTTGATATGTGTATTGTTAGAGCAAGTTTCTTATATCAATGAAATCACGTGTTTACTCATCTTTCTCCCTACCTCCATTTTGGGGGAGGGACAGGGCTTATTGATATGAGGAAAATCGCCATAATAACGTGAGCTGTTATCTGTCCTCACTGTCTTGATACGATAGGCAATCTAGTTCCCAGAGAGACTAGCATCGACACGCAAGGAAAAGTGTTACTGTTCTGATCATTTACTATGGGAGATAAGGCAGGGCTATGCTTAGAGGGAGAGCCCCATGTTCTTGGATGGCAGTAGCGAAAACAGGAAGTGAGCAATGGGTGCCTACTGATAAACCACAAAGCCTTTAGGGGCCTTGTTGGGGAAGAACAAAGCTTCTCTGATGGTAGCTTTTTGCAACTTCGTAATCAAAAAGATATAAACCACAATGGATATGGAGTCAGCACTCTATATCTGTAGTTGGGAAGACCTGGTTTCAACTCCTGCCTCTGAATTTGCAAGGTATGTGACTATGTGGAAAGCACATAACCTTTCCAAGCCTCGGTTTCTTCAACTGTAAAATGGGGGTAATGAAACTCATAGGACCTAGTTCACCAAGTTACCAGAAGGCTCAAAGGAAATAATGTGTAGAAAGCATTTTGCAGGCCGTAAAACACTATGTCAGCAAGTATCTGTGCTTAAATCTCAGATTTTATTTGGAAGCTAGCATCCCTGTGGTTCATCCATCATACTAAGTCTTTCCTTTGGGGTGATACAGAACTAAGCACAAAGAGTTGTTGATGGTTTTTCTCATATCTCCATGGCTTTGCATGGACTCTCTCCCATGCCTGGAGTCCACACCTTACTTACCTTTTTCCTTTCAAGATGCAGCTCACATACCACTTACAATTCAGTTCAATTCAATTCAATAAACATTTATTAAGCACCAGCTATATGCAAGGCACCACGGTAAATGGTCTCACCCCCAATTCCTAGCACCCTCCCTCCCAAACTACCTTGTTTTTATAAATCTCTATGTGAGATTTTAATTTAATATTTTTAATATTTTCCCCCAATTACATGTAAAAACAATTTTAACACTCTTTTTTCCAAATTTTGAGTTCCAAATTCTTTCCCTCCCTCCCTTTCCCCCCCAATTGAGAAGACAAGCAATTTGACATAGGTTATGCATATAACTACCTTGTTTTTCACTACCCTGTATGTATTCTCCTACTATTTATTCTAGGCATACTTTGGTTTGTATTTGTTGGGTCCCCATCAGAATGGAAGCCCCTTCGTGCTCCTCGGCAGCAGGATACCTCTAGGAGGCAGTACAACCAGAGGCAGAGCCCTGGGACGGCAGGAGAACTAGATGCTGTCTGAATCTAGCCTGGCAAAGTTTTATGAACTCACCAGAGGACAAAAATTCTCTCCACCCTGTTTTCTCTGGCCCTGTCCCCATTTCCCTTTGTTGCAGACAGTCTAACTCTTCTCCTTGCTCCTTGCCATCTTCCTAGGCTTGGAATCCGCACTGGTCCCTCTCTCCTCAGAACCTCCATAGCATTTATTATGGGTACCACTTTGTGAATTATCTCTGAGCTGTGTGACATAAGGGCTAGACTTAGAATCAGGAAATCCAAGTTCAAATCCTATCTCCGATGTTGACTGGCCATAAACAAGACACTTCACCATGCTGGGCCTCAGTTTCCATATCTGCACAATGCCTCTGGAGTCCCTAACAGCTCTAGGTCTGTCATCTATTATGTATGAGGTCATCTCTAAACTCTCTTCTAACTCTAAACTCTATGATCCAATGAATGTGTATCGTGTCTCCCCAATTTTGGGGGGATCGATGGTGGGTCTTTCCTCTTGACAATCAGCATGGCAGGGTGAATGGAGTGCTAGATTTGAAGTGAGGAAAGACCTGCGTTCAAATCCTACCTCAGATACTTGCAAGCTGTGTGACCATGGGCAAGTCATTTAACTTTATGAGCTTCAGTTTCCCCATTTGTAAAATAGGAATCAAAAAATGTCTAGTATGTACTGGATAGGGTTAGTACGAAGCTCAGTGGGTAGAGTCCAGGACTTGGAGTCAAGCAGAGCTTAATTCAAATCCTACTTTAGATACCTGTGTGACCTTGGACAAATCATGTGACCTGTCTCTGCCTAGTTTCTTCATCTGTAAAATGAGGATTATAATAGCACCTAGTTGTTATGATGATCAAGTGAGTTAACATAAGTGAAGTGTTTTGCAAACCTTGAAGCCTACTTAAATTAGCTATTATTATTAATGATAATAATAATAATATGCTCTGTAAGCTTTAAAATGCTATATAAATATCAGTTGCTATTGTTTATCTTTGTCTTCACAACATCTAGCACAAAGTTTTGTTCTTTGACTCTCACATATACTTAGTACAACGATGGAGACCTGATGAATACCTAAACCAGCTTTCATATTTGTTAGCAAATTACATTTTTCAAAGGGCTTTAATATTTAATTTAACAAACAAGTGTTAAGCTCCTACTGTATACAAGGCACTGTGCTAGGTGTGGAAATATAAAGCAAAGTTGGGGGGAAGGTCCCTGCCTTCAGAGGGTTTATACTCTTGAGCTGGGCTGTTGCTGTTCAGTCATTTTCAGTCGTGTTTGACTCTTCCTGACCCCATATGGGGTTTTCTTGGCAAAGATACTGGAGTAGTTTGCCATTTCCTTCTCCAGTTCATTTTACAGATGAGGAAACTGAGGCCAACGGGGTTAAGTGACTTGCCATGGGTTACACAGATAGTAAGTGTCTGAGGTCAGATTTGAATTCAGGAAGATGTCTTCCTGACTCCAGACCCAGTGTTGTATCTGCTGTATCACATTGCTTCCCCTTAATAATAAAATCTACCTCACAAATCAAATGAGGATCAAATGAAATGTCCGTGTGTGTGTGTATACACACATACATGTAAATGATGGTGACAAAAGATATTTTATTTTAACAAAATTTACAAAAATGTATACATACATACATATACATACACATATATAAATACAAAATACACACATACACACATATACATATATATATACATACATATTTATTTATGGAGTGTTCCACCCCTTAAACCACAATTAATATAACTAACAAGATGGTCTATGCCAGGGGCATCTAGATGGTGCAGTGGAAAGAGCTCCAGCCTTGGAGTCAGGAGGACCTGAATTCAAATCTAGCTTCAGACACTTGACACTTACAAACTGTGTGACCCTCGCAAGTCACTTAACCATGATTGCCTCACAAAAAAGAAAAAAAAAAGATGCTCTATGCCAAGATACTTTTATCAGGTAAAATGCCTCTTTGATTGAATTACAAAATTTAATATTAATTAGCTGTGAACCTAGACCCTCTATTGAATCATTCAATCAAAAATGTATATGGTATGAACAAGTCTTTAATCAGTTTGGGAGCAGCAAAGTACTTTTGAGCCATTAGATGAAATCAGGTGATGACATACTGTCCTCAGGAATGGCAGCAGTATTCCTGGAGCAGCAGTGGTCTGAGATCAAATTGGGCAGACAACTTCAGGGAGGATAACCTCTTTGAGTTAGAAAAAAAATGCAACTGTGGCACCAGCCCTCAGAGTCAAGGACAGAACCACGTTTCAGGAGAAGGAAATGAGAAGTTTCCAGGTCATTCAACTGTTAATGACAATTTTTTTAACTTATCCATAGTAAGGAAAGGCTATTTAACAAGTATATGTGCTGAGGATCCCACAAGTTGATTTAGCTGAGCAAAGCCCTCCATGCCCCCTCCCCCCCAACTCCCCAGGATGTTTTGCTTTCAACTGTCCAAAAGTGACGTCAATAGCTCAAGCCTTTAATCCCCTGAGTTAATTGTCTTGAGGATGATTTGAATACCTTTTAAAAGAAAATCAGCTCAGTCTGATAGAGCTAGAGGGAGGGGAGAAGGGTTAGGATGTTGTATTGCTTTTACCAGAACTT